>NW_027412704.1:1817500-2183546 GCF_025532065.1 Leptinotarsa decemlineata | reverse complement strand
GTAATTTCATTTATGGGATTACTAGCAAATGCCCTGATTTTTTCCGAAGCAAATGAAATCTAATCCTGAATCGCATATATTTTACCAGGTGTCTTACATATATGAATCAATAGAAATGGTTTCATCTATTAGGAGCATTCTTTGTATGAAATAATCGAAATCAGTCCATAATTGTTATTCACTGCTATAGTAGTTCACACTACCAATGCTAGATGTCACCGATTATCGTAATTTGTCGCCATTCATGCGTAATCTATTGGCGTTTGGCTCAGAGTACTCTGAGGCGTTTGGTATCATGTATCATTAGGAGTTGACATAAAACTGACAGCTATTTACAAAGCGGATGTGTTTCTGCAGCCAAATTTTCGAGTCATGCGAAGTTTTCAACATATGTCCTACAATGTTGAATTACGTCATTTTGACATCACTTCTTTGTGAATGAAGATAGAAGATTCTCATGACTCAAGAATTACTAGGAATTAATAGGAGTAAATGAGTAGTTTGGTACTAGTTAAAATGTAATGTAGATAACTTGAAATATTAATTTTTTAAATATTGTCGATAAATGAATTGTTTCCAAGTATCTCTAAACCAAAAATAATTGAATATTCGAGCAGTTTCTCTTAATTGGGATTGAAGTGATAAAGTTGTAGTGAAGTAAAAGAACTGTTTTCCTTTCAACAGTTGATTTCACTTCCCTTCTTTCCCTAACACAACTAATAGGAACGCGATACGTAGTATGTGTGTGGATTAACTAGATAAACATTAATAACAAACGGAACGTACCATTATTCATATCGCCTATTTAAAGCATAATTTGATCTCTCATTATGAATTTTATTAATGGGCCGGGGTCCACTGAAGCGTCATTAACAACCCTCTGCCTCGACCGCATTCATACATACGTTCCGATTTTCCGGATAAACGCGTCGACTGCGATTATCCTTTCGAACAACAAAAGAACGACGTGTTTTTAACATTGTTCGCAGCAGCTGGAGCATCCCCGAACTCTTTCTGATCTATTATCATATCATATCAGATCCACCATGGGCGGCCAGGAACGGTTTCCTAAACAAAATGAAAAGACAATTCGAACTTTGAACGTTTTGATTATTTCTACATTTTGAGCAACTAATAATATTTGTCTGTTGATTATTTCAGAACTATGAAATGATACTTTCACCCCATATTTACATAAATAATTTATATGAACATGTCGTAGTCGTAGTTAATACGTAAAAACTTACGTCAATATGGTATATTAGATTCCACTTAACTCCTACGTAAAGTTGTTACTTCAAGTACAGACGTACTTGACTTTTTAACAAATGAGAATCTCTCTGAGTTTTCAATTTATATGTTGGTCTGTGTGATGTTCTGTGGGAGAGGCTAGAGTTTTTGAGACATTCTTATCACTTGATACGTTGAGATTTGTTTTTTTGTTGATGAGTATTTTTCACCAAAAAACTATGGAGACAAAGTTTGGTCAGGAAGTTTTAGTTATTAAAGGATGCTTTTTCCAGTTAATGATTCCAAGTTTTTCTGCGAGCTAGTGTTATATTTGTTTGTATTTACTCACTGAAATCATATAAAATATATGTAAAATAATGACAATAATGTTACGTAAAAATCAGGTTATATTTGTGACGGACATAACATAGTTACATAACACGTATTATCAGTTATGTAACATTCATGTCAATTTTACATAATTGTGTTTGCTGAGAGCCCATCAAAACATAGTTTTACTTCACTCTCAAGGCCTAGTAATGCATCATCGTGACCGAATATTAAAACTTTACATAGATAATTCTACAGAAATTTCTAGAAATGATTTAATATTATGAAAATGACTAGACCACCTTGAATACCGCACTTTATATACAGTGCGGTCCTAAAGTAACGGATAAATTTCAACAATATTTGAAATGATAACAGTCTAAAGCATATGGAAACCGTTCATCTCCCGATGCGGTGTTTTAAGCTCAAAATATTCCTTGGTTTCCCCTTGTGAATTTTTTATTTTAAATTGTCCCACAAAAAAAATCGAGTGGAGTCAAATTGCAAGAACAGGCTGGCCATTCAATTTCGCCACGTCTACCGATCCATCGACGGGGAAAAACTTGATTATTATTATTTCTGGAGGGGCCAGTCACACCATCATGAACTGTACTTTTCCAGCTTGTTATACCACCGACATAATCGGCTCCTGTGCTTTCGGCTTAGACTGTAATACCTTCAAAGAACCAAATACCCCGTTCACCCAATTGGGCCAACGAGTATTTCAGACAGATAGGATTCGCAGTTTGAAGATAGCTTTCATGATGGCATTTCCCGATGTATCCAAGATGTTGAGAATGCGATTAACCGAAAAAGAAGTGGAAGATTTCTACACGAAGGTTGTTGAAGACACTGTGAGATATAGGGAGAAGGAAGGCGTTACTAGACCAGATTTTCTTCAGATGTTGATTGACATTAAGAACAAAACTAACGAACATACAGGTGACGTTATTATTTCATTTACTTTATGGCAAATTGATTTGTATAGTCGAATGAATGCTAGGAATGTTGAATTTTTTAAAACGTATCAGTACAACAAACTGGTGCTTGAGAGATGGTGGGGTTGATTCAAAAAGTTTGAAACTGTAACATTTCCTCTATATCTTCCCCGCCAAATTTCTCACCCCTTTTATATCCTAAAGTATAGTATATCGATTCAAATTTACTCAGTTTTGTTTTTTTTTAATTTTATTTGTTCCATAGTAGGATTTTTTCCTGACTTCAGTCCAAACACATTCAGTAGTCCTGCTTAATGACAAAATTGAAGGTGAATTTACTTGTATTTCGATCATCTTGTATTCCAATTTGAAAATTGAATTCTGCTCTCAAACACCACAAATGCTCTTCATCAATCACATTTGAGACTCCATCTTCTTTGGTGAAAGTCACGTCAAGAAGAGTGTTACTGTTCTGATGTTTGTATCTGGGAGCAGTGCTTGATTTAAAATTGGAAAGTTATCGTAGTAGATTCGTTTGCCGACTCTGAAGATTGCTGTTGGTTGTCTGCGGTTGGAATATTCAAGATTATGGATGGTTTTTTCTCTTTGTATATGTCTCTCCCTGAATTTATGATTCAGGTCCATTAATTTTTTCATGGCGGGGTGTAATACTGAATTTGCCATGGAGCCGTCGCTATTGTACCCTTTTATTAACTGATCTTTTTAGATTCGAATATACACATTGACTGGATAGGTCATCTTTTCCATCTTTGGTGTTTTATTGTTATTGATTTTTATCTCAAATTTTCTGAGTAGACGTTCTACTCTGTCTATAAAGCTAGTAACAAGTAGAGAAAGCCTTCTTGGTGTGTCTTGCATATTTTCTTGGTGTCTTGGTCGATTTTAATGCTTAAGAGGAAGCCCTTGGATCATACCCTTTCGCTAATAATTTTTCTGAAAGACGTGTTGATTCTTATCCAAAGAAATTGGATCGCAAACTACCCTATCCCTGCTCGACTGGTCAAATCTTCCACCCTGTGTGGTGATTCGACAATTAATTGACTTCGCTTCAGGCCTATGCTTTACAAATAGACCAACTCAACATTTCTTTTTCTTCAGGCGATGGAACTAGCTTAACAATGGACGAAATCGTTGCCCAGAGTTTTGTTTTTTTCATTGCCGGATTCGAAACGAGTTCAACCACAATGACTTTCGCACTGTATCAGTTAGCTACTCATCCCGTAATTCAAGAGAAAGTTAGGAGCGAAATAAACTCTGTGTTGGAAAAACACAACAACCAAATCACGTATGATGCCCTGAATGAGTTGAAGTATATGGGACAGGTAATCGATGGTTAAGTTGGACAAACAATATTACTTTCAGCTAAATTTTCAAAACGGGCTTTTGTGTCAACTCGTGTTGTTTCACAAGTAACTCAGCTTTTCAATACTTTCAAAATATTCAAAAGTCACATGTAATGTAAAATTGATAAATCATGTTCATTATCAACTTTAGTAATGGTAAAGACCCAACACTTTATATTGGTCAAACAGGGAGGACATTTTTCCAAAGGCTGAAAGAACATAGGACTAGTTTTTTGAATCTGAAGTCCGATTCAACAAATTATTGAAAATCTCACACAATAAAATGTTACTCAAATAAATCTACAGTAAATTTTTGATTTTAGAGACTTTGAGAATGTATCCAGCTCTTCCGATAGTCACCAGACGATGCCTGAAAGACTACCGAATACCTGATTCGGATGTTATTATAGAAAAAGGCGTTAGAGTTTTCATTCCTATCAAAGCAATCCATTACGATCCAGAGTATTATGAAAATCCTGAAGTTTTCGACCCCGACAGATTCAGCGAGGAAAACATTCAAGGAAGGCATCCTTACGCTCATATTCCTTTCGGCGAGGGACCCAGGATATGTATAGGTAAGGTTTATAATTGGCTTCAAAGCAGGTTGCACCATAGTTCAGTTTTCTTGACCAGAAGTCGAATGAGGACTTTGTTCAACTGGACATTTTCAGTGATACCGTCTGACCTGTACAGGAATCTTGCTGGATATATAACATATTTTGTTCCGCATGCAATTAGGGTTGTACTTTCATTGTTTGCCTCTTGTGATCCAAAGCCTCACGTTCCTATTAGTTATGACAAGTTGTCTATGTACCGTTCTTGCATTGCCTGCAGCTAAGGTGTTCGTTGTACAGCCCTATCTTGTTCAGGTGTGAACTTAGTCAACAGTGTCTAGTGGTAACCCTGTGATCATTCTGAGCAGATCCCTTCTATGTTGAAGCAGTTATTCAGTTATTTTCTTGGGCTCTCTTTTTATAAAGGTTATCCCATGTGTGTCGGTGTAAGTTTTTCCAGAACTCCTCATGTTTCTCACAAACTCATTTTCCAATCTGGTGTTCCGTAACCCACAGCTGGTTCAGGACTTTTATATGGAGTGTCTGGCACAGTCGTCAGATTTTTTGTTGCCTATGATACCTGTATGGCCTGGCATCTAGTTTATAGTCAATCTATTCCTATTCGCAGTTTCCTCAGTTCCTCCAAAGTTTGTCAAATCTGTCCATATATAGATGGAATGGTCGGAGTCACTTCCTTCATGAGATCTCGTCACCAATTCAAACTCAACCAAATAAATGCAGTCCAAATATCTTCATCTGAACTGTTTGCTGTGAAGGTCTCGACCACCTGGCAACTAATTTTTGCATGGGCAATCCTCTGGAAATCATTACATGTAATAAATGGATTTGTTTGGATCACAGATCCTCCAACATGTCCATAGGAATAGTCTGGCTTCCGAAGTAGTTCCAAACAGTGCATCACAAGAATATATACGTAGGTTATTCTTCACCCAAATGATGAATTACTTTGCTATCTGATCTATAATCAATACCATGACAAATATATCTTTCATGACATAACATTTCAGGGTTGAGATTCGGTGTGATGCAGTCTAAAGTTGGTCTCGTTAGTATTCTCAAGAATTTCAGAGTGAAACTCAGTAGCAAAACTAAATTACCTCTGAAAATTGCCGTCAACTCATTTATTCCCACAACAGAAGGAGGGATGTGGCTGAACCTGGAGAGAATTGCGAAATAATGTAACACAGAATTCGCACAATCAGGTTTTAAAGGTGTTTTTATTATTGGGTTACTATTATTGAGATTTTTTTCATTCGAACCTTTTGTACCAGAATAAAACATATATATGAAGGAAAATGTTTTTCTCTATTCATATTCCCAATTACCAAATGAACAAAGATCATTGTGAGATCATTGTGTATTTCCTCACAACTACCTTTAACTCTGTAACAGAATATAACAATACTTTCATTACTACTTTTAATAAGGGCAGAATGGAAATGCACGCATTTATATACAAATGAACCCGCTAAAAATGGTAAGGTATAAATAAAATGGTGTTTCCATTCTTCATCTTTTAATAGCACAAACATTATTGGTACTCGAGGAATCCATTTCTTGTACGATGCCAAAAATAGCAAAAAAGGTGATGGTGAGTATGATCCGGCAACACTGGGAGGTACGGCGTGCTGCGTACCTGAACCAAGAAGCCTATACACTGGTGTAGCGACTCATACGTATAGAATTTTTATTAAAATCTGCCGAACAGTTAGGCTGATTTGATTTCATTTACGTGGTACACTTTTTAAAAAAACGTGTTAATATCGCTGTGACGGAACAGTGTTGCATATTCCACAACGTGTTCATTTAATTGAGAGGTGCATGTGAATTGACATGACATTGACATAAAATACTATTTTAGGTTATGTATGCAAATGCATGATAATTTACAGTTTACGTCTGTAACCCATTAAGGTGATTGAATTGTTATTGTTTCACGAAATCGCAAGTGATTTTTAATACGACAGTGAACAGAACTAGCAAATGAAATTTGTGGCAATCCCTCACAATGAGAATTATCAGTATTTGTCGTAAAGAGAGTCGTTAATAAACAACGGTTTTCATAAACAACAATTGTATATCTGTATCTGTAGAGTAGGGAGGGTGAGTGTAAGCCCATAGCTCTTAGGCTACATGTGATCCATTGTACATCCTCCCGAGGAGTTGTCCTCCTAGGTCATCGTCCATCCCGTGGACAGGAGACATCTCCTTTATATCCTTATCCCCTTTATATCGGCAGGTGTAGGCCAAGACTCGCCGAACACACACTCTCTTATTAACAATAACTCTGGGGACTCACAAAGGACATGCCTGACAGTCTCATCTTCCTGTTCACACATCCTGCAAAGATATGTGTCCACTAGCCCCATATTATGGAGGTGTTTCCTAAGTTGATAGTGACCAGTCAGATATCCTACTGTTAAGCGTCAATTTTTTCTGGTCATTGCCCAGGGTGATCCTTTGCTTCCATCCCATCTCTTAAGGGATTGAGCATGGGTGTAACCTTTGGCTAGTTCCGCAATTGTCGAAGTCATCAGGACGTAGGTGCCACTGGCTCCTAAAATTCTTAGCCCAGCCGCTTTCTTGGCTAAAGAGTCGGCAATGCGATTACCTTTACTCCTGTCGCGCCCTTTAACCCACCTTAGGATAATGTTAGTATCTACCGAGGCTTTGGCTAAATCTTGGTGGCACTCTAGTACTAGCCCTGAGGTAACACGTTGTCTGTTCAAGGCTAATAGGGCTAAGTTATGAAATATACGGAGTGAAGAGACAAAACGGATCTCCATGTTGTTGGTAATCTTTCCGCATCATCCCCCTTGTTCATACTACTGTCTGATTGTAGCCTCTGATTGTTCGAGAGTGAAAGTTTCTATTACTTGCTAGTATTTTAGTGTTTTCGTAATTGATATTGCGTCGTGTCGCCAACACGTGTTGGAAGAGAGAAGACGTGGTAACTTTTCCCTTCTCTGCTAGTTTGTGTTCATCTTTACGTATGTTGATTCTCCTGTTGGTCTGGCCGATGTAAGTCTTGTCACAGCCTTGACACTTGGTAAACTCCCTGGGACTCCACAGTGGTATCTGATCTTCACGAAAGCAAATAGACCGTGCAACCCCAGAAGCAAAACTCTGCACATGACAATACAGGTATAATAACAGAGTCATCACCAGAAGATAGTAAATGAGTTGATATCGCATAAGTGTTTTTCTGAGAAATGTTGTTATGAGAAAAATCAATCTGATATCATCATGAATCATTGTTTGTAGATACTTATCATGTAACCTTGATTGTAGATAATGACTCTGAAACACGGTAAAATTTTTATCGGCATTGATAGAACGTATATATATATATATATATATATATATATATATATATATATATATATATATATATATATATATATATATATATATATATATAGGCATTTGTTCATTCCTCACAGTTAACCGTTTGCCATTTTGTGTGGTGTTTGTATCAGAACCGTGAGTCTACGATTTCCTTTTTTTGAATTAGTTGTTTGAGTAATTAATCCATCGTTCTGGTTATTTGACTAAATTTAATAGCCCTTCGTCAAACGCTGATCCTAAAGGTTTCATTTACCCCTTGCAAAACTCTGAAAATATTTAAAAAAATGTACAGTGCGGGAGAGAAACAAATCAAATATTTTCTAAACACTTTTGTTGAGAAAATAGTATATTATTCAACGATTGTGTTATGATCACACAAAGTATTAATGGTTTATGCAGGGGTATTAATAACCATCACATGAGGGGTGCATACGCTATTTTTTTACAATCGATAAATAATGAAGAACTATGAATACTTTATTTATATTCGTGTTGAACACAATAATAGTAATTACTCGTATTCTTTAAAAAAATTGTACAGAATTGTAGTTAATGGTATTACTTCGAGTATTACCATGAATATCAAAAAACCATGAACAATCTATTCTTACTTATATTGAACATAACAGATGTTATCCGCTTTCTTGTGCAGTTTTAACCATTTATTCCAGGTCACTGATCTGGAAGGAGGAGAAATCCTTACATTTATGTCATAATTGCTAGTCTCATCAGAGTTCAATATTGTATTGTAATGTAGCCTTCCGCCACCGAATTGAATTTCCAGCCACCATGAAGCTTCAATGCAGTAATATCACCACCGGAATGAACTAATATGGTTGCGTTGCAGATTCGTATCAGGCATATTTGAATTTGTTGCTATTTGCTCCCCTGAATTACCAAATTTATTAATACCAATGTTTCGAATTGTGCATTTTCCATTAAAATAATTAACCGAAAAACATGGGGCGGGGCAAAATTTCAGCTGTAGATTCATATAATTTTTACTAATTTCTTAGTATTTATCAGTAATTGTAAATGTTCGCTGTAATTTTGTTACAGTTTCTACCATATTGATAATTGAGATTCTATGCCTTCGACACGCCCCAATTATTCCAAAAATCGTTGCTACCTAAAAAGAAAAAGTTGAATGGAAAGGAGGATGACCTATGCTAGTTTTCAGACGAAAGGGTTTCCTAAAGAAATATGGTTTTGACGTATCGTATATTGTTTGAAGATATGTGTTAGCACACGTTTTTTCAATTAGGAATCAAGAGTTGCCTAAGTAACCGTGAACAATGTACTAAAATCGAAGACTGTATGAGCCCTACCCGAATAATTGAATTAGGTGTTCCACAAGGTACCGTCCTTGGACCTATACTCTATAACATACCTATATTTGAACGACCTATTCAAATTAAATGTAGAGGGAAATGTGATGAGCTTTGCTGATGACACATCAGTTCTCTACAAAGCCAAAAGTTGGGAAGAATTGAAAACTCTAGTAGACTGGGACTTCGGAACTATCCTTGAATAGTTTGACGGGCAGCTACTAACAGTAAATACAGACAAAACATACTTCACTCCCCCTTCACTTCTTACTCCAAAAATTTGCCCAATTTTGACACCATAAAGATCAAACAAACTATTGAAGTTGTTAGTTTTGAAAGGGCAGATATTTGCAGATACTTAGGAATTCACCTAGATTGTAACTCGAAATGGAAAGTAAAAATAAATTACGTAGAGAAGAAACTGTGAAGTATTCTATAGAGGTTGAAACACTATAAAGATCAAACAAACTATTGAAGTTGTTAGTTTTGAAAGGGCAGACATTTGCAGATACTTAGGAATTCACCTAGATTGTAACTCGAAATGGAAAGTAAAAATAAATTACGTAGAGAAGAAACTGTGAAGTATTCTATAGAGGTTGAAACACTATTCCAAAATACCTACCAAAGGCCAAATGAAAATATTATATTATGCGCTGATCGCAACTATGGAATCATTGCTTGGGGTGCGCCAATAAAACGTTTCTCAAACACCTGGAAAAAATTCTGAAAATGATTCCCAAAGTCATTTTTATAAAACCATATACTCACCCAACTGAACAAATTTTTAATGAGTCGTAAATCTCAGATGTTCGACAATTATATTTCATAAAAAAACACTGCAAAGAAGTTTTCTTTACTTAGGTCCAAAACTTCATAATGCTTTACAAAAAAATGAAAAAAATATCCTGAACTCAAAACTTTTCAAACGGGAAACTAAGTCAGGGGTTCTTCAAATCCCCTACCTCCAAATCCATAGATATGTTGATGTAAAAAATATTTATTACTTTTAAAAATCATTCGTTTCTTTTAATACGCTTCACTGTGATAAATAAATTTGAATCTGTTTCAGAAAATTATTATTCCTTTTGTGATTATGTGTTTCTTATGTATGTACTTATATATTTGTATTTTAATATTCATATAATTCACAAAAAGGATTTGAAGCTTTATAACTCCTATTCAATTATTTGCGAGCGCTTTCGACAGCTGGTCTTGCTGTCATCATCAAGGCTCTACTCAGCCCGACCAGCTGTCGAAAGCGCTCACATATAATTGAACAGGAGTTATAAAGCTCCAAATCCTTTTTGTAACTTATATTAAAATTGAAATACTGAAAATAAAGGAAAATTAGTTGATCATTCAAAATTCTATATTTGTGT
Source organism: Leptinotarsa decemlineata (assembly GCF_025532065.1). Taxonomy (NCBI): domain Eukaryota; kingdom Metazoa; phylum Arthropoda; class Insecta; order Coleoptera; family Chrysomelidae; genus Leptinotarsa; species Leptinotarsa decemlineata. The sequence continues at coordinate 2,173,054 of NW_027412704.1, read as the reverse complement.
ATACTCGTATGTTTATAAATGTCTAATGTCTAGCTTGCAGTTGAGCAGCTCAAGCTGAAGGTTTACCTTTTGCAATGCAACTTAATTCATTTGCAACACATTACTTCTCGCATAACATTCTCATTACATAAATTATTATTATTATTTCTTTTCCAATTGTTGAATATCCTTACTATTATTATTCCGTTGTGATGCGTTAGACTGAATATTCATTTTTGAATTTCAGAACAATCATGGTTTTTTTCACTGACAACTTACTTCTGGATTTATTTGGCGTACTCGTAGCTTTATCTGCTGTACTCTTTGTTTATATCAAAAGGAGTTTTCAGTATTGGGATCGAAAAGGTGTCCCATATCTACCACCTAACATACCATGGGGAAACTTGCAGCCACCCCACTCAAGGGATATTCCAGAAGGAGATGATGTAGCAAATATTTATTATAAAGCCAAGGCAAAAGGCAAGTATACCTTATATTGGAACTGTATTTGTTCAAATGTGAATGATGGTTGAAGATGTTAATTGTAAACGCCCTCTTTCATACCGTTTTTTGGGGAAGAAATTCTCAGAATGACACCTTGTATTTTAATGGAGAAGTAGAAAAAAGGTGGTTACGATAAGATACAGCAATTTCATAGTAGACAATAATTAATCTTTAAAATCCATTGAACTTTGGAAACCCCTTATATTCATAATCTCGTTATTCATTTTCGTTGAATTACTCTTAAACAATTAAGTACTAGATTATATCGTCAGAAGTGAAATCACATATGCTTCTTATCATCTGACTTTGTTTTTTATCATATCAAAATCTATTTTCTTGCTCGGTTACTAAGTCAACAATAAATTAAAACATGTATTCTATTCGTGAACCGCGAGCTAGCTAATACCATTGTTAAGTACAAGGTTCTGTGGCGCATGAAGATACATACTATCTTTCAACCTTTATGAAATTTCAAATCATCTAAAGAAACAATTCGTTCATGACACCTATCAGAAAATAACTACTCCTCTGGCTGATACCACGAAGGGCGTTGGATTATATCCGACAGGTGTCAGTGCAGGATTATTCACTGAAGTTATTGCTGCTGGCAATACAACTGCCGCATTAGATTTTCAATTATTGGAACACACTTGCAGACCGGTTTCGGGCTGCTTGCCACTCGTCAGTGCAAGGTAGTCTCTATCATCAACATAAAGTCGATGACTTTCGATAATTGAAAATCGAATTCCATTTTCTGTTATATTAACGACAATAGTTAGTAAGTGTATAGTAAATGTATGTAGGTATAATCAGTGTTCACATTATTGGTAACCAACGAACCAGATATTATCATGGATATTATTTTACAAATTGAAATACATGTACAAATTTCAAATTCCTTTCAAAACAATCTAATTGTAATCTGTCTTCAGGTTGGAAATACATTGGGATATATGTTATGACAGGGTCAGTATTTTTACCGGTGGATTTGGAACTAATCAAACATATTATGACCAAAGATTTTCAACATTTCGTTGACAGAGGAACTTATGTTAATGAGAAAGATGAGCCAATAAGTGAGTATATCAATTACTTTTGTACTTTTCAAAAAGAGTAACACCCTCTATGAATCTCCCCCACCTAGACGTACCCTCCCATAGTATTTTATTATTATCATCCTTCGATTAGAGAGCTCTGATGTTGTTATAAATGAGCCTTCCCAATGTTTTTGAGGTTGTTACAAAGAAGCCACTATTTGTTTGTCATTTGTCAAGCTTTCATCAATTTTATTACCTTCGTCAGGAAAACTAAAGTAAATCACATGATTTTTGTAGAGATATAAACATATTACACTTACTAACGAGATAATAAAGAAACTTGCACAACATGAACAGAAAAAACCAAAAGATTTAAAAATAAATCAAATTTTGACAGTGTCATGTGGGAACAGTCTAAATACTAAAAGGTTTTTTATATCTTCCTTATCTTTGGCTCAATATCTTAAGATCTGTCTTCTCCTGTATATGATGTTCTTCGTTAAATGCAACAATTTATTTAACTGTAACTATCTACATGTTCATTATTTTATGTTGATTTTCTGTTTCAAAATATCAATTTTTGCCCAGCTGCTCATCTGTTTTCCATTGGAGGAAAGAAATGGAGGAACCTGAGGACCAAATTCACTCCCACGTTCACTTCAGGAAAGATGAGACAAATGTTCGAGACCATAGCAAACTGCGGACATATTCTAGAGAAGTATATAGAACATGAAGTAGATCACCATGAACCTTTGGATATAAAAAATGTTTTAGGTAATGTTTATTTTTATCATATACCGGAAATCTGGAAGGTAGCGCGAATCGATCATTTGAAAAACCCGCGTGATGGGATTGTCAAAGCTAGGTTGGTACAAATGTCCCCTATACACCCGCGGAGTTTGACCACAGAATAGTAAACAGCTTACTATTCTGTGGTTTGAGCACCATCCGCCATTCAGTGTGTTAACAGCACTCAATTTGTCAACTAGTTTCGTTTCTGATATAGTGGTGTCGAATGGGCCGATAACGAACGCTCACAAAGAAGAGGTGAAACTCATTTCTTGTTTTAAAAGATATAATTCTCTCATTCACGCCGGTTAGAGGCCGGAGTTGATTGGATGTTCACGTGGGAGTAGTATTGCAACAATTACCTTTTATGAAGAAGACGATGATATTTTTATACGTACTGTAAATGTCCGCCGTTGGAAGACGTGCCTACAAATAACGTAAATTTTAGGAAGATTAGGCTGGTTATCTCAACTTGACAGGGGCTGGGAAGAGATAAGCAACATGGTGTTATCAATACCATAAACAAAAGTTGGTTATCAAAGGTATAAGCAAATATTCACCGACCAATAGAAGAAGGAATTAGAAAAATATGTACTCATGGTTTCGAGTATTTATTTTGGTGTGTTTTCAAAGGGTATTCCAAAAACAACGTTACATTTGCCATACCATAATCGTGATTTCGAATATTCATTGAATTTTAGATTGAATGAATATGATTTCGCTACGTTTGGCATTTTAGTTTACAAGCATTGCGGCTTGATGGATTTATATGTTTGTTATTTAAGTTACCATTGGAGCAATTATGTTTTTCCTACGAGGAAGACATTTTTTTCTCTTCTTTGATATAATTATTTGCGTACTTATATAATTCCACTTTCAATGAAAATATTCATTTGAATGTTTTTTTACCCCTCAATTACCTATGTGACAACCATCCCCGGCCCGGGGTTGAAACTCACACTTTTCGTTTCCATTTACAACTGTTATATTTCTTCTATGGATGATGTTGGAGAAAGAAGAATATTTCTTTTCAAAAGAGTGTCATAAATCTCGTCATCTCAGGGTTTTTTGGGGTTGTAGGAGCAGATGGAACAAATGTGGATCCGGTCGACTTGGCCAATTTATTCGAGTGGTTTATCTATCAGATATGATACCAACGAGAGTACGAGAGCTTGACAGAACTAAAACTATAAATTGTTAATATCCAGAAATACATTTTGGAAATAAAGTTACATTCCCATGTACCAACTAATTCAAACCTACCTATATAAATGTAGGCACACCATATCTTATATTTCTGGATTACTCCCAAAGACATTCAAAATAACTCTAGCTGTTTCGAAATGTAATAATTGGGAAAATGTCGATGGCAACCAATTGTTTCCCACTGCAAACCTGAGTTTTATTTCGCATAAAATTAACGATATTACAGAAAAGGGTAGATAGTTTTTTATAGTCCTTCCAGTGGAATGCTCCGGATCCACGTCAAACGTAGTTTCTTTGCCAATTCTGGCCTTTTGGGTATGTAGCCAACAATACCACACGGGTTTAATGCCTATTGCTCATTAGTGGTAGTACAAAATAAAATATTGAATGCAAAACAATAATGGCGCTTCAACCGACAAAAGAAGGACATTTATACAACAACGAATAATTCCTGTAAATACGAACGACGTACTAAGAAAGGAGAATGGTTTTGTTGCAAGAGTATAAAAGTACTATCTATTGATATGAAAATATCGTTGATAATTCAAAAAAAAAATAACTTCCCACCCCTTTCTCCCCTACAATGCATTTAAAAGCGGTCAAGACGTGGTGGTCAACTGAAGTTAACATCGCTAAAGTAAAATAAATCGTCGTTTAGATCATATCCGCTGAAATTTAAGCGTTTCACGGATCAGTTCCTACCATTTTAAACGAGCTTTTAGGCATGTAACTCGTTGTCGCTCGACTAGTGCAAATTCGTCGAAAGAGACCAGACATGCGAAAAGAAAACTTATGGATTCAATAAATCTTATTTAACAGTCACCGTATCCTTTTGATACGGCTCTGGTCGATTTTTTTTTTCTAAACCTCAAATAACCACTTGGAGGCCCCGATTTCAGTCGATTAATAACAGAAAAGGGAGTTTGCAGCGAGTATTGAAGCCGCTCGGGCAACTGCTTCCAAGCGATATGTTCCAATTCCTGCTGTCTCTTGGTCGCAGACCGTACAGAAAAGGGGATGCATCATATTTAGTATTTTCATTTTGAGTTGATACATCTCTTCCCGATCCATTTCACTACTCCAAATGAGTATAGTAAGATTGGAAAGGTAAGCATATTTGTTGCAGCAACTTTGTTCTTCCCCGACAGGTCCGATGACCAGATCTGTTGTTACCTTTCGTGAGAGGCGGTGTTCCACCTCGAAGTGTACATCCCTCCGGCATCCAGAATTCCCTAGTCTACGAGCTGGACATTTTGTCTGTAATTCCTGCATCGCACTCTTTTGAAATGAACCGTTGCACATTCATCTATCCCGAATTTCACACAGATATAATTATCATTACTATTTTTGGAGGGGCCAATTACACCATCATGAATTGTACTTTTCCAGCTTGTTATACTACCGACATAATCGGTTCCTGCGCTTTTGGCTTGGACTGTAATAGCTTCAAAGAACCCAATTCTCCGTTCACACAATTCGGTCAAAGAGTATTTCGTACAGATGGGATTCGCAATTTGAAGATAACTTTCATGGGGGCATTTCCCAATTTATCCAAGATGTTAAGAATGCGATTAACCGAAAAAGAAGTGGAAGATTTCTACACGAAGGTTGTTGAAGACACTGTGAGATACAGAGAGAAGGAAGGCGTTACTAGACCAGATTTTCTTCAGATGTTGATTGACATTAAGAACAAAACTAACGAACATACAGGTAATGTTATTATTTCATTTACTTTATGACAAATTGATGTGTATAGTCGAATGAAAGCTAGTCATCTTAAATTTTTTAAAACGTAGAATATAGCAAACAGCAAACTGGTGCTTCAGACTCCATCTTCTTTGGTTTAAGGCAAGTCGAGAAGCATGTTGTTCTTCTGGTATTTGTGTTTAAGGGCAATGCTTGTTTCAAAATTGGAAAATTCTTTTATTAGGATCGTTTGTCGATTCTGGAGATTGCTGTCTTTCGTCTTTGGTTGGCATTTTCGAAATTATGAATACTAGCTTTTTCTCTTTGTATTCTTTGTATTTGTTTTTCTGCATTTCTGATTCTTTCGTCAATTTTCATGGCTTCTTCAATGTGGCGTGATGTGATACTGTAGTCGTTCTTGTACCCTGTTATTTACTGATCTTTTTGATATTCTCATACACACATTGACTAGAGAGGTCATATTTTTCATTTTTGATGTTCCATTGTGATTAATTTTTACCTCAAATTTCATTAGTAAAAGTTGTCATCTGTCTATGAAGCTAGTAGCGAACAGTAGAAAAAGCCTTCTTGATGAGTCTTACATATTTTCTTGCTATCTTTATCGATGTCAGTGCTCAAGAGGAATTCTTTGAATCATACCCTTTCGAAATGTTATATGATGGAATTGGTCGATACTCGATAAAAATTCATAACTAACGATTTCTTTCGATATGTGGTGATTCGATAATTCATTGATCTCACTTCAGACCTATGCTGTACATATAGACTAACACAACATTTCTTTTTCTTCAGGCGATGGAACTAGCTTGACAATGGACGAAATCGTTGCCCAGAGTTTTGTTTTCTTCATTGCCGGATTCGAAACGAGTTCAACCACAATGACTTTCGCACTGTATCAGTTAGCTACCCATCCCGAAATTCAAGAGAAAGTTAGGAGCGAAATAAATTCTGTGCTGGAAAAACACAACAACCAAATCACGTATGATGCACTGAATGAGTTGAAGTATATGGGAAAGGTAATCGATGGTAAGTTGGACAAACAATATTATTTTCAGCAAAATTTTCAAAACGGTTATTTTTCTGAACTCATGTTGTTTTACAAGTAACTCAGTTTTTAAGTGTACCGTAAAGTTTTCAAGGAATATAATAATAATAATATATTAATAATAATTTATTCTCCTCTTATTTTACATTTTTGTACATACACATGACACAGTGCAGAAGATAAGCGGGGAAGGGGAATAAATCCAAAAATTAACTTCAGTAATGTCTCAAAACTGTAGATGGGCAAACGAGGAGAAAATTTCCCCAGAGAAAGCTGAAGGAGAATAGGACTAGTTTTTTACCAATTCAACAAATTATTGATTATATTAAATTATTGGAGTATATCTGACAGGTGTCAGTGCAAGATTTTTCACTGAAGTTATTCCCGTATATGCTGTTGGAAATACAACTGCCGGAATCGATTTTCAATTATTCTAACACAGACCGGTTTCGGGCTATTTAGTCACTCATCAGTGCAAGGTAGTGTCCATCATCAACATGAATTCGATAATTAAAAATCGAATTCCTTTCAGAGTATCATTCCTCGAACTAGGTTGAAGCGAACGACGAACAATATCAGTGTTACTATCTTCATTCGGGTTTGAAGGCCGTCGTAGTTTGGAACTGCATCCAAACGTTTCGCCAGCATGAATGGCTGGCTTCTCCAGAGGTTGATTCATCTCGATGATTCACCGATGTCATCGGTGAATTTTGAAGATGGTAACATTGAAAATTTCGGCCGCGAAAGCCTTAACCACTTTGACAAACAATTTATTTGTCATCGCCCCATCTGAAGTGTTACTTAAATAAATCGACAGTAAATTTTTGATTTCAGAAACTTTGAGAATGTATCCGGCTCTTCCAGTAGTCACCAGACGATGCGTGGAAGACTACCGAATACCTGATTCGGATGTTATTATAGAAAAAGGCATTGAAGTTTTCATTCCTATCAAAGCAATCCACTACGATCCAGAGTATTATGAAAATCCTGAAGTTTTCGACCCCGAAAGATTCAACGAGGAAAACATTCAAGGAAGGCATCCTTACGCTCATATTCCCTTCGGCGAGGGACCCAGGATCTGTATAGGTAGGGTTTATAATTGGTTCCATAGCACATTTCACCGTGGTTCAGTGTTCATGGCAATAAGTCAAATGGAAACTTTCTTCAACTGGACATGTCCAGTCCAACTAGGATCTATTCTTTTTATCCCAAAAGAATAAGATTCATTCAGATAACGTGTACCTTTGTCTATGCCTGTTAAAGATTCCATCTTCTTTCGACCTACTGACAACTTCGCATAACGAAAAGGAAGAAATTTTCGAGCGTTTCGTTTTATTTTTAACTGCCGACAACATACTTACTAAACTATAATTTGGATTCTCACTACCTACCAGTAATGCATACATCCCAACAGTTTCTTGGACGAGAAACGTTAATCCTTGTCTATTCTACGTCTACGTTAATCCTTGTCTGTCTACTTCCTTGCGTTTTCTTTTCACTTCGTTGTATGGATATTTTCCGCTTCCTGGGAGCCGTATGATCTGTCTATTTTTCCCAAGTCCAACAATCTTGTTCTCTTTACTTGACGTATGACATACTCTCCTGCATACGGTTTGAGTGGTCCATATATTCAATTATCTAAAAAATTATTCTTTCAGGGTAGTCTCAACTCACCTACACTATAGGTTAATCGACTGACACCTATCAGATAACAACTACTTCATCAATTCCTCGTACAAGGAAAAAACTGAGCTGATTCTTGCTTTGTTAAAGCAGTTCTTCAGTTTTCTTCTCGGACTGTCCCCATATAAAGGTTTTCCATATGTGTTCCCTGGTATGTTTTCCAGAACTCCCTATGGTTCTTATATACCCATTTCCTAATCTGGTTCTGTACCAACGATTTTGGTACTCCCACAGCTGTTTCTGGACTCACGATGATGTTCCTTGTTTGGCACATTTGTCAGCTTTTTCGTTGCCCATGATACCTGTGTGTCCTGACAATCAGTTTATAGTCAATATATTCCTGTTCGCAGTTTCCCAATATGGATTCTAACCAAGCGATTGTCGTGAAGTATTGCTGTTGAATGGCCGGAGCCAGTTTCTCCATAAGATCTCGTCTACCTCCGGATACTCATAGTTCTCAAGCAACTTCTGGAGGTCAAATAATTTATTCATTACAGCAGACTGAAAAAAGTCGACGAAAACGCAGTATTTTTACGAAGATAACTCGAAACTGAAATGTCTTTTCATTTCGGTTAAAAAATCAAAAGTTATTTTGCTAGAAGCAACGACCATTATATACCGAAAAACTAACTGGATAAGTAGAATGAGAATCAAAAATACTGTCTCTAGACCAAGTTTGCATCATCAGGAGACGAATCAAAACTCACTCTTGATTTACTTAACGAATAACAAGAATTACGGGAAAGCACGAACAAAAAATATTTAGAGATGAACGCAAGTTGGTTAAGTTAGGTTGGGTTTAAGATGCAACACATCAATTCAATAAATTCATCCGAATCTCTTGATATGTTGATTTAAGTGACAGTGACCTATTAGCAGGCCTGATGTAGTTTATTAATTGTATGGTGACATACTTCGAAAGATGTGCAGATGTCTTCCAATGGGCCAATCCGGATAGATTTGTCCAGAAGTCTAAAAACTTTTTTTTGCAGTACCTACTAAGTGCTTGAGAAAAACCTGCTGGTGATAGATCCTGATTCTATTTCCTCCTTGCAAGGGAGTCAGCAACTTCATGACCTTCTAGACTCTAGACTAGTGTGGCCGAAATCCAGATCAAATACAACTCGTCAAATCTTCATAAAGAGAAGAGTTTTCCGGCAGATAGAGTCATTGGCCTGGCAATCATCACATATAATAAATGGATTTGTTTGTGTTTTAAGTCCCAAGATTCTCCACAGATCCTCCAACATATCCATAGGAATAGTCTGGATTTCGAAGTCAAACTTCGAAACAAATGTAAATTAGATAGTTCTTACTTGTATGTAAAGCCGTCTCGCAACCAAAACTATTTGAGTTTACCAACTATTCGGAATCATTATTATGTGTTTTTCCTTAGGTTTGTATCATATTATTTTTTATTTCAATAATAATAATAACATGATATGATAACATGATGGAAAACATATACGTAGGTTATTCTTCACTCAAATGATGAATTACTTTGATGTCTGATGTATAGTAAATATCATCACAAATATATCTTTCATGGCATAACTTTTCAGGGTTGAGATTTGGTGTGATGCAGTCTAAAGTTGGTCTCGTTAGTATTCTCAAGAATTTCAGAGTGACACTCAGCAGCAAAACTAAATTACCTTTGAAAATTGACGTCAACTCTTTTATTCCCACAACAGAAGGAGGAATGTGGCTGAATCTGGAAAGAATTGGTAAATAATGTAACTCGAGATTTTGCACAATCAAGTTTTGAAGATGTTTTTGTTATTGGGTGATTTTGAGTTTTTTTTATTCAAACCTTATGTACTGAAATAAAACATAGACGTGAAAGAAAATATTTTTCTCTATTCATATTCCTAATTCCAAAATAATCAAAGATCATTGTGAGATCATTGTGTAATTCCCCACACCTACCTTTAACTCTGTAACAGTAAATAAACCATACTTTCATTGCCTTCTTTACCAAGGGCAGAATGCATTCATATACAAATAAATATAAACTTGATAAGCCCCCACTACTTGCAGACAGTTGACAGCTAACAGATCCATTGACTCTGGTTTCGACGAATTTCATTGATGAAAACAGATGAAAAAGGGACAACTCAGCTGAATTCTGAAAGCTATTGTGAATTGATCGGTGAAGAAAAATGCGCATTATAGGAGGTATCCTAAATTCATCAGCGAGTCCACTGACTAATCCGATTAATTAATTTTTATTGGTTCATTCGAAACTTCAGCGCGTCCATGGTTGAAGCAATCGGTCGGAAATTTCTGTTGAATTCAAGAACTCGCCTAAATTTGACATGATCACACTGTTACATTTCTCAAGACCGAAGAACAACACTGAGTATGACTCATCGTAAGAAGAAACGCCTGTCACCTATTGCGGTGATTAAATTGTTATTGTTCCACAAATAATGATTTTCACCGCAACAGTGAGCGGAACTAGCGAATAAAATTTATGGCTTTCCCCCACAATAATAATCAGCAGTATTTGTTGTGGAAAAAGTCATTGATACACAACGGTTTTAATAAACAACAATTGTATTGAAAAAATGATAAATCTTAAAGTATATAACCAGCGTAAGGGTTGAAACTTGAAACAGTTTCTAAACTGCCCACGTCGGGTAAGTATCAAAATCCCAGATGAGTGTTCCGTAGAAGGGATATATGCAGAAAAGTACCCCAGCAGCTATAACAATCATCCCAAATCCAACTTTCATCATTTCCCAGGTTGGCATGTTACAGGGTGCAGCAGCAATCGCGTTTGGAGGAGTTGACACTGGCAAACAAAACGCTAATGAACAAGAGAGGGAAGATGGCATCATGAGGAACATTGGATGTAGCTTGGAAATCTGTGAAAAAGTAGTGAAAACTGATGTAGTGATAACTTTATGTTCTTTTGAAGTGACTGATTTAAATAATGAAAAATTGTTTATGTAAATATACGACGGTGATCTGAAAAGTTTCCAACCCAACAAAGACATTTTTCAGTTTTTTTAAATTTTTTATACATAGTTAATTTCAAGGAAAAAAAATAATTTCTGGCCACCTGAATTACGAGAAAGATAATGTTTACTACCGCAGTTATGAATGAAATATTAAGCATAAAACTCTGTAGATCCTGGAAGCCAGACATAATTGTAACAATAGAACCTTCAATAACGTTTATATTACATGGACGCATTGAAGCCCCCCTGAAAGTTACCCTATAAATGATAGTAATCTTTGACTCACCACTGACAAATCTGCCATAACCGGAAGTACTATGGTAGCACAGGCGACATTACTCGAGAAAATCTGCGTGATTACAATTACCGTACAGCACGCGATAATCATGACGTAATTTCTGTCCAAAGAACCGAATTCTCTCAACCATCCCGCGATCATGGCACTCATGCCGCTCTCCTTTGATCCATCCGCCATCGCGAAACCACCCCCCAGCAGGAAGACTAAGCCCCAAGGCATCTTCTGGTTGACGATCTTCCAAGTCAGTAGCGCCGGGGACGTTGTTTTCGGCCTCTTCTGCTCATCCTTGCTGAACGCATATATGAAGTTCGGATTGGATGGAACGAGGAAGAGGATCATGACAACCAAAATGGCTACAGTAGCGTCACCTACCTGAAAATTCGAACAAGCTGGGTTTTATACTCTGGGAGATTGGAGGTGAGCTATGCTGTGGTACTGTGAAGTACTTTAGTTAAAGTACTATTTTACTTAAAATACTCGGTACTTTGGGTACATTAGAACTGTAATTTAAGTAAGTAATTTCATAAAAAAGGTACTGGTATTCGAATAAAGTCATTTTTCCCATGTGTAGAGTACTGGAACTCTAAATAAAAATACTGGCAGTCGGGATCTGAAAATTCTACCTTGGTTCTTTATAAAACTTTTACTTGAAGTACTGGAAATACTTAAAGCAAAGGAAATTTTGGTACTCGTGTAACTAAGACTAATTTTCAATTATGGATTTCAGCTATTTAATTGATATTCATGGCGAGAATCATGACATACCACTAATTTTTCTCAAGTCCAATGTTATCCTCAGATTAAACAATTGAAATTACAACTTTCTGGTCCCTAGAGTTTTTGTGCATGGTTTTCATGAAAAAAAAAGTAATTTCACAGCCACAAAACAAAACATATGTTGAATTTTCTCAAATGTTCTCAGTACTATAATTGCATCAATAGTAGAGCTGAAATAATTTCCCATGTCTTCATTATTTTTCTGACATCCCTTCAATTTATAGGTATAGACTTTTGACTTTTTACTTTTGCTTACTTGAAAGATTCAAAATACATACTGTGTACGTGAGCGCGGGATCATTTTGCCCCGTGCGTGTAAATTATCGTTATAAGTAACGACATGCCAGATCTTTCTACATTCCAGATCTCTTTATATGATGATTCATAAGACAGTGACTTATAAAAATAGGTCTGTTATACAACGTAGGCCAACCCTGCTGCAGCCTAACAATTTTTTGATGAACCTCTTCAAAGCAGGTAGAATCTAGGTAGATTTTTCGAAAAGTTTGGCCATAGGAAGAGTCTGGCTTTGTTTAGAAGATCCAGTTGAATTGTCCAAGTTCCTCCTTCTGCTGGAGGGACTATCACAGTATTGCTGCCTCTGGTACCAACCAACATTGTTCTAAGTTCTTTGGAGGGTATTACAGACTACCCTTCCTGTTTACCCTTTAACTCTGCTGCACCCTGAGTAAGATTATCTTTTCAACTAAGATACCTACCTTTATACTGGTGAAATATTCCACCCATCCTTTGATGAAGCCTGGCTTCCGGAAGAACCACAATAATATAGAGAGCACGAAGCATATTCCTACGGATATCTCATGGGCAGACATTTGACCAAGTTCTTCTATATGGTCCCTGATGACACCTTTGGCTATAAGTCGTCCTTCTGGTCCTACTTCAACTTTCTTTGCGTCTTCCGATTTGGGTCTGAAAAGTCCCAGGAAATAAAACTGAAACCATACCACTCCGATAATCATCGTTATCAACATTATCGGAACGTTCAGTATCATCCATTTATCAAATTCCACACCTGAAAATAGGAGGTTTATGATTCATACTCACAGTCAAGGCGGAGTATTAAAAAAAGGTAATTCAATTCCTTGGCAAAAATCATATTATTTCAATGTTTGAACTCTTGAGACTTGACTACTGAAACAGGTTGCAAAAATACAATAGGGTGAGGCTGCAGTCTTTTCTATGAGCCTAGTGTTAATATTCGACATTGACTAGAGAAAACGATTTCCCCACTATAGAACAACACCGTCCCTTGATACGCGTTTCGGAATGTAGGCTTCCACGGCTGAAATAGGACCTTCTTCGTTGTTTATAGATCTTATTCTACATTTTTCGAGTTTCAAACTTTCAGAGATGTCTAGAAGTATGTTGTCATGTATCGGTCTCAACAATTTCAAACATTTTTTAGTTATTTGTGCTAGTTTTTGAAGGAACGTTGAGTAACAATAGACTTCTTTGGTCTACGAAACCTAGTATGTGTAACATGTTCTTTGAAACCCCTTATTATGGTTTGCTTAGTTTGACCAACATACGTTTTATCGCAACCCTCACAGCTTATTTCGTACACGGAGCCAGTAAACTTTGAGCATGTTTGAAAGATGCGCGTGCTGTCAGCTATTTCCTTGATACGTTTTTTTCGCGATGCCATAAACTGTGGGTTAGTCTATATTAAAACAGTCAATTTGTCTCGTATCATAATTATGTACCATTTTATTTTTTATGAATTTATATTCAAGTAAACTTTTCGTGTATGAATATTCATATTCGCATTTCATCGGGAATTTTAATATACAACAGTTCAGTTGATTTATGAATATTCATAGTAGGTTCCAGTTATGATAATTGAAGATTACATTTCATTACTTTTTTTGCAATATTTTTGGAGGTTTCAAACTATTTTGGGTGGCAATGCTCCAAATGGGGTTAATATAAGTAAATCTAGGGTATGTGGAATATAGCTACTTTTCAAACAAATTGGTCGACTTCAGCTTTTGGATCTTCTGAGAAAATCGCTAAGATACTTTAAGCTCTAACTTTATTACTTAATCTCACCTGGACTATCAGGAAATCGAGCTTCATAGAGCCCTTTGAAGGCTAAATTCGTCCCTGAACCAATAACGCATCCACTTCCTCCTATTGAAGCTGCGTAGGCTGTTGATATGAAATAGCACATCGTTATTTTTGTGGGTCTTCTCTTATCCTGTTCATCTTTTTCCAGATCTTCCTCGGGAGCGGTTATCTGTTCAGATTTATCTTGTTTCTCGAACATATCTATAACGCCTTCTCTCTTTCATGAAAGTAGCGAGAACCGAGAAGAAATATTATTTTACGAATATAAAGCTCAAGAGAATTTGTCAAATCGCCAAGTTTTTTTTCAACGAGAATTTGAACATAAAGGTATTCAAACCATTGAAATGATTAACATTTTCAAAAAGAAATTAGAAAATTAAATTCTGAAGACCTTCACGGTAGAAGGTCAGAATCAAAAAGCGACTTCCACCCATGAAAAGTATTTTATATGAAATTATGTTAAAAAATGAATCTCTATTGGAGTGGTCGAAAAAATATTGGTCAGACTATGATTTATTGAAAATTCAGAAATAGAAATCTGTAATTGAGAAAGAGATTGACTACAAAAAAAATCACGTGGTGTATGAAAATTTGACGTGGCTTCCAAATATGATTCCTCAAATAGAACCTATGAATTGCAAGTTCGAATATGTTAAAATAGAATACATTCGAGATATGGAGGAATGGAAATACTAATCTTCAATAGTACTCCTAAATTTGTTCTTATTTTCTTTTTCAACGTCCCAATATGACTACTCCAACAGTGACCTTCATCAATGTAGAGTCTCTAAAATTTTGTAATTTGACAATATTTAACCTAACCTAACTTAACCTACCTCTAGAGACTCCAGTGTTGCTTGTATGATTGGAATCATCATGGCCGTAGCTGCTGTGTTGGAAATCCACATGGATATAAACATGGTGACCGAGCAAAGTCCCACGTTCAGTCTTCTGGGGCTGCACCCCACTAAATTAATAACGTTGAGAGCAATTCTGGTGTGCAGTTTACAATGTTCAACTGCTATGGCAATAATAAGACCTCCCACTAACATCATGTTCGTTTCATTTAAATAACTGATCGAGGTTTTACTCGAATTCAGAACACCCATGAGCGGGAAAAGGACCATGGGAATAAGAGCTGTTATTGGCAAAGGAAGAGCTTCCAACACCCAGAGTCCTGAAGAAAAAATATATTTAGCGAGTAGATACATAAGGAATTGAGTATCAATATTGAAAATACGAGAGAGTTTGATAATTATTTGCTATGTGGACTTGATTGTTGAACAATTTCAACATAAATTTGTCCAATTCATTAGTTTGACTTCCATAGTCTGAAAATGTTAATCCATTTGAAATCAAGAAACTTCACACTGTATTTTCCGAAATAGACTGTCTCCTACGTCGTGGTAATTGGCAATGCAATTCATTGGAAGCTGGTGGAATTACTTTTGAAAATACATGTCTTTCCAGAATGTAATCCAATGCGTCACATTCGCATAAAACAACACAATATCTCTGTCCTTTTCTTGCATTTGCGCACGGTTAGTTTAGTGTCGATATTAAGAGTGACTAGCCAACTATTTTTCCGATTTTACGTTGCCTCTGATCAAAGCTATATTCATTTTTCTTTTGTCTTGTCTGATATCGAGTCCCAATACGAATATTGGGTGCTTTTGTTGAGATAATTCCAAAGTTAACCTAGATTAGCGAATTAAATTTTAAAGCTTTGTTTGCTTTGGCAATTCTTTGAACTGGTGTTCAACTGTTAAAGATCCATTGTCTGATAGAAGATCCCCCTCGCATAAACAATCCTGTACCGGGGTTGCGATATTTGGTTGTTGTATTTTCCCAACTTCTAGCTCCTCTATCATGATTCTCTTGTTGAGCCCTTCTTCACTATATTAATATAATAGCTGTGGACTGAGATGACTAAGTCGTCTACATAGCACAGTATTTTTTGAACATTACGGCTCAGAACACGTAGTAACTCATCACTGCTGTTTTCCCCCATATTGGTCGTGTATATCAACATTTCTTTAAGTAGGCCATCTAAAATGATCGATAAGAACTCTGCTTTCCTCGACAAACAATGACTTACGTTCAATATGTCCGTGTTCTTGTAACAGACGAAACGTTTCGACCACAATTTACTAGCCTGGTTAGTTCTCTTCAATCGTGACTAAGGCTGTGGAAGCCTATGTTATTGAACAGTGTGGTGTTTTATCACCAGGTACTGGAAAAATAGGAAACCTTCCTGGAGTGCGATCTACCAAGGAGAGATCAGGAAGGTGATCTAAACTCCAGGTCATGTACGTGAAAGAAGTCATAGGTATTTGATTCGTTATAAAATATTGTAATCACCGTTATTTACTTTTGTAACAAACGACACACTGTAACAAGGGCATATGCTGCTTGGCTTTCAAATCGTCATCTTAACCTTCTATTTCATGATATCTATAATATCTTACCTGCCATGAGTAGGACAACATAGAGACACCGATAAGCAGGTACGTTATTGGTAAGGAATACAGGAAGTAGAACTAATGGGTAGACTACTACGAATAGTGACTTCCAGTAGATCTTCAAAACTTTGTAAACTTCTGACGGTAACATTTAATAGGCCTTTTCGAATATACAATGCTAAAACAGAATACATATCATTATTGGTTTATATTTATACAATAAGTTCCATGATAACCGTCGACTATTACTAGGGAGTAGGTAGATCGAGACCCTTGCCAGGTTGAAACATGGGAAGTAGGCAAAATGAGGCCTCCGCATCAAATCACAAAACCCCTACTGTTGTTTTGAGATGTTCGACGTTTCGGCTTCGAATTTGAAGCCATTTTCAAGAGGGTATGACTACAATAAGGTCTCAATTTGCCTACTCCTTAGGTAGTGGCACGCTTTGAGGGTTTTGTGACTTGACGGCGGGGATATCAATATGCCTACTCCCAAGGTCGACTGTGGGTCCAAAGGCTCTGATCTGGTATCTATCTCCTTGGACGAGTGGAAAGACGAAACGGCAGTGGTAGCGAGGGTGCAATTGGTGGTGGGAACGGGAATGTGACTTGCAGAAGCGGGGTCAGAATGTCATCGTCAATTCTTCCAGGTTTGGAGTCCAGCTCCCCTACCCTTTCGACTAATTGTTGGTCTTGAGAGGGACCAATGGGTTCATGACTGATGGATGACGGCATGAAGTCCTTAGACATCAGTGCCGCCCTTCACGGGATACCCCTACCTGGCTGGGGTGGGATGGATGAGAAAGTTATTCATCCGTTAACGGGGGACATGAGGGCCTCATTCGACAAAGTGTCGGGGATTTCTATATCGGGAGGGGTCGTCTACAGCATAATCTGTGGCTTCCCTAACTAACGCAGAAGCGTTTTTGTCGGTAACGCCATGAATACAAAAAAGAAAAGCTTTCGGGTGGACCGTATGTTTATCGAGCTGTTTGGGATGTAGAGTACGGGTTTGATGAAGTTGGATGGAACTTTGGATTTGGGATAGTACGATAGTAGTTTTGGCAAAAGCCGGAGTTGTTGAACACAAAAATAGTTCAAAAACATGTCAGTCCCAGAACATTATTCATTTTAATTTACAGTTTGTTCTACAACACTTTGTTGGCATACGTTATTTCAGAACTTAAACTAAATGTGGCTTAAAGAATGTTCAATCGTTGATAATATTTATACAAATCGAAAACAATGAAAAACATAATTACCTTTCGCAAGTGAAACTACAAATAACAACAGTACATTAAATTATAAATTTTCCACTTTTATCTGTACCTGTTTGCGAAACAGTTCATATATTAACAACTATTTAGTTTGTGTAATGACTGATACCTGCCTTTTTGAGATAAAGTGTATGTTTATCATGTTGTCTCTATATATAAGTATGAAATGCAACACAAGAGTTGTCGAAAAAATTTAAAAAATCAAAGAACGAACCGTATCTCTCGATGTATTGGTGGGTAACTGACTCAATTATTAAAGACTTCGAATGATATTGAACCCCATTTCCATTATAGCCCAGTCAATACATGTTTCACTTCACACGACCCAACTTTGCACGGGTAGCAGAACATACGAGGTGTGTTTGAAAAGTATCCGATTTGTGTTAATATCTTCGCGCTAGAACGCTGCGGAGAATGAGAGTAATCCTTAACGAAATCCGTGATAGCCATAGTTACCGGCTAACGTTTTGAGTCGTGCAGAGCGTGGTTCATGTCTGTGTTGTTTCACTGTTGAAAATTACACAAAGAATAGATCAACAAGTTTTGCTACAATCTCGACAAAAGTTGTACAGAGACGTTTGAAATGATACAGAAGCCTTTGAGGACGGGCACAACACAGATAAAGGAACTGTACAGGCATATGTACAGTTAGTTGACCTTGTTCTGGCCGAACGTCGCTGATCGTGTCCAACTTGCGATTGAAAGTGATAGTCGATGAACTCTTCGTGAACTACAAAATGTTCTCGAAATACAGAAAACTACTGTTTGGGGAATTTTGAATAAGATCATGGGAAAGACTCTCGTGTGCGAAACTCATTTCGAAATTGCTCACCACCGAGCGGAAAGACCTTCGCTCAGGATAATTTGACAATGATCAGTGAAGATAAGAATCTCCTCAAGGTTATTACTGGTTGTGAAACATGGATTCATGGTTACGATACTGAAACTAAACAACAATCTTCAAAGTGGAAACATCCAGACGAACCACAGCCTTAACAAGCAGGTCAAAGTCGGAGCCATGTTATGTCAATGCTAATTGTTCTTTAGAGGTGAGACGATCGACAAGGAATATTATGTTGAAGTTCTGAAAAGATTGCGCGATGCCTTGAGAAGAAAACAACCGCCTTTTTGGTCACTGCGACTTTTGAATGTTTCCCTAATCGAAAATGGCGCTAGAAGGAATGCGGTTCGACGACATCAAGACGACTACTATAGAACTACTACGAAGGATGCCACGGCCCGGATGACGGAGAATTGTACTAGTGCGGAGATATGAACGCAGGTCGGAGACTTTTTGGACACAGCTGGTATATGCATTTGTTCTGTCATAATGGCACAATAACTTGTACGTAAAGATGGTCTCAGTGTTTACTTGGAGAGCGTGCTTTTGAAGATATGAAGACAGGAGGTTCCCCCCTCTAGACAGTTCCAGAACAGTCAAGAACATTCTAGAGTATTCCAAAACAGTACACAACATCCTGGAACTTTCTAGGACACCCCCGAATCTGGTAGAATGTTCGAGAATATTTTGGAATGTTCGAGAAAATCCTAGATCATTGTGGAACAATCAAGGCAGATAGATATATGGTTTGGTAGTGCTCTATCCCCCATTCGTGATAAAAGTTCTCACTAGAAAATTTCCCCAAATCGCTTTTTATGAAAGGAGATAATTGAGCCGGATCATGTCTGTGTTTAATATTGTTTTCATCATTTATATCAGATTTATTATATATCAAGGTGTTGTGTGAAAATAAATATATTTAACTAGACAAAATGTACTGGAAAAATATGACTACTCACTTGATGATTATCTTTCTGAATTATTCCAATGAATTATAGGTTTTGTTCAGCTTTTCAATAATGAATTCGGTTTTCTCTGGATTTCCATTTATGATCATAACCTTTTTGACAAATCGTGACAGGTATGAAACACGTATCAACAGATCGAATAAACAAGGTGTTGTAATTTAAAATGAGAATCTACAGAATGACTTTCTAAAAACATGTTATCGTGTCAAACGAATATACAAAGTGTTACAATTCATTGTCAGAACTTGGTGGTTGCTATTGGTTCTTTCAAAAGTCTTTTCCGTTTTAATGTCATGTGTTTTTGTAGCTTCACATGGATATTCATTCTACTGTGTCGTGGTATATATTGATTGGTTGAGAATTTTGTGCTCTATACATTGATGCTGTTCATTTTTTCTTGTTTGCGAAATTTCGTGCGTGGGTTGGCTGAAGGACTGGGCTGCCATGCGGTTTTTGATGGTTCAAAATGTATTGGAATGATCAATAGGTTCGAGAAGTGGGTGCCCCATGATTTGAACAATCGACAGGAATAGTCACGTTTCGAGGTCTGCTTTTGCGCAACCAAAACGATCCTTCTTTGGATCGGATCGCCACGTGTGATGAATAGAGGATCCCCTACATCAGAAGACGTTCAGGGCAGTGGTTGGACACCGATGAGCCACCCATGCCCTTCCCAAAGGCGAAAAACCCATCAAAGAAAGACCACGGTTACTGTATGGCGGCCAACGGCTGGTGTGATTTACTATAACTTTCTGCAACCGGGCCAAACCATCACAGCAGAGTCCCACTGCAAGTATTATCTGCGTACATAAGCAGCCTTTCTTGAGATATATGAATGGGAAGGTCGTTAATGAAAATGAGGAAAATTAGAGGACCGAGTACGCTTCCCTGGGGTGTACCAATATCTGTTTCAAATTTCTCCGAGATGACGTCATCAATCTTAACAATGAACTTTATTCGCTCGAGGAAGGACACGATCCACTCATTGATTGGGCCGCGGACACAAAGGTTATTCAATTTATCAGATATGAAAGAATTATCGACCGAGTCGAAAGCTCTAGTAAGATCAAAGAAAATTGGGATCACAAATTCGCCAGAGTCCATTTTGTTGTTGACTTATTGAACAAATTCAATCGTGCTTGTTTCAGTTGATAAACCACTACGGAATCCATGCTGGTTGTCACATAAAACCTGATATGTGTTGAGAAAATTTGTGATTCTATTGGCCATTACTTTGTCTATCAGTTTAGAAAAAATGCTTAGTAAAGCGATTGGTCTATAATTCTCAATATTACTTGGATCGCCTTTTTTAAAAATAAGAATTATAGAGGCTAATTTCGGGCTAGAGGGAAATTTGCCTTGCAATACGGACAGATTGATAATATGCTCGAAAGCTGGTGCAATTATATCACTGGTGTCTTTAATTACTGAAATCGGAATTTCGTCCGGACCTGTAGATTTTTTATTCGGTAATGAGTTTATGACCTCAAATATTACGTCCTTTGTGACGGGTTCAAAAAACATTGATGCAGGATTGAATTCACCCGTGGTACATTGTGTGGAAAACTGTTGACCAAAATGTTCATTCAAATCAGTTATCACTGTTGATAAATATCGTCCAAACACAGGGGCCATGTTTTCTGGTTCGGTTAGGACTTGGTATTGAGACTTACCTTAATTTCAAATAACAATCAATGATGAGGCAACTTCTAATCACTTCATAAAAACTTTTATGAGGCAAAAATCGACCGACTAGCCTACTGCCGCCAAAACGAATCTGACGCATGGCTTTTGCACACTGCTGCCAAATGTTCGAGCGTTGATGATAGTTTTCGGTCAAAACAGCGCCAAATTTCAAATAGATTTAGATAAAACACGTGTCATGCCGTCTCTTCAGTGGCGTACAATAAATGAATTCATTTAGCAAAATTTGTGGGGTGTAGTGTTTAGGCTTGGAAATAATGGAATGAAACTATTAAAACCAGGTGAAAGTGAGTAAAAGTTTACTTTAATAATGTTCAGGTAAATGAAAGTCCAATTGCAACAACATACAAGTATATTCAGAATAAAAAATCAACAAAATATTGGAAAAACAATAAATAATGAAATACCACCCAAATAAAATTTGTACAAATTCTTGTAGTACATAGTATAATTCATTACGTACGATAATATCCGTGAAAAAAAAATTATAAAACGACTCAGGAATCTACAGTTTTCAAAGTAATTAAACGAAATTTCTCAGGTCCTTCACTCCCCACGAGTCTATCCATGCTTTCTCAACATGTGGGTTTGTAAATTATCCTTCCACTTTGTTTTGAATTTACACAACTTGCAGTTGAGAATTTCATATTTCCCAACGTGAACCAGCACGTGATCCCTCATATGCTTCTTGTACTTCGTTTGATAATCGCACTTCAGACAGTAAAGAGTCTCCAGTTCCGGGGGCTTTCCGTGTCTTTTGATATGCTTGTTCAAGTAGCTCTTTTCTAAGGTTCGGTAGGTGCACGTTCCGACACCGCACTTGTACGTTTTCACAGATGATAGATCTTCATGGGTTTTCTTATGCTGGGTCAGACCTCCCTTGTACTTTGTAGTGAAACTGCAACGGTCACAGCGATGGATTTTCAGCTGGTCTTCACTGAGGTGCGTCAAACGATGCCCCCTCAAACAGTCTTTGTACCTTGTTTCATAAGTGCATTCGTTGCAGCGATATATTTTGACCTCGGAGGAGTCTTTGTGTCTCAGGGAATGCCGTGTGAGATAATACCTCTCTGTGGTCTGGTAGTCACATTTATCGCAAGAGTACTTAGAGACACAGTGGAGATCCGAATGTTTTCTTCGTACATGTTTCCCAACTCTGAATTTATCTGCTGTTTTGAAGTCACAGTATTGACACTTGAAAGGTTTTTCACCTTCTTGGCTAGTGTCACTTTTACCGTTGCCTTTAATTTTTTTTGCTCTGTTCCCAGATGCCTTTTGTTTGGGGCTTGCGTGACTGTTTGAATTTTTATTGATTTTGTCTATGCTTTCTTCGCAGTCACTTGGCAACGGATCGCTAAAAAAATAAAACAAATCATCAACGCAACTGGACTTAAAATTACTTCTATCAAAACATTTTGAACTAAACAATATATTTTTCCAACAGAAAGTAATGACAAAACAAAAGAGGCTGACATCTCGCAAATCAACACCGCCGTGTATAGCGTCGTTCAATCGCTTTCCGAGTCGGAAGAACGAAATCCCGGCCTTGCGATTCGGAAGATTGAACTGCGTGTACACAAGATGGAGGCTAAGATCACGTCGGCGAGACAACACGCGTCTCGTATCCAATGTGTGATGGAGTACAGGGCGGCCAACAGGCCATTCACGCCCGCAGTGCGGCGAATAGCCGCCAAACTACGACGTATCCATCACACTTTAAGTCAAGGCGTTCTGCTGACCACCAAACAGCACTGCCTTGATAGAATACGAATGCTAGTGGTTGCTAAGAAGTCACTAGTGAGGCGAGCGCTTATTCCAAGAGTCTCCACGTGTTTTGGATAATCCGCCGACCGCTGATCAGGTGGAATCCTTCTGGAAGGATATCTATGAACACCCGCAGCCACTCAACTTAGACACTCCAGCCCTAGTGCAGTTCGAATCTTTCAACAGAGAGCTTCGACAGCCTGAGCTCAATGAACTGCTCAACTCGATAACCCCGGATGACGTTCGAAGAGCCCTTGTGGGTTCCAAGAACTTTGTTGCTCCAGATCCAGATGGGCTGAACACTTATTGGTGGAAAAAACTAACAAGCACCCACCGCCATCTGGCCAGAGTTTTCAACTCATGGCTGGACGGAGAGCAGCGGATTCCGGATTGGTTTGTCGAGGAGCGGACCCCTCATCCCCAAAAGCGGAGATTTGTCGATTTCTAAAAATTACAGACCGATAACATGCTTGAATTCGTGTTATAAGTTGCTCACAAGCATCTTATACACACGAATATTCACCGTAGTTGACCGAGTGTTCAAACGGATATATGAGCAGAGAGGGTCGAAGAGAGGAGTCGCTGGATGTAAACAGAACCTGCTCATCGATAGATGTGCAACGCAAGACTCGATACAATACAAGCGTAATCTCTCTATGGCCTGGATCGATTACCGTAAGGCATTTGATACAATTTCGCATGAGCTCATCTAGCATTTGTTCAGACGCCTTGCGGTAACCGACAAAGTACCGAGATGCATGGAACAACTCATACCACTTTGGCGAACTCACTTCACCATAACATCTGGTCAAGCCAGAGTTCAAACAGGGTGGATCACTTTTAGAAGGGGTGTATTTCAGGGCGATTCCCTCGGTCCCCTTCTCTTCTGCATCTCACTACTGCCATTATTCGATGCGCTTAGAAATACTCGAGAGTATAACTATGGCACCCCCGGAAACCGGAGGCACAAGGTCACCCATTTGTTTTATATAGATGATCTTAAACTGTATGCCTCCGGAAGAAGGATCTCCCTCAGTCCTTGAGGGTGGTGGAAGAGTACACGCATGATATCGATATGAAATTCGGGATAGACAAATGTGCAATGGTCCATGTCAAAAGAGGACGATGCGAGGACTACGGAGAGGATATGCAGCTCGTAGATGGAAACATCCTACATCATCTGGATGCCGGAGAGACGAATACTTACCTCAGAGTGGAACAATGCCACTCACAAGAGGTAACAGCAGTGAAGAACTCTCTCTCTCTCTCTCTCTGCGGCAAATATCAGCACAAACTCCGACAGATCTGGTCATTGGAACTGTCGAGGAAGAACAAAGTTGCTGCAACAAATATGCTTGCCGTTCCAATCTTACTCTACTCGTTTGGAGTAGTGAAGTGAACTCGGGAGGAACTGTATCAACTCGACGTAAAGACCCGAAAAATGATGCATCTTTATAGGAGTTTGCATCCCAAATCGTCCGTTCCACGGTTGTACTTCCCCCGACAACAGGGAGGCCGTGGTCTTTTGAGTTTGTAGTGTCTACATGACAGAATGGTACTGGATATAGCCTGTAAAGTCGTCAGGAGTTCGGATCCCCTTCTAGGTATGTGACCATGAGAGAGCAGGAATTGGAGCATTTCTCTTCAGGGCAGCTGCCTGAGTTGCTGATGAACTCGATCAAGTTTTTGGCACTGAACGAGGTGACCACAACTCTGTCACCGAGTTGGAACCCGTTCAGCAAAAAGCTGCATGGGCTTCTTCAATAATATTGAAGACCTTGGCTTATCAAAGCGCCTGACTTTCGCTTTCCTCAGGTCGAGTGGGCTGAAGTCGGAAACTGAGGGGTTCACCATGGCTTGCCAGGATGATGTCTTCAACACCTTAGTCTACCGCAGTCGCGTGATGGGTATAGAGGTTCCTGACACAAGGTGCTGGGCTTGCCGCGAGGCGCCCGAGACCCTAATGCGCTTGCTATCAGCATGTCCAGCATATGCGATCTCGGCCTATATCCATCGACATAACCAGCCCTAAGAGTGCTATATTACCATCTACGGCACTCTTACGGTATTGACGAGACACCGGTGTTGCCCTGCGCTCCGGGGGATATTGAATCCGTTGTGAGGAATGAGAAGTGCCGAATTTATTGGAACTATTCGTTCCCCACCCTCGGGCTCATACAAGCTAATAAGCTTGATGTAGTCCTCCTCGACCACCAGAGCAAGCTCCTGGCGAGACGAATATCGTCCGAAAAGAGGAGGAGAAACGGATAAAATATCGAGAGTTTCTCTTCGAACTCCGCAGACTCTATCCAGACCACTCTGTCAAGATGGTTGTCCTGATTATTGGACTCCTTGGTGAAATGATGCCCTCTCTACTCTCGAATCTTAACATCATACCTGCTTGCCGCATTAAGGCAGAAATCTAAACCGCACAGATGCAGAAGGCTGTCATTCTTAGCTCACTGTGCTTGCTCAGGGCACATGATTCTCGGACCCAATGATCACTTACCCCACGGTGTGGGGAGCGGTCATTGGTTGATAATGCCGACGCGCCCTCCCGAATGTATTGGGGCTTTGGTGGATAGGAGCTGACCAGCGCAAACTACGGTTAAAAAAATAATAATAATAGCTCCTACTAATGGTTCATACAATTACAACCAATCAAATGGCAGGCTTCAATATCTGCGTATGATAAATCATCGCAGAGATTACTCTTCCATCCAACCATAAGAACAAAAGAAAAAGAAACAGTATGTTATCAAGAACAGTGCAAACAGTATAAAATATATATTTTTTCAATTATATACAAAAACAATTTGTTCAGGCCAGTCTCTACTCGTCTACACTGTAGGTTAATGGACTGACACCAACCAACAGAAAACAACTACTACCCTGGCTAATACCACGAAAGGCTTTGGATTATATACGACAGGTGTCGGATATAATCGGCAAAATAGAGGTATTACGTTGTGGTATTGTGGAATGTGTCCTTAATCTCAAGTTGGGATGGCTTCTTTTTTCGAAAAGATAAAAGGGTTTTTTTGTTTTGGGGAGTTCTGGATTCCATATTCAACCAACCCACATCCCTGAACAGATGTGAAATATGTTCTCGTTTTCCTCATACCTGTAAAGAGCCTAATGCATGCATTCTGGAGCTGTTGTCAAGATATAAGCAGTTTTTTGTAACTCCTTTCAAGGGAAGTTCTGTTCCATCTATTACAATATTCATCAGGCCAGATTAACGATTTCTCGCCAAAAAGCATGACATTAGATTTAGATGCATTAACACATAGGTAATTTTAGTTGACAATGATTATAACATATCGAGATCGGTATTAGATTGCCATAGGGTCTCATTAATTGAATTCTCGTTAAGTTTCATGTACAAAATATCCAATTCACGTTAACTCATGAAGTTCCCATTTTTTCTAGTACATCCAAAGAACCCCGTTATTCAATAAATATCAATAGAAACAATGAGTTACCTTTCTATTTCAATTTCTTCACATTTTTTATCACATTCCTCACTCGATAGCAAGCCTGAACCAATTTCATCATTTATCTCCACGATTTCTTCTTTTATTGTAATTTGACTCACATTATCCTGCACAACTTCTTCAAGTACTCTTCCGAAGTCAATTTCAGCACCATCTTTGATTTTTCTCTTTTCTCGAATTTTTTTTATTACATTACTGGTAGCCATACAAGACGAAACAAATTCTATGAAATCTCTGAGGTTGTCATTACATTGCTGGCAGATGACAGGATCTTCAATATTTTTCAGGCCCTGAAATTTAAAAAAACTGAGAAAATTCCAACAGAAACACTTTTTCCACACCAAAACTGGGACACTTTTTCCGACGAGCAATTCTTTCACACAGTTGGCGTTACCACTAGATAATATAAACCTAAATTGATTCTAATCACTGACAA
Source organism: Leptinotarsa decemlineata (assembly GCF_025532065.1). NCBI lineage: Eukaryota > Metazoa > Arthropoda > Insecta > Coleoptera > Chrysomelidae > Leptinotarsa > Leptinotarsa decemlineata. The sequence continues at coordinate 2,146,029 of NW_027412704.1, read as the reverse complement.
ATCCTATTGAACATGCACTGCTGGACATATTAAGAGAGAAACATTTATTTTAGCATAAAATCCAACTGGAGTCCTTGATAATATATGTTGAAGCAAAATTATTCATAAAAAATGACTTTTCTTAGAAAAACGAAATTTTGGTCCTGTTTCTTCTTGTGTTTACCACATCGCTAGATGTACTGTATTTGTATGAAAAAGATAAAAGTAGTTTCGATCTATTTTATGGGAAGTTTAAAGCTTTCAACATAGTTGATGTTTATACATATAATGATTGTGTATTGTACCAAAGAAGATCACTTGAATCATTGCTGCATAACTTATGATGTCTGCCACAGTTGCAGTCAAAATGTCACAGGAAATAAATCAATATTGAACAGCCAGTCATAATATTGTAAAATGAGGAACATGACGTACCACCTCTGGAATATATTTTTCGAATTTGTCTTGAAAGTGGTGATCTTTCAGCAGATCCATCAAAAATGTGAAGGAACCATTTATCAGGTTGATGCAGAGGCAGCATATATTATAAAATCCTCTGGCAGATTGGGGTTCTACTTCACATTTCTTCATTCTCAAATAAGCAGTTCGCAGATCTAACTTCGATTCGTTTTTAGTTTTAATGTGAGGCGCTAGCAAATCTTCAGTGTAGGCACAGTTTGCTTTGAAGCCGAATGCTTTGGCAATCTTCATGCTGCAGCTGTAGCATAACATAGGGGTTTGTGAAATGTTCCACCACTACAAATCAACACATTTTGATAATGCAAAAAAATGATTCACTTTTATCTTACTGGGTTCAACAAAAGTACGTCTAAGAGCTCTATGAAGAGTTTTGACTCCGCACATTTTTTTGCGACAGTTTTTTTCAAGCATAATATGCAGATATTTTTCATTACTACTAATATTATTAGCTCTACAGAAGATAAAAACAAAACATTTAAAATATCATAACCTTATTGAATCCTCCTCTTTTTAGATTATTGGGCTCGCTACCTAAGACTATTATCCAGGTCCGACGATAATGTAAGTGGGTTACATAATCACCATAATATTTTTTACGCATTTTGATTTTCTTTTTAAAACATGTTCAGAACTATTGTGGAACTTACGACCTCCTCTAGTCCGTCTACATCCAGCCTGGTTACTGGCGTAACCACCTAATTAAATCTAATCTAAAAAATCGTTATCCAACGATTCTACACGTCGAAAGGACAGTGCAGTTTCTTATTCTGTCACTAACAAAATAGCTACATGTATTCTGAAAATTTAGAGAAGTATTTCCTAAGCAGCTATGTTTATTTGGAAAAGTGTTATTTTGAGTTTTATCAAATTAGTGACGTGGTTTTCCTGTGAACTATATAATTTTTTCAGTTCATCAATGTATTTGTCAGTTGTCACATTCAGTAATTTCATTTATGGGATTACTAGCAAATGCCCTGATTTTTTCCGAAGCAAATGAAATCTAATCCTGAATCGCATATATTTTACCAGATGTCTTACATATATGAATCAATAGAAATGGTTTCATCTGTTAAGAGCATTCTTTGTATGAAATTATCGAAATCAGTCCATAATTGTTATTCACTGCTATAGTAGTTCACACTATCAATGCTAGATGTCACCGACTATCGTAATTTGTCGACATTCATGCGTAATCTATTGGCGTTTAGCTCTGAGTACTCTGAGGCGTTTGGTATCATGTAGGAGTTGACATAAAACTGACAGCCATTTACAGAGCGGATGTGTTTCTGCAGCCAAATTTTCGAGTCATGCGAAGTTTTTTCTCATAGAAACTGATGTCATGTTCAACATATGTCCTAGAATGTTGAATTACGTCATTTTGACATCACTTCTTTGTGAATGAAGATAGAAGATTCTCATGACTCAAGAATTACTAGGAATTATTAGGAGTAAATGAGTAGTTTGATACTAGTTAAAATGTAGTGTAGATAACTTGAAATATTAATTTTTTAAATATTGTCGATAAATGAATTGTTTCCAAGTATCTCTAAACCAAAAATAATTGAATATTCGAGCAGTTTCTCTCAATTGGGATTGAAGTGATAAAGTTGTAGTGAAGTAAAAAGAACTGTTTTCCTTTCAACAGCTGATACAGACCACACTTGTACTGAAAATGATGTAAAGGCAGTTATTTACGGTAGAACAGAGGACATATCATACCATCAGGATCCTGTTGAGTTGATTTTTTTGAACAATTCTCTTAAATTTCACTTCCCTTCTTTCCCTAACACAACTAATAGGAACGCGATACGTAGTATGTGTGTGGATTAACTAGATAAACATTAATAACAAACGGAACGTACCATTAATCATATCGCCTATTTAAAGCATAATTTGATCTCTCATTATGAATTTTATTAATGGGCCGGGGTCCACTGAAGCGTCATTAACAACCCTCTGCCTCGACCGCATTCATACATACGTTCCGATTTTCCGGATAAACGCGTCGACTGCGATTATCCTTTCGAACAACAAAAGAACGACGTGTTTTTAACATTGTTCGCAGCTGCTGGAGCATCCCCGAACTCTTTTCTGATCTATTATCATATCATATCAGATCCACCATGGGCGGCCAGGAACGGTTTCCTAAACAAAATGAAAAGACAATTCGAACTTTGAACGTTTTGATTATTTCTACATTTTTCAGAACTATGAAATGATACTTTCACCCCATATTTACATAAATAATTTATATGAACATGTCGTAGTCGTAGTTAATACGTAAAAACTTACGTCAATATGGTATATTAGATTCCACTTAACTCCTACGTAAAGTTGTTATTTCAAGTACAGACGTACTTGACTTTTTAACAAATGAGAATCTCTCTGAGCTTTCAATTTATATGTTGGTCTGTGTGAAGTTCTGTGGGAGAGGCTAGAGTTTTTGAGACATTCTTATCACTTGATACGTTGAGATTTGTTTTTTGTTGATGAGTATTTTTCACCAAAAAAACTATGGAGGCAAAGTTTGGTCAGGAAGTTTTAGTTATTGAAGGATGCTTTTTCCAGTTAATGATTCCAAGTTTTTCTGCGAGCTAGTGTTATATTTGTTTATATTTACTCACTGAAATCATATAAAATATATGTAAAATAATGACAATAATGTTACGTAAAAATCAGGTTGTATTTGTGACGGACGTAACATAGTTACATAGTTACATAACACGTATTATCAGTTATGTAACATTCATGTCAATTTTACATAATTGTGTTTGCTGAGAACCCATCAAAACAGAGTTTTACTTCACTCTCAAGGCCTAGTAATGCATCATCGTGACCGAATATTAAAACTTTACATAGATGATTCTACAGATATTTCTAGAAATGATTTAATACTATGACAATGACTAGACCACCTTGAATACCGCACTTTATATACAGTGCGATCCTAAAGTAACGGATAAATTTCAACAATATTTGAAATGATAACAGTCTAAAGCATATGCTCAAAATGGAAACCGTTCATCTCTTGATGCGGTGTTTTAAGCTCAAAATATTCCTTGGTTTCCCCTTGTGAATTTTTTATTTTAAATTGTCCCGCAAAAAAATCAAGTGGAGTCAGATTGCAAGAACAGGCTGGCCATTCAATTTCGCCACGTCTACCGATCCATCGACGGGGAAAAACTTGATTCAGATAATCTCGTACCGCTACTGCATGTGGTATAGCTCCATCTTGTTGAAACGATATGTTTCTATCGGTATCTGCGGTGTTAACACGATCAAGAAAAAGTTGTCGTAAATCTGGTATTGAAACATTCTGTAAAAAATCCAAGTAACTGGGCCCAGTTAGTGACCCCCCAAAAAATATAGTCCAGTTATTGTGTTATTCAGTATGGCACTCCAAACGGTATCTTTAACGGGATACTTAGTGTGACCTTCCCTCATCTAGTGAGGATTTTCCGTACTCCAATACCGACAATTTTGCTTGTTCACCGTTCCATATAAAGTTATTTTCAAATATAAAATTGATCTGTTTCGGGATTTTTCATTTGCATTAATGAACCCGTAGAAAATGAATTTAGCCGTTACTTTAGGACCGCACTGTATGATATTCAGAAATCTCAATATCTCAATTGAATCTTATTGGTATGATAAGGCATTTTTAATTCGCATCGAGGCTAAACTATTGAAATCGGAAAGAATACGCGACGAACAGTTAATGCATCTAGCAGCGATAAATAGGTCAGGAAAGGCATCATTGATTTTAACAATGGCATCGTATTGTTGGAAAATATGACTTTAATTATATTATTCATGGACCCTGTTCATGAATTCGAGCATTGTGTCTTTATTAATTGTACTCGAACAAATGTTTCTGTTGAAATTTGTAAGTGTGAGCCCACAGCACTTAGGTCACATGTGACCCATTGTTCATCCTCCAGAGGAGTTGTCCTCCTAGGTCATCGTCCATTCTGTCCTTTCCAGGTAGGTGGGCAGGTCATTAGGAGACATCTCCTTTATATCGGCAGGTGTAGGCCAAGATTCACAGAACAAAAGCCTCCGGTCACTCGCATAGGGCATGCCTGACACTCTCATCTTCCTGTTCACACATCCTGCATAGAGGTGTGCCCACTAGCCCCATATTATGGAGGTGTTTGTATAATATACTATTCCATTAGTCTACCTACTGATTTTATATGCATTCGTTACTTATATTTATTCACAGCAGTAAACTTTATTATATTTGTGTTGGGATTACTCCTGTTAGACAATAATCCTTTTTCTTAAATATCCACTGAGATATCACAGTATAAAGTAAACTGATAGAAACGTACAAAACTTTTTGAAACAATCCAATGAAACATAAATATACCAGCTATATTCATCAGTCTGGGATTCCCACGGTGCGCCTATGGTTGTTCGTGAACTGAATGCTGCAGTAAAAGCCAACCCTAATTCAATTACGTGTATGATTTTATTATTTAATATGCGCCAACTCAACATTTCAACGAAATGAAACGGATGATGTTATTAGTTTGCATTTAATGTGGTCGGTATTAAATCATTTATACATTTGTTTTGTTCAAAGTGGTCTCTTCACTTCGCTACTCGATTATAATTGCTTCATATTTTCCATTGGACGAAGCTTTTTTCATAGGTAGCGACGTTGGAGCAATTATTTCTGGATTTTAATTTCGACATATTTTGTTGATATATGCAGGGTTTTTAATTAAATTTTGTTATTGATATTTTATTACGACTGTGTGGTGATTACGGTATTTTCTATTAACAACAGTGATTCCAAATTTCTGATGGAAGTTGGTGGTTTTAAAAGTTACTCTTACGGCGCCTGCAGCGGACGGTTTTGACTGACTACTGGGTGAGTTTTGTCCTCCAAAATGGCTTCTCGTCCCTTAACAACAAGGAGACTGCGGTTGCTGTATTTCTTGATATTGAAGGAGCATTTGACAATGCACTACCTAAATCTATAGGATCATATCTGGCTAGGAAACGTATAGAATGGACCATAACTGGCTGGATCTATGCTATGCTGGTAAACAGAACTGCAACTAGGACTCTTCAAGGCGAGGCCATTAGGTTCAAGGTCACCAGAGGCTGTCCTCAAGGTAGGGTACTATTTTCCCTTCTGTGGTCGCTCCAGATGGTTAGTTTGCCCTCGACAGAAGAAAAGTAGATCTGCAAGCTTATGTGGCAAGGGTAAGTTGTAATATCTTCCAAAGCTCGATGGACGTTGTTCACAGTTGGTGCCATTGGGAGCGGATGTCTGTCAACCCCAGCAAAACTGTGATAATCCCGTTCACCAGAAGGAGACAATTGGACGATCTAATGCCACCTTCGTTCAATGGTGAGGTGATTTAGAACGGAGGTGAAATATCTTGGCATTGTCCTTGGTGGTGCCATCAGCATAACATCGTCAGTATTTTAGTACTTGAAATTACATCTAAAATGATCAATTTTAGTTGGATGTTGGTTGCTCAACATCAGAACACAATTATGGTCATAATGAACTCCTGAGGACGCTAATTTGGATAGCGAAACACTCGTCGAAAGATCGTAATTTTGTTCTGGTGTTGTCAACAGATTGATTTTACGTCAGAGGTTCCAATACGAACCATCAAGTTAAAACTATGAAAGTACCCTAGGTGCGGTTTTTAAAGCTACCGGCAACACTTTAAAAAGGCGAATCCCCCCGCATGAAACACTGTTTTGTATGATGCCAATGTTCCTACATGATCAAGATTATGTTCTCCTTAGATCTTATGTCATACTTACGAAACTGCAGTCCTTTTTTAAGGAATATACTCAGATATTTAGGTATTTGATTATGTTCAATTTCAAGGAGATTTGTTTTTCCAATGTTCTGCTCAAATGAAAATGTAACTTATTTTTTTAATAGACCTCGTATATCTTGGCTGCAAGTAATCAATACGGAACTGCTAACAATGAGTAAAATGCTGCAAGATAACAGTATCAACGTTTTAACGTTCAAGAAGCCGTGTAAACGTAGTCATACCACAGAACAGTAAACAATTCACACCACAGAATACTAAGCAATGTCACACCTTTTGTGGTTTATACAGAACATATAACCCATTTCATGAAGGCTGCGTTCAGATAATTTTCCACACGGAACATGTATCTCTCAAGGAAAAGCCACGGGAACGTCAATGGGGTGGAGGCCAATGAAGCGACCTCAGCTCCGAGAGTTACACACAATAGTCAGTGTATGTCGAGGGATAATAATTGGGCGGCCGATTATATTAGCCGCTCTACCCTCACGGGCCGAAGTCGACTGCGGGGAAAAGGTGGAGGGGGCGGGGGAGCCGGCGGCACGATGTAAAGCGACGCTCCGTCTCTTTTGATTCGTGGATTAATTGAAATACCTCGCATTCCATGGCTTCGGCGGTGGGTCGCCGGGGGCAGGGTTGGATAGTGGATCTCTGATGGTTGAGGTGGTGACATTTTCATGTTCATGTCGTATTGTGATTTTGTTTGATGAAACTAATGAAAACTGTGGAGAATACCCAAAATATGATGATGTGATGAAACTTTAAGACATAAATGCACTGAGCTTTTATATGAAACAATTTTTAGGGTACATAGTAGGAGCGTAGAGTATCAAAAATGGAAGGTTACATATCCTTTTCCATATTCAGATTCCAATTGAAAAGTACATTTTTCTACTCAATTATATGGGCGTGGGTGAGTAGGCAATGATTCCATAACTCACAACTAAGAACCAATCCCATAATTCCAATTTGATAACCCACTAACTTCGAGGCCAATCACAGATACTCAAATTCATTACTTTATGGATGTGTGTGTTTTATTTTTACATGCGTCAAACTATTTGGTTGTTTCAAAAATCCTCGTCCTGGATGACTGTAGGTCGACCACTTCGAAGCTATAATCTCCGGAAAAAAATTTCGAAAACCAACCTCAAACAGTACGTTCATTAACACTATATTTGCCAATAGCCTGGTTAATTTTTTGGGCTTTTGAAACAACCTTTTTTCTCAAATGTCAAAAGTGATCACTGAACTGACAAGATTGTTTTTAAAAATATAATTTCTAACGAAAAATACATTCACTTAGGAAGTGAAACAAGTCTATACTTCCAAAAATTTGTAATGTTGCGAAGAAAAAATGATATTTTTGATCAGCACATCTTTCTATATGTATATAGGTAGTAATTTTTTTGAAATTAATATCTGTATCAAGTTAGAGAAGTAGAAAGCCGAAAAGTTTCTTTCCTAAAAATGAAAATTATTTTGAGCTGAAATAGTATTATGTAAACACCACTGTGGATTACTTGGTAGAGCACAGAACTTGTAGAACAATGTTCTCAGTTTCAAATCCTATCGACGCCAAACATTTTTTATTTTTTTCAACCACCCAATTCTTTTCTAAATTGAATGCAGTAATAAAAATGGGAAGTATTTTAGAACGATTTCTCAGAATGCCTCTTGTTATGGAATTACTCTCCTTTGGTATATCCTTCAAAATTGAATCTAATTACGGATTACGGAACAGATCTTATGCTTTCACAGACAATATAACAATCTGCATCAATAACATATCCTGTGAGAGCACAAGATCTTTTGTGCTGTTTGCAATCACTTTTATTACCAACTATTCTATATTTCAATGTGTAACTATTTTGACGAATTCTGTTGTAAGTACTACAACTATTTTGTTTCTTATGCGTGATTCCAAGTTGACTTTAGTGTTATGTGAAAGACGAGATAAATAATTTGAATATTCATCGGAAATGGTTGGTTTCATATACCAATAAAAGAAAATTTCATCTTCCACTGTTCTGTTAAAATGTGAATCTTGAAAAGGTAGGTACTCTTTATTACTCTAAAGAACGGTCTGTTCAAGAATGTTATCGATGGTGTAATCGTATCCGAGTAAAAAATTCAGATCAAACGGCCTTTAGACAGATTTATAGCTTAATTTTAAGCTTTTCTGGTAGTTACCAGCTAGTTAATGAGAAAAATCAGTCCGAGAAATCCCTAAACTAATGAGCAATGCAGAAGTCAAATTAGCATCAACTCTGAACAAGGGTGCGAAGAAGAGAATGAAGTCAGTGGTGACGTGGGTCGAATTTGAAAGAGGGTAGTATTAGCTGGTATGTATTGGTGAGTATTTGTACATTCAAGTGACAAAGAAAAGTGTTTTGGAAGTTTATACACATAAAAACAGAAATAAAACGACATTTACTGATAGATTCATCAACAAAAAATAATACAGATACATCTCTCATCCCTTGTAAGAAGCAACAATCGATATAGCCAGTGTTAATGGTGATCGAAAAAAAATATTGGAAATATCGGAAAAAGGGAACATTTGACAGAAAATCATAACTTTAAAATGGTCGCACATGGAGCAAATCCTTTAACGCCGAGAGGTTGGTAACACTACCTGAATTTATTATCAAAAGTGATAGTTGACGTATGACAAGTGACAGGAGATGTATTGAAATGGTTGAAATGAGAAAAAACGTAACTTGGTTATTTTAAACGTTGAACTATTACTATTGATTCCTTGAATTGATATTTGAGTTATGTTAATAATCGTAGTGTTTACTGCCACAAAAATAACACTAAAAAGTAAAGTACGAAGTTACAGAGCCAAGCTTTGTAGCTTTTTTCTTCCCTTTGACCTCTAATGTTGTACTTGAGTATACATATTTTGATAAAACCTCAAGACCATGGATAGAAACATTTCTGTGTTTGCTCAAAAACTATGGTATTGCAAGCAGTTTGATTGAGACTTGGTGTGCCAAAGATAAATGTTTGGGTTGCTTGGAAATAATAATATGCCCCTGAAAAATTTTCAAGACACCAATTTTTTAATTCACGTGAACTATCTCAAAATTATCGAGTACAAAATTAGGCATGCCGACAGATTTTGGATTTGTAATTTAAAATTCGCACCAAAACACTTCAAAGTATCATCATCGCATGTGACGTCACGTTCGAGTAGACTACATGTAAACACTAGAAAATCTTCCATAAATTTGGTGATAACTATTATTGGATATGAACAAGATATTTGTGTTCCTCCCGTACAAAAAGTTTGCGAGATGAGATTCAACGGGACTATTGGCCAATACTTAGCTTTACTTTCGTGAAGAACACTTTGACGTAAGTATTTATCTGAATTTGCAGATTATAAACCAATATCATCTTGGTCGAAGATTAAATTCAACAATTAACAAACTTTGAGGTTAGGTGCGAATCTATAGTTTTCAAAATTTTGCTAAGCAAAGCATGGTTTTCTTCTTCCAGTTTGTATCTGAAAGAATATTTAATAGGAATGTTCAAAGTTATGTATTATATCCTACAAATCGTTTAGTGACATTAGCGGATGATTTATCTTTTTAAGATATTCATTGAAAAATAACACAAGGAAACACAAAATTAGATTTCTCAGATTCATCGATTTCTTTTGTGACCTGTTTTTTCTATCGATTTCAAAATATATTTCTGGTTGAGTGTACGCCACTGGTATAGCATAGAATTAAGAGGGTCCGCACATAATGGGGTGTAAATTCAAACCAAACTTAGTGAATTCAATAGGATCTAATAAATGTCAAACAAGTTGAATCCGTTGGTAATGGGGGTAATGAGGGTTAGTGATATATTGAAATTTTCTGAACATTTCCGGAGGTTTGTACATGATTTCAATCTGTTGAACGTTTCCATGATGTTGGAGAAGACGTAAATATGATATGAACTTCTATGTCCATTTTTCTGAGACACTGAATATCAAGTGATCGGGTTTATGCTCATAGTTTCAAGTATCACTAAATTATATATATTTTTAGGTTAGGTTTCAGAAATCTTGAAATTTCTGAAATTCATTTCATTCCTGGTAATAACAGCAGTAATAAATAATTAATGCAAATTCGGCGCATTCCATTTTAGATGACTGTTGAGAATTGTACCCTACAATTAGTTTGTTTCAAAAGTTCCTTCCGTTTTTATGAGGCCACTTCAATGTATAACAGGGGTCTCCAAACTTTGAAGCCTTCGGGCTATAATGATTTTATCAGTTTGTTCCAAGGGCCAATTTCTGCCCTTAACTATATTTCTAGAGTAGGATAGTCGCAAAGTGCCTGACCTAAGCAAACTTACGCTTTTTTTGCATTTCAATTATTTATGTGTATTGTGACACTTAACGACATCTAGTGGCGAGTAGTGGTACTATTTACTATCTTTTTCAGCTACCCGCTAGGTGGCATCAGGCGTAATTAAATATTTGGAATTACTGTGTTTGTTCGAAAAAGTTCTGGTTCTAGCTAGTGTATTCCGATCACCTCGAGATGGTAGTAATAATTGTACATAAAAAGGCTAGCGGCGCAACTGCGAGTTAGTCTGCGTAGGAAAGGCGAAGGAAGCGAAACTGTCTAATGTGAAATAAAGTAACACCCGTCAATAAAAGTATTTTGATTTAACTCATTGTTTTTATGTGTGATTTGTTAGTATGGAAAAGAAGCGAAAAATCGACAGTGCGAATGCAGAACGTTCCAAGAAAAATGGAACTTTCAGTATTTTGTGATTGAGTCCAGTAATAAGGGGCGCTATGTTTAATTTGTAATGAAACCATAGCTGTTCTCAAAGACTATAACATTAAACGACACTATGAATCGAAACATCTTCAAAGTTACTCCAAGTATACAGGAAGTTTACGGAAGGAAAAATTTGAAGCTTTGAAACGCGGACTCAAATCGCAGCAATCTTTATTTACCAAAGCGAATACTGAACAAGAGTCTGCAACTCGCGCCAGCTTTCGTGTGGCTCTTGAAATCGGAAAACGTGGCAAACCATTCACCGATGGAGAAATGATAAAAGAATGCTTGATTGCAGTAGTCGAAGAAATATGCCCCGAAAAGGTAAATTTATTTTAAAATGTCAGTTTGTCAGCAAACACCGTGGCTCGGAGGGTGCAAGACATCGCAGAAAATATATCATCTTAACTGTCTGACAAAAATGATATCATGAGAGGTTTTCTCTAGCATTGGATGAGTCAACGGATGTGTCAGATACAGCTCAGGTGTTGATTTTTACTCGCGAGCTATGAAGTGTATGAAGAACTTCTTGATATTGATAGTATTCACGGCACGACAACTGGGGCAGATATTTTTAAGTGATTGAAATTCCCATTAATAAAAAGAACCTTCGATGGAGAAATTTGAAATCTATAACAACTGATGGAGGCAAAAATATGTATGGTAAAAATGAAGGAGTGGTTGCACTTATGTTAAAGGCTGTAGAAAATGATGGTGGTTCAAAACCATTAGTCTTACATTGTATCATTCATCAACAGTCCTTGTGCGGAAAATGTTTGGATATGTCTGAATTTCTAAAACCAGTCATATCAGTTGTTAACTTCATCAGATCCACTGAGCTGAATCACCGACAATTCCGTGAGTTTATTCAACAGATTGGAGAAAATTAATTACCATATCATACTGCCGTACGCTGGCTTAGTTGCGGAAAAGTCCTTAAGCGCTTTTTTGAACTTCAAGCAGAGATCGAATTTTTTTTAAATGAGAAGCAGCGCCCTTTTGCCGATTTAGAAAATAGTGAATGGAAAGTTGAGAAAGTGAGAAACTTATCGGAACGCTTGAAAATATGGTAGTCGGTTGGCGAGAGGTCTGGGAAGTATGGTGGATGAGGCAGAACTTTGACTTTCGACTCGTTCAATTTTCGGACGATGATTTTTGAAACGTGCCGACGGGCTTTGTCAGGCAACAGGATCGGACTTCTTCTGTTGATCAATGACGGCTGCTTTTGACGGTCAGTTTCGTCGATTTCCTCACCAAGGACACTGCTGTGATGGTTTGGCCCGGATGTAAAAAATTATAGTGAATAACACCAGCCGCTGATCACCATACAGTAACCATAGTCTTTTTTGGGTGGGTTTTCTCGTTTGGTTGGTTCATTGGTGTCCAAGCACTGTCCTGAACGTCCCTTGTCGTAGAGGGATCGAGCGTGGGTGTGATGTTCGGCTAGTTTGTCGAAGTCATCAGGCCGTAGGTGTCATTGGGTCCTAAAATTCTTAGTCCAGCCGCTTCCTTGGCTAAAGAGTCGCCAATGCGATCACCTTTACTCTTGTCGTGCCCTTCAACCTACCTCAGGATGTTATTATCTACCGAGGCTTTGGCTACATCGAGTACTAGCCCTGAGGTAATATCAAGGTAGAACCAAAGTATAATCTTCAGTTTGTTTCGTATCCCTAAAGTGATTTGGAAACTGGGATCGAAATAAAGAACTTTGAATTATAATCTGTTGTAATGGAATTTTGCAACTGCAACAAAAATTTGGAACCTCTCAACCAAAATCAACTGAAAATGAAAGGTTAGGGGGAATTAGTTGTTTCTTATTGACGCACATATAAAAATGCCTCAGTATGATCCCAGTATGCATGACTTAAGGGTACAGAACGATTCGGTAGGAAATAATCTCGATAATTACACCGTTGGAGATGGTATTGATCGAGCACCTAATATAGCAGCGACGACCTACGAGTTTATTGGTAATTTACTCATAATAATATCAGAACGGTGTGCCGCCTGCTGGATCTCATCTTAAGAAATTAATTACTCGCTTCCTAACTTAATAGCCGGCTGTTAAAAGCTCTGCTCAAGACAACTTTCGCGTTTGCTGGTAACGTTTAATTAATTTTGCGTCGGATAACATAATTACCGATTTTCGGCTTGTTATTAAAAGAGGACGAATACAGGGTTATTCTCTTTGGGAGGAGGTGATTACTGTTGCAAGGGGGGTTTTCAAGCACAATATTTTGGAACGCTTAGGATTTCACGGTAACGTGGTATTTGATGTCATTGGCAGAATGATTTTGAAGAAACCGTGTCGCCTGCTAAATAATAAACAGAAGAAGAAGAAAGAAGAGGACGCGAACGAAAATAAAACTGAGAATTATTTATGCAATGCCTCAAATTTTGATGAAATACCGAAGAAATTGTATAGGATCGAGGAGCCACTAGAACATTCTCTTAAAAACCTTGTTTCTCTTAGAAACACTATATTTTTTGATGGTGTGTATCAATAGATGCCGATGGCTCTTTATCGAATACCTTCATCATCCATACTGGTGTTCCACAAGTACCTATATTGCCTCTGACCCATTTTGACACACTTGCCACTTATTTTGATTCAGATGCCCCAGCATCAGCTGGCAATTCATACAACAAAAAACGTTATGCATCAATGAAGGTATGGACGGTATTTCCACATGGGAAGACATAAAATATCAAGGGAAATTTCTCAATCGCAGTTCCTTCTGGCCTAAGTATAAGTGATCCATTGTACATCCTCCCGAGGAGTTGTCCTCCTAGGTCATTGCCCATCCTGTTCTTTCCAGGAAGATGGACGGGTCACTTGGAAACACCCTCTTAGAAAATCTGACGAGCTCGATTGAATTTTTTTCTTTTCACTTTTAACCCTTACGTACAACCACCCACATCAACCACATATTTGAGGTGCCTCTCTCCGTATGCCATGGCGAGATCATCAACTTAGGCTTGAAAATCTACATGTCTTCTGTCAAGCATATCAAGCAAATCATCCATCAGGAGTGACCATAGAAGGATGGATGGATGAAAAAGTCAGCTTGTGCAAACACAACAACAACCTGTACTTCTACAGGCCGGTGAAGATTATTGAGATTGCATCTGATGTTTTTTTTTACAATTCAGGGCCAGTACCTCAAAACCTGTTGGAATTTTAACGAACGCAATTGGCATTTTCTTTGTTACTTTGTGAAGGGCCTACTTCGAACGCTACTGACGGTAACACAAAAAGAATATCAAAAGGCCAATTCAAGATCGTCAATGGAATCCAGGGGTTGTAGCTAATATGCGCACGCTTGACTTTTATTAAAAGCCGAGTAAAATGAGTATTTTATTTTCTGAATCGGGGGCACCTTCCCCCAGCCTGCCTCGTCTCCTGTCAACGATCCAGCGGGATAACTGCGTTTGTTTCATTCTCTTTTCGTTCATCTTATCCGCACGCTGATTTATCTCTCTGAGATAACATCGTCCGGCTTTTATAAAGGGGTGTATTTAAGGTACTAGAGAATTTAATAATGTTTGGGATATTAGCCGATGACATCGGCTTCGAAAAGATTTGTGTGTTGATAATTCGTAGGAGGGGCTTCGTACCCGGACCAGAAACTTTAATCGTCTTCTTTATAGAGACAAACGTTAAGTCCTTCGACTATTTTAAATATACAGGGCGTCCAAAATGGGATAAATGGACAAAGTCAATTGAGTTTAACGTTTTGAAATCAATAATAATTAGGATCCATTTTTCATCACACATGAGGGTTTGATCGAAAAATGGATCGTTCTGGTTGCGCAAAACAAAGAAGAAGAGACTTCGAAAGTTATTACATTTTAGCTTGTACAAGCTATTATCAGTTGAATAATCTAAATTACTCTGTCGGAACTGGTGATAGGTGGATTATTGATCAGACGGACAGAGCGTTTACCAATAAAAAAGTCATTCAATTCACACCAATTGAACGACAAACAGAAAATAACAGTGTAATTTAGTGGCAAGAAAAATCAGACTCATATTAGTTTCCGGCTAAAATCCCAGAACAGAAAGCCTTGCCTCGGCTAAAAAATGTGTTCAAAGTAACTCTACAAAAATCATTGCAATGGTCGAGGTAATGAATATTGTCGAGAAGAGTCAACCACTTGGGCCCAAATTCCTTCCATAAGAGTGTTAACAATGAGTACATACTCGATACTGTTCTCTACGAATAGAAGATCGAAGAGGTTCTTCTTCAGAAAGGACGATACACAAAGATCGTACGGGACCCGTCTGCAATAATTGAAAGGAAGTTGTACCAGATTTTTAAAAAACACCAGGTCTATTTTTCGGACAAGGAAAGGTTATCGCTAACACCGCACCACAGTGCGGCGATCCAATCAGATAGATATTTTGGACGACTGCTCGATAATAGATTTAAGAAAAGTTAATTTCCTAACAAAAATATATAATAAAAAATGAAAATCAATAAAGAAATGAAGTGTTTCTAAGTAGTTGCAGGAAAACGCTACAAATCTAACTCAAGTGTTTCAAAATTTACTACTTCCTATTCAACAATATTCATTTGATAACATTTATTATATTCATGGTCAATTTCATTATCGATATTTTATTATTTTGAACATTTCAAATCACCCACCTAATTATTGCTATATCTAGTGAAAGATCTATAAAATTTTGATTTCTTTTCTAGTACTGTTGGTGCAGGTATAGTATATGAGTAATTTCTTGAATAATTATTCCATGCTCCATGACCTCTTCATTACAATCCACATTTCACATTGACATGACAGTTGACAGTTGACTTGGACATGTCCTCCAAGACAGTTACCAAAATTTAAAAAGAAATAAGGACAAATTATCTTCCCTTATATTACTCATCCAGCGCTTTTAATTATGTAGAAAATGTTTTCATCTATTTGATTTCTAGTTCATAGGTTGTATTTATGTTGACTCAAGTAGTCCGCCTCTCTTGTTGATGTGTTGCTATTGGCCGAAGTGTTATTGCTGTTAACATTGCCGTACCTGTTAGCAGGTTGTTATTGGTTACGGTATTGATACTTGACTTATTAATGAGTGATCTGTTCTTACTTAAAATAGTTTCAGTGGTTCATGCTCCGTCATTGATGCTGCCAATCTCAACAATATTGAATACGATATTAACAAGGTTTTATCAAAGTTTTTATCAGTAACTCATTAGTGAACCAATAAATGTTTTTTTTCCAAATCATTTGCACTTGCACAGGAATGGAAAGAATAAAAGATTTATTGTATCTTTATCTTCGATGACTCAAGATGTACGAACTTCTGAAGAAAATAGCTACTTGAGTTAACGAAACGTCAGGAAGCAATTCTAAAAAACGTTTAAATATATTGATAGTGAACAACGAATAAATTTATAGTTTGTGTACACGGAACACAGAAGGGGTCCCATTACTGTGCTTTGCGGTACCCCCCTAAAATTACTTTCGTCAATTCTCATCAGAAGCATTTGTTTTCAAAAAAAAATTCATCCAGTCTAGGGAGTATGAAACATGAATCATGTTCTGTCCTATATTTGCGGCTATAAAATCCCAGAACGAAAACGTTTATATCAATCTCCGCAAACCTCGAACGATCCAATAAAAAACAACGACTGAAGTACACAAAGCCGCAATTGGAAACGAAACATTCACCTCTCATACTCGAATGAAACGAATAAATCTCACGGACAAAAGCAGGGCGAATTCGAAATATTAGTAATAACAACCAGCAGGCATGGCGAGGAATGAAACATTTGAGAAGCAATAAATAAATACCAGAATCAAATAAAGCCGTGAGGCACGAGGCAAAACTGTGCGCGCTTAAAAAAGTAATTACACATCAAACGAATCGGGGAAAAATGCGGTTTGGAATTCATATTGTTTTCATAACATAACGAGATAACAAGGGAAGAGCGCGATATAAACTGTCATATATCAAGAGATGATGAGGAGACCCGGGGTCTCCTCCAGGTCCGACTTGTTGCCAAGTGACGTATCGTAAGAGAGATAAGTTGGAATCCTAATTATAATCACTTTATAGGAGAAAGAACTGTAACTTGGATGTACAGTGCAGACGTGAATAGTACCCCTCAATTCTGAACTTTTGTATAAAATGTACGTCAAATGGTATCACTCTTAGTACTTTTTGATAGGTTTTTTCATTATTGTTTGAAGGTCTTTGACAATGTTTCGTGGTGTATTTCATCAGTTTGGACTTCCAATGTTTAATGTCTAATGATTTGAAATCCCTGCTTTCCTGAAGCACATCAACAACGTAAGTCGTTCCATCACTTTCACAATGGAGAAGGAAGTCCACAACGAAATGCCTTTCTTAGACGTATTGGTGAAGAGGACTGACACTAAATGGGAAACATCTGTATATAGAAAAACCACTCACACAGGACAGTATCTGAACCAGAAATCCAACCTCCATCAATCGACTAAGAGAGGAATCATCAAGACTCTACTAGACCGTGCTTTCGGGCTCTGTAATACAAAGGAAGGTTTCGAAAAGGAACTAGGCATCATCAAAAAAGACCTTCAACGGAATGATTACTCCAGAGTGATGGTAGAACAGGCTCTAGCTAGAAGACAGCAAGAGCCCCAGTAGCAGCCTCACAAAAACCAGGCCACCAAAGGCGGACTGCGATTCCAAGAGTTGCATTTACCGGATACCCTGCGAGTGCGGAGAATCATACATCGGTGGAACTAAGAGGCCATTGAAAGTTCGCATTGCTGAGCACAAGAAACACACACAGCGAGGAGAAACCAGCAAATCCGGAATAGCAGAGCATGTTTGGACTCATCAATATAACATCAAGTGGGCTCAAGCTGAAATCATCCACAAAGAGGAACACTGGTTTAGGAGGAAATTCAAAGAAACCGCATACATGTTGTCCTACAATGTATTCAACTGAGCGTAGAGATACGTAACATATGGAAACCTCTAGACTAACTCCCGCCAAACGGTCATCTCCCGCTATAACCAATGAAGCGGGGAGAGGGAAGAGGGGATAGGTGAAAGCACTCGAATGACCTATAAATAGTCAGATCTCGGAGCAATAAGTCCAGTTATCACCCGAAGACGATTGTGGATACTAACAATCGAAACGACGTGACGTAACTTGGTTTGGAATCTTTCAATTTTATTTTTTTCTTTTTTGTTAATAATATTTTTTTTTAAAGTTTCCTACCTTTCTTCACCAAAAACTAATCCCTTGCAATCCGAGCAAGCTTTCTGTGGCTAGAATCAAAAGAAATGACCGTATGAACGTCATTTCGTACTGTCATAGATGGCATGATTAGATTTAACTCATTTGTGACCTAAAGTCCTAATGTTATGAATAAATTGAGTGCTTTATCTTGTAATGTTGTACTGGGCCTGGGCTGTAGTGATACGAGAGAGTAGTGTTAGTTAGGTACCTATTTAGTTCCAGTAAGCAACTCCATCATGAACAGTAACACCAACTCTTAGCAACAAGCGGAAATACCCTAATATGTTTATCGAGAACAATAGAATCTTCCACGCGCTTCGGGTCTAGACTAGAACCTTCCTTATCGATATAAAAGGAGTGCGTCGGCGGTGACGTGAGTCTGTCGAGTCGAGTAATCGAAGCCATACGGTCGAAGAAGGATTATATCGTTGTACTGCGAAGTACTGATTGTGAAGGTATTGTGCATTTGTTTGTGTCGTGCGATTTTCATAATTGTTGGGTCCAGTTCCATGTTTGCTACTATTTGATTTAATAAATAAAATATTATAGTAAATTATGTAAATTTATTATAGTAAATAATTCCACAATTATAGTAAATAATCAGTTAATCTTATTCATTTGAAAATACCGAGTGTTTACGGAATGTATTTATTGAAAATATTTTTGTAAGTTCATAATAACATGAAAGATATCGAAAAAAATCAGATATTCAGTTATTTGACAAAAAATTTCAGATAACAAATAAGCTATATAAACAGCAATAGAAACAAATCGTACAATAAATGAAGAAACCATGAAAATTCTTCATACGTGCAATAAAGGACATCTTCATCTTCTAGAAAATTCATTCCGATTTCTGAGAGTTTTGTAGAAGATATTTGAGTTGTTTTTTTATTATTTATTTTGGGAGCTTCATTATAGCAATTGTGAAATTTACAAATGACAAGAATGTCATAACTTCAGAATTACAACGTGAGCTAAGCCAGTCCTGAAACCTAGGCAAGGGGGTGTCTTGCTTTCGTTTGCTTTGACATGATTGACTATGTTAATATCATTTGTCGGCATATCTAAAAGCGGAGTCAAGGACCGGTGAAAATCCGATCTACGAATTTTATTGTACGACTATCGTCATTAAGGGTGAGGATCTGTCTAAGCTGGGAGTTATTGCTTGCATAAGGGTTGTACATGGTGAGTCGAACAGAGGTATTTGTAAGAGCGAGTTTCTATTGTTTCCATTCTATTTACTATGCCACATAATGTTTATGTGAAAATTTGTTTATTGACACTCGAGTTGATACAAACACAGCTAATTTATTTAGAGAATCAACAAAAACTTATTGGAAATCGTACAAAACATGCATAACACAATAATTTTTTTTTATTTCTTGATTTTGGTAAATTTTTCAATTCTGAACAGGCAAAACTGATTCGTTTAGTTTCACAACTTGTGTTACCAACTTTGAATTCAAATTGTAACATTTCACCATCTTAACATCTTCCTCAGATGTATTATATTCCACCAAGAGAATATTTTTTCATAGAATAATGAAATGAGTCTTTGGTGAAATGTCTACTTCTTCATACATATGAAAAAACAGAAAAACCGTTGAAAGGATGGGAAAAAAATAGAAAAATAAAAGTATACCAATACAACTTTTTATACAGTCCACAGTATGTGGACAAACAGAAAAAAATCCAGAAGTGAATACTTTTCCTAATGAACATTCCCACCAAAAAGCAAAAATATGAAAAACAACCTAAGGAAGTGTATAAATAGAGTATCATTTAAAAAAAACTGAAATATTCATTGAGTGCTGTATATTCTGTCACACAAGTAATTTTTTAGAGATTGTAGGGTTTCTCATACAACTACTTAGTTTAGAAACATTTTATTTCTTTATTGTATTATTTTGTATCATAAAATTTTGTTAGGAAATTGATTTTTTATAACTCTATTATCGAACAGTCGTTCAAAATATCCATCTGCTTGGGTTTTTATGTTATTTCATTTATTCTAATTTTCACTCATCATTTTCGTATTTTCTCATCGCATATCATTGAAATGCTCTCTTCTCTCAAAACGTTTATTGCCGAAAAACAGATGACTATTTAGAACGACACCACATGGGATGTTTCGAGAAGGTACTCGTTGTAAACACTTTCATAGATTAAGACAAGGAATTCGGACCAAGTGGTTGACCCTTCTCGACAATATTCATGTTCCCGATCATTGTCAGTGAGATTTTTCGAAAAATACTTCGAACACATCGAGTAATTCTGATTCTCTTCGTCACGAGGTTACACTGTTATTTTCTGTTTGTCGTTTTGTTGATGATATTAATACATTTTTTTATTGGTAAACGCCGTGTCCGTCTGATTATTAATTCACCCATCACCAGTCCCGACAGAGGATAATGCTTTGGTGGATTGCCACTTGTTTTAACAAAACTCCCCTCTCTTTTTCAATCATCTAAACATTGTTTTCAAGGATTCAACATGGCCTAGTGTCTTCAACAGCCACATCCATATTTTTCAGTTCATTTGATCCCTTTTGACGAAATAACAAGAAGACAGATTCATAAAGAAAAAAACAAGAAATAATGTGCTGCCTAAAATGGTTTCGTTAATCCGTTTCACAGTTTTCAACACAGCTCTCAAATTTACAATTATTTCCAAAGCATAGGACCCTGGACAGTGTTGCTGCTTCTCACTCGCCACCCCTTGTTTTGCCGTCGGCTGTGACAGGACAAATACAGAAGAAAGTCCTCCAGGTCATTCTGATGACAGCTACTATGACAGGATTGGATCTGAAAAATGATTCAATGCGAATCTTCTCAAACTGAATATGGGGAAAACCCAGAGACTGACGTTTTCTTCCAATAACATGCTTTTGGAAGGTAAAACAGCCCAATTACTTGGTATAACTTTGGATGGCTCCCTAAATTGGACATGTCATATTGATGAATTAAATACAAAATCATCCAAATATCTGTTTTTGTTGAGGCAATTGAGAGAATTTGTTTCTATTGACACTCTTCTTGCTGTCTACTATGCCTTTTTCAATTCGCTTATTAGCTACGGGACACTTCTTTGGGAAAGATAGACACTTCTGCTGGAAAGATATTTGTAACACAGAAAAAAGCAATACGGATAATTTTTAATGCGGAATATCGGGACATATGGCGTCCATTGTTCAAAAAATTGGGAATCATGACTCTTCCATCGATTTTCATTTTTCAGTCACTGCTGGAGGTACATAAAAATAAGGGTACTCTTTTAACTAACTCCCACTTTCATAACTATGAAACACGTGGTGCTAATCTAAATTCAATCTACAGAAATCTTCCAAGAATTCCTTAGATGTTAATATATACGCCAACTACAGTCAAGAACTTATCACAGACACTTTTTAAAAAGGGCATAAAAAATTTTCTCATTGATGAAGGCATATATAGTATAGATGAATATATGGCTGATTCCATGGTAATGCCCGGATATATCTTTTAAGCGAAAGTGCGTGTAATAATATCTTTCAATATTTATTTTATTTTGTTATACAGTGCTGCTTATAATAATGTATTTAAAAAAATATGGTATCCCTTGTGGGTGCCTTGAGTTTTCGTTATACTGCAGTGTTAATGTTTTTTATTTAATTTGGGTATTATTCAATTGCAAATGTTTGACTTATCACCTGACTTACAACAAATGTTTATTACATAAACGTAGTCAAATAAACTATCTATCTATCTATCTATCTTAAATGGATCTACCTGTCGCTGGTACTTCAGTGCATACCGTTTGGATTAACTCTATTGTCAGTTTTAGGGTGTTTCCTGAAATTTTCAGGAAGTTTACTTCATAATTTTGTGAAATAGCAGTGATACACTGAACAGATTTCTTAAATGTTTTTTGGGAAGGTATATGAGTTAGGTTTGGCATTTATGGGTTTCTACTATCCTGAAAATGTAAAAAATCTTCAAAATAAATCGAAAATTGAAGACAAATCACTAAATTCATGATGGTCCAGACCAATATAATGATCTACTTCCAATGTGAGGCGAATCGCAACTTTTCATGCATTCAAATTAAGAAAAGCTGATTCTGTTTTCATATTCTTTGATGAATTTTCAATTTATTTGTATCCATTAGTCTTTTGTAAATCCTATTAATCATATCCGTTATGTCTGTCACTTTTGGTATATGACACATTGTGAAAAATAATTATTTTTCAATATTATTACTGTTTTGGATGGTAGGATTCATAATTTATAATTGGGAGTTGGAATGGACACCAATATGTATTGTCACAATCAATTCCGCTGGAATTGCAAAGGCAAACATTAAGTTTACAAAACAGAATCCCTATCCCTACTAATATTATAAATGCGAATGTGAAAACAAACAAACGTTTGTTACGGTTTCACGCGAAAACTACTCAACCCATCATCATGAAATTTTGTACACATGTTCTTGGAGGTAATAGAAGTAACATAGGATACTTTTTATTAGAAAAATTATTTTTTATGTAAGATATAAAAATTGTTTGTAAAAAAAATCTCAAAAGCTAGCTACTTTAACGTCATCTAGCATTCCAGTAATGAAGTTCCAACCCTTAGTACCGTAATACCGTCGCACTGTATTATTCACATTCACGACAATATCCAATACAATTGACTAAAGTTTCATCTTGGAATTTGGAATTTTTCTATATTTATTGTTATTTTCTTCTGTCATTTTTATTTTTAGGTTAGGTTAGGTTGGGTAAGGTAAGGTTAAGTTAGGTAAGGTTAGGTTAGGCTAGGTTAGTTTATGTTATTTTTTTTACAGTGAATTATATTTTAACATTTGTCAAGCATTCAATTCAGTGAAGCATATTTTAAATTTTCGAATCTTCATCGTATGTAATAATTTTTAAAAATTGATAATCCCAGCCAAGCATTAAAATATAGTTCTCATATTGATTTATTTCTATTGTAACTTTGATAACTATCTTGCAAACATACAAACAATGTTGTCTAGAGATCCTAGCAGATTCTGGTCATATTTTCACTCTAAGAATAACAACACAAGAATACCAGGATCAGTAAACCTACTTAGGAAACAAACTCGAGAATCCTCAAGATATTGTTGATGCCTTCAGTAATTTTTTCAGTGAGATGTATTCAAAATCTGGCTCACTTTTAAGCAAAGTTAGTACAGTGAATAATAATGTTCATATTCATTTTTACCCCATTCAAGAAAATGAGGTTATATCTGCAAATAAAAAAATAAAGTACAAACTGACATCAGGCCCAGATATGATCCCATCATTTTTGTTAAAGGATTGTGCAGGAGCATTGGCAAAACCTTTAACGAGAGTTTTCAATTCATGTCTGATATCTGGAACATTCCCAGATATTTGGAAATTAGCTAAACTATGTCTTGTATACAAAAGTGAATTTCTTGTTGCTTGGTGTAGCAATAATAAATTGAAAAGCAATGTGGAGAAAAGTAAAGTCATGAGTTATAGTCGAAAAAAAGAGGTTTATACATTCCAGTATGTAATACAGGATTCAGAACTGCTGAGATGTAATGAGATCAAAGACCTAGGGGTAATATTCGATCATAAATTAACATTTGGTAGACATATTTCACAAAAAGTTTTAGAATCTCTCAGAGCTCATGGTTTCATAGTTAGAAATTGCAGAAACTTTCATAATATTACAGCCATGAAGGTGTTGTATTACACCTACGTACGTTCTAAGATAGAATATGCAAGTATCGTCTGGTGGCCATTCTATGAGATTTATAACATAGCCATTGAAGGAGTTCAAAGAAAGTTTTGTAAATTTCTAATTTTCAGAATAGATGGTTCTTACCCTGAGAGAGGTATCAGTAATGATGTCATATATGAACGTTTGGAAGTTTTTAGTTTAGAGCATCGCAGAAAATGTGCGTCGCTCATATTTTTATTCAAGTTAGTGAATGAGAGAGTTGACTGTCCTAAAATTCTTGAACAAATTAACTTCAATGTACCACGGCCAGCTTCACGATCTCTATCCATTTTTAGACCTCTCAGAGCAAGAACTAACATTATGTTCAATTCCCCAATATATGTTATGTGCACAAATTTCAATAGCATTTGTGCCCATGGTGATTTATTTTTCACTAACCTTCATAACATTTTTAGAATTGCTAACATGTACTTGAAGTAGGTAATTAGAATTAGTTTTTCTTTTTTGTTCATTTTATTTTTCGTTTATGGTTGAGTATTCTGAATGAAATTTTATATTGTCCTGTAAATGAGTAACTGTTGGACAATAAAGCTATTATTATTATTGTACTGACAAAAATGCGAACGAAGCCGCGAGTAAAAGCTAGTGGAAAAATAAATTTTTCTATGTTATTCTGAAAAAACAATGCTTACCAAAAATATATTCCAGTTCAGTTCAATTCGTTAAAATATTTTGCACGTCTATGGTTTTCCGATATGACCCGCGCTTTTTCATTACTTCCACACCACAATTTTGTTTTTAATTTTGCATTTCATTCAACGTTGCGAGAAGTTGTTGAACTTTTATTACGTTTTTCGCTAGGTTATGAAAATTCCCGAGGTAATGGCGCTTCTGTATCTTCATAAACAGAGTTTATACAAACATTTTCAATGTAATTTGAAATCCCCGTGGAACGAAAAACAGAAAATGGATTTTGATGATCATATATGAGGAGAAAGTCATACAGCTCATGTCTGAGACCTCATTACTTCTATCACAAGTATCCCATGATGTCATAGAATATTAAAATTGGTTGTAGCAATTGATTTTAAAGCACCCTCACTTCGATTGGTTTGTCGGGGGAAGGAACCGTTCTCATCCCCAAAATGAAGATTCGTCGATTCCTAAGAATTACAGACCAACATGCTCAAATTCGTGTCACAAGTTGTGTACGAGCATCTCATACACACCGCAGTTGATCGAGTATTCCAACGGATATATGAGCAGAGAGGGTCGAAGAGAGGAGTCGCTGGATGTGCAGAGAATCTGCTCATCGATAGATGTGGAACGCAGGACTCGATTGGTGTATTTCTAGACGATTCCCTTAGTCCTCTTCTTTTTTGTATACAGGGTGAGTCAACAAGATTCCCTCGGTCCATTGCTATTATAGGAAACAATTTTTTTTTTATCTGCTCAATTTTTTTTGCAGTTATATCGATAAATACTATCTTTCAAAATTATTTTCTCGCATACTGGGTGATTCAGCCAAGCGTGGCCAAACAAAGTTATATGTTTTTAAATAGAACGCCCAGTATATGACTACGTCATTCGATTTCATAGTTGTTTTACTATCTAAGGAGTTTTTGTTTCCGAATTTCCATTGCGGCATTGCCAAGTTATTCCAGAAAAACCTATTTTTTGCGGACAATATTTTTTTAGTTCACTACCCGCATGTCTGCTACAGCAATTAAGTGAATTTTCCTTAGGAATAGTTAGTCAACATCACTATGTAAATTTCTGGAATCTCAACTTTTGGAAACAATATATAGAGTGATCGGTAAAACCAGTCAAGTTTCATTCACTTTCAACCAGACATAATTCAACTTTTTCAAAAAGAACACCCTGTATTTTTTCATTCGTATTGAAATCGCAATTGGACAAGACTTACTATAAATAATTACAGAAAGCAAGAACTTGGGTTTGTGGCTAGATGCTGGTCTGAGATTTCACAAACATATAAATTCACTTTGTCGTAGCTCGTTCAGTATTTTACGTCAACGCTATCAAAGTAGAGATAAAATGACTTCGAAATTGAAATTGAAACTTTGCGAAACCCTCATATTGTCTAGAATAGCATATTGCGATTTAATCTACGGGCCTGCTTTGATACAATTTGACGTAAACGAAAATACAAAACAATTGCATTCGTCTTTTGTAAGGTGTGAGAAAATTAGACCATATATCCCCCAAGTTCGTGGAGTCAGGTTGGTTACCGATTGCTAAAACTTGGCAGTTCCACCTACTCGTCAACACACATAAATTCCTCATTCACAAAAAGCCAAATTATATTAATGAAATATATGAAACTTTCTAATCTCAGAATAATTCGAGGACAAGAAACCGTCACACTTTTATTATTCCAAATCACTCGACAGCCTGCTTTTCTCGTAGTTTTATTTACAACTCTATCAAACGATATAACTCTCTGCCCTGTGAATTTAGACACTACGCCATATATAATTTCAAGAAAAAGTTGAAAACATATCTGAAGTCTTCTGGATAGGTAATATATTCATGTTATGCCTTTCTCATATGGTTTTCCCTTTGTCCCCTTTGTTTTGCTATATATTTTACCTTATTTGAGCTAAATAGATTTTTAATGTTTATTTTGAAATTTATAGGCTTTGTTTATTTCCAAGTTTTACAAAGATTCATCAACTACTCACTTATCAATGTAGGTATACTAGGTAATTATTTTTATATTTCTATATAATAAATGCTATCCCCTAGGTTAAGTTGTGAAACAGCCTCTGCTGAATTTCCCCCTTTCATTGATTTTTGTATCTATATCTTCTTCATGAAAAATGTATGTCAATGAATAAAGCCTATTTATTGCTAAAATTAAATGTTTTAACATTTCACTATATTTTTTATCAGAAGTATACTATACGAAAAACTGATATTTTAAAAATTATACCAAGTTTTAATCATTGTTGTAACCACAAAAAAATGTATTTTCTTACGTTCACTTACCTTTGTTTTTCGAATATTCAAACTAATCGCTAGTACATTCGCATTTTTCATACCATCTAGTGATAGTTATCAGCGGTTTGAAAGGTAAGAAATACATAAAAAACCGAAAGAATATTTGTACTGCTTTTTCCTTTAAAAACCCAGTTATCCATGACTGACATCAAAAAATTAATCTCGGAATTTGTCAATAACGCCATGTGTTGACGTTTCTTTCGCGTGTAGATTGAATCATTTTCATTAAGAATTATGTATTGGAAAATATGGTGCAAATGGTCTATACTTTTGGGGAAAGTGACAGAAACTGCCTCCTTGCTTCTAGGATTTACAAACAGAAGTTCCCCGAAAGAAGACAACTAGATGGAAGGGCATTTCAGTCTCTAAAAGCAAGATTTGAAAGAACTGGTAATGTCAATCACGAGAAGTTCGAAGTGTTTGCCCTGTAACAAATTAAGAGAATACATTTCAAATTGCTCTTCACCTTTAGCAACTTTGGTAAATTTTCGTTATGTGATATTTTCACAGTTGTAAATTAAGACACTGTCATATTTGAATTTTCCATGTGCCCCCTTTCCATAGATAATTTAAAAGTAGGACTTTTGGTGTACTTCAAGGTCCTAATCGGAGTCCACGTCTGACGTAGATGATTTTGGGGTCAAGTAAATGATCAACACCAAAAGAAAAAAGTTGCGGTAAATTTTCGTTATGTGGACACCCGGCGATTTTGAAAAAAATTTTGACTGTACTTACGTATTTTGATGCGTAGATTACGAATCCGAAAGAAAAAAGCGGCGCTCTCCCTTATTTAAAAAGTTACGGCCCTTCAAAGTTCAGAAAAGGGCAACTTTTCAGCCTTCTTTTTCACTAAATAAACTATTTAAAAACACATGCATTTATTCACTAGGTCACCTTTACACCTTATTCCTCCTTCTTTAACACTTTTCACTTCAATAATCAACATTTTTCTTATGAAAAACTTAATTTAAAAACGAATGCTTCTCCTGGTGACATTATTCTATTTTTAGGTTAGTTACTAGTGACATTTCAGAAAAAAGCGGTTGGTATTTGCCGTCGCCTACTATTTCAAATTCGTAATACACCACCAAAAACCAATTTACGATCTAAAGAATGAAGGTAAAAAACATTTGAATTACTTCAGGAATATGGACTGCATCAGTCGTACCAACCATATCATTAACCTTAAAAATGTAAAATACAGTGATATGTAACCAAAAAGCAGCTCCGTACATTTTTTAACATTTTCATAAGAAAAATGTTGATTATTGAAGTGAAAAGTGTTAAAGAAGAAGGAATAAGGTGTAAAGGTGACCTAGTGAATAAATGCTTGTGTTTTTAAATAGTTTATTTAGGTTATTTCTGAACTTTGAAGGGCCGTAACTTTTTAAATAAGGGAGAGCGTCGCTTTTTTCTTTCGGATTCGTAATCTACGCATCAAAATACGTAAGTACAGTCAAAAATTTTTTCAAAATCGCCGGGTGTCCACATAACGAAAATTTACCGCAACTTTTTTCTGTTGGTGTTGATCATTTACTTGACCCCAAAATCATCTACGTCAGACGTGGACTCCGATTAGGACCTTGAAGTACACCAAAAGTCCTACTTTTGAATTATCTATGGAAAGGGGACACATGGAAAATTCAAATATGACAGTGTCTTAATTTACAACTGTCAAAATATCACTTATTCCAATTATTGGAATAATTATTAATAGTAAGGTTTGAATAATTACTATAAATTCCCAAAGATGTTCCATATTGCCGCTGATCAGAAACGTTAGATATTTCTTGAAGAGTTGATTCCACAATTTATTCAGATATTTCAATGTGTTTGGAAGAAGATGGACAATTCAATATTTTGTTAGAAATCTCTATTTTGTTATTCAAACTATCTTCTGCTACGGAGGCAGATATCCAGCCACTTTATACAAAAATAACTATTTTGTCGACATGTCTTATACTGGCCACAGTGATAGTGAATCGTGAAAATTGAAGGTTGAATGGATCACGCATCATTCACGCATCTACTGAATAATCCACAGGGTGCGTCAAAACTAGGGTCCAATAAGTGAATGAGAAAAATAAAAAACCCCAACTTTTTCGAATGGGAACCCCCATTTTTTTCCCTTAAGGTTCAATTCTATTATGAAAATAAGCCCTAGTTATGATACACTTCCTTATACCCAAAACTCATAATTTTGGTGATTTTCCGCAATATAAGTTATCACGCGAGGATTTACGTTTTTACCCCCCACTTTTGTCCGGTGAAATTTCTTTGTTGCCTAGTTTTCATTGAATATCTCGTGAAAAATAATTCCATACTCAACGTGTCTTATACTGACATAAATTGAATTCTCATACAACCGAAAGGTTTAGTGAAAAAAACCTCAGAATCAGTGATTAGGTATTTATTTTAAAATCATCACAATGCTGCGTTCTCAAAATACTACTAGTTATAACAACAAATTGATACTATAATAATAGACTTTGGTATATATTTGCACTACGGATTACACATTCAAGATTGAGTCTGAACCCTTTTCCGTTTCAGGTGAATCAAAAATGTGAAAGTCTAGTGAGAAGAAAAAAGTTCAGACCCAATAAAAAATCACAGATATTTACAAATTGTATTTCAGTTATGTACAATAAGAAATCAATGAGTGTTTCCATCTGTACAGAGGTTTTCCAGTTCAGGTAATTGATATTTTCCCATTGAAACTTTACCAAATTCGGTTGAATATTGAAATCTGATACTTTCAATATATCTGATCCATACCTCGTCTATGATCAACAAGGTTCAACTCAAGTTTGGATGTGATAGTGGATACATAAAAAGATGTACCTAAAAAGAACACTGAGGCAGATTCTTTGATAAATAACCAACATGGGATGGCAGAAAACACAGATTTAACTCAGGCTATATCAAGAAAAAAACCAAAAAGGAATCATAAGAGCAAGCAATAAATATAAAAAAGGACCAAGAGATGTTCTGAAACTAACTGGTGTGGTTTCAAATGAAGAGGAAAGAAATAAAAGAAGAAGAATACTGAAACCAACATCGTTGTTAAAATAGTTAAAGCAAGAAGAAGAGAAAAAGAAATAGGAATAAGACGACTGTCTGAAACATCTTTCGTGGCAGTAGGTGCACAGAAAGCACGAAATGGGGTATGCAAAATGACAGAATAAGAAAACCTGGGAAGAATCCAGAAAAAAATGTTGATGAACAGATGAATAAATTAACGGACCAACTCGAGCAGCAACAAGGCCTCTATGAGTTAGAACTCCGGAAAACAATGAACATTTGTTGTGGAAAGTGATGGCAGGTTGTAAAAGAAAAAGTCTGCTGCATCAGCTGCATAATGCTGCTGCATAATGACCAGCAAAAACGATTACTGAAGAATCATGAACTCTTTTGAATTGCGATCTGGACAACAAACAAAAGGTTTTCAGCTGTCCTTAGGTTTTTACTTCTGTCATTTCATTTACCACAGCAGTAGATACTGTCGAAGATGAAGATGCAACCAACGCAGTGCTACTCCATTTAATGTCTGGGTCTTCGGTTTTATTCCGTCGTTGGCGAGCGCGATTTTGTTTTTATCAGTTTTATTCGTATTCATCTTAATGCAGGTAGCTAATACTGTATTCATGTTAATTCCCTTTACCTTCTGATTGAAAGCAACTATATGCTCATGAACTTTTATCGCCTGCCCTCTGTGAACAATATGGGTGATGACGACAACAACCACAGGGGATCTTAAGGCCTATGAGTGCGGAGTTAGGTGGGAAAATGGGATCCAGCTGCAAAACTAGGGCATCGGCATATGACTTCTGGAAAAGATTTCTCATAGTATTCCAAAAAAGAGTTCACCGAGTGTAAAGAAATGGTGGGGTTTTCCTAGATCAAAGTGTCATATCCGATGGAATGAAGATAAAATAAATCCCAAGGGCTCGCTAAATTCGGCAGTCGATATGTGCTACAGCCGTATGATTGATCAGCGAGGGAGTGAATTTTCTGTGGATTACTGAGGAGGAAACGAGAGGAAAATGACGATGATCTAAGAGCTTGGCCTAATTATATTAGCAGAAAATGTCCAAGGCCAGTACTGGTAGTAAAGGAGGATCGTAGGAGGATCAACAGAAGCCCAGAGATAAATGGTAGGTACTCCAATTCCACGAGGAATCAATCATTGCACTTGAGCACTGTGACTGAAAAACGCACCTACAGATTCCGGAATGTTCCATGTGGTGTTCATCTAGGGAGTGAGGGGAACTTTTATAGGCCGATATAGGCCATCGTGGGGCCTCAGCAGATTCAGCGAATCACAGGAAATAAATATAGTTCCGTTCATATTGCAAATCGGTCTAACTAGAGGTGCCATTCTGCAGGGATCAACTTGGCGGTGGTTGGGCAGTGGTCTCAATAGATGAGTTACTTCCAGTGACTGGGATATATTTAACGAACCGGAAATAACATAATGCATCCATAACCCTGTCCAGTTCCATGGAGAAGATCTAATTTTTCGATGACATGGCTCATAAAATCGATAATTCATTCTTCAAGTAGACTTTCCCACTGGAATTGAAACCGAGTGGATAAAGACAGTTCCTCCTCCAACCCAACAAACACATCTCGTACAAATTGAAAACACTCGATCTAATCCCTCACCCCATATTTAGCGCCCCGGCGTTTCTCCCCTTTCCCAAGATGAGGCTCACGTATCTGTTCCCGAACTATTGGTGTCTTGCACGTCTGGCTGAGCATCGTCGAGAAGGAGTTGTTGCTGTTTGAGAACCGCGAGACGTTGATGTGTCAATTCCAAGTGATGCTTCCGCCATTTGATCCTCCTGTTTTGAAACCACACCTTCACCTGGAAGCGGAAACGATTAATTATCGAATGGGTTGTGGTTTTCAGTAAACAGTTAGGGGTATGGTTTGGTGATAATAGGATGAGATTAGGAATATGTTGGAAGGAGGTATACTCCTAGGTAATGAGAAGTGTTTGAATTTATTCATAATGTTCATGTCCTCTTTTAGATATATATCTTATGATAATCCTACTCTAATACACACATCGGAAAAGTCTAGGGATATTTTTATACCATACTAAATATCATAAAAATAAATGCATGAGGTCGTTTAATTTCGATTAAATTGGTACACTCGACCACCCTGTAGATTTCTATGGGTTGAACAAAGCCTGCAAAAACGGTAACTAATCTTTCATCAAGTTTTTTACAAACTGTAGGTTTTCGGCTAAAATGAATAATCTGAAAGTGTCGAGTTTGTACATTCTATGCAGTTCTTGCTCAGCAATTAAACTGGAAATATTGTGCTTTAACATGGAACGCCATCACTTACCATTGGCTGAGATGAATAGAGCTGTAGGGCTTCTTCAAGGTGGCATGCGACAAAATGATGTAGCTCTTCGTTTGGGGGTCTCCTAAAGTGTTATCAGTCGATTGTGGCGGCGTTTCCGTGAAACTGGCAGTCCAGCCGAACAACATCCAGGACGAGGACGCGCTACAACTGCAGTTCAAGACAGATTTTTGGTCTTAACCGCAAGAAGACAACCGACAATCACAGCACCTGAGTTGGTTAACGTGTTGCAGCAGACGCACCAGGTAACCATTGGTCGTGATACTGTCAGAAATCGACTGCATGAAGCAGATCTCCACAACAGAAGGCCACTTAGATGTCCACCTTTATCGAGAGGCAATCGCGGTAGAAGATTAGAGTGGTGTCAAGAACATCAAAACTGGGATGCAAATGATTGGGCCACAGTTTTGTTTACAGACGAATCCAGATTTGGATTTCATCCAGATTCTCGTCGAGTAAGACTGTGGAGACGACCTGGAAATAATGAACGTTTGAGACACGTCCAGGAAGTCCACACGTTCAGAGGTGGTACAGTAATGCTATGGGGCGGAATCATGATCGGCGGCAGAACCGATCTCGTTTTCCCAAATCGCTCCCTCACAGCTCGACAGTACCTGGACACCATTCTTCTACCTATCGTCCGTCCGTTTGCTGGTGCTGTTGGTGAAAACTTCCACCTAATGCACGATAATGCTCGTCCACATGTCGCGCGTCTAGTGACTGACTAGCTCACCAACGAAGGAGTTGATGTATTGCCATGGCCAGCACAATCACCGGACCTGAATCCCATCGAGCATGTGTGGGACATGCTTTAACGAAGAATTACTCCGCATATGGGGAATATTCACACAACGTTTCAATTGAGAGAGCTTTTAATCGCTGAATGGGCGAATGTACCTCAACAAGACCTTTACAATCTCATTTTGTCGATGCACGATAGATGTAGGGCCGTAATAAACCAGCGTGGAGGCCATACTTTGTACTGATTCCAATTTTTTTTTGTATTATGATTTTTTTTCGGGGTGCCAAAGAAGAGCCATATTTTTTTTTTTGCTTATATGCGCACTCAATATTTTTGACCATTTAATAAATTTTGTTGTGAGTTACATTCGTTTAATAATCATCCGTCAACTTTTTTTTCCCTAAAGCGATCTAAAAAAAATTATTGCCATTTTTAAAAATATCCCTAGACTTTTCCGATGTGTGTAGATAAAATGTATTGTTTGTTGTTGTATGATCACGATGAAAAAAGTTTCAATAATCTACATTTTGATATGAAATTTGAAACATTTGAAACAATTTTGAATTTATGAAGTTCGACGACACCTTTTCATAAATCAATACTTATTCTGCTGGGCATTTTTCTTCTGAATAGATACGGGGGTCGAGTTATAGTATGTATTAAACAGGGCATTTCTTTAATGCCCCAAACTCGATACATTGAAATTTGAGATAATGAATTTAATGCATGAATGCTCTATTTTGAAGTGATATTGACAGATGAAACTTTCAAGATGGCGACTAAGCGCCACAGTAACCTCAGGATCTCTACAAATATTTATTATTCTCTGCCATATACTTGTGATGTACTGTTTGGAACCTTTGGTGTAGTAATGAATATTACTGGAGTTTTTTCCCTACACCAAATCGTTATTTTCACACCTCGACACGTGTTTCGATCACCAAGTGATCATCTTCAAGAGGAAGATGATCATTTACCTATATTCCTCTTCGAAAGTCTCCACACAGTAGAAGGAGACA
Source organism: Leptinotarsa decemlineata (assembly GCF_025532065.1). Classification (NCBI taxonomy): domain Eukaryota; kingdom Metazoa; phylum Arthropoda; class Insecta; order Coleoptera; family Chrysomelidae; genus Leptinotarsa; species Leptinotarsa decemlineata. Next base: position 2,111,842 of record NW_027412704.1, on the reverse strand, counting down.
CCTCACAAACCTTCGCGACGGAATAAGTAGACTGTTCGGGATTTACTACCATCTCACCAATTATTTGCACTTGCTGTTCATTCGGAATAGACTGATGACATGGGGGCTTTTTGTTATGTACACTACCAGTAGTTGTGAATTTGGATACAAGTTCCCTCAAATATTTCTTACAGATAATCAATCGTTTTAAAACGCCGTTTTTATGGGTCTCTTCAATCTTAAGAATAGGTAAAGGTCGCAGAGGGCCAATTCTGGTGGTTGAGGCGTGGTTACGGAGTTCTTTTTGGCCAAAAAACTAGGAACGAGCAATGACGAGTGAACAAGTGGTGCAAAAGCCATGAGTTGTTTTCAACAATGCCGGAAGTTTTCTTCATATTTCTTCTCGCAAACGGCGCATAACTTCAAGATAATACTCCTTATTGACTGTACGACCATGTGTCAATTATTCTTGATGCACTACGCTACGGCAAAACCTCAACATTTGATCAAACTTGGCGTGCTTGTTTTGGTTTTGCCTCTCCTTGGCTCTCTCATTGGGATGATTGGACAAATGACCTCTCCAAACAAATCTGCGATGCTTATGCACCGATTTTTTTTTTGGTCAAAATTCAGCAACTTCAGATAGAACGTCGCTGCCACACGCTTCATGCTCAAAATTTCCGAAAAACATACATGGCATATGTCAACATTTTCAGCAACTTATCTAATTGTGATTCGACGATTTTCCATAACATTTTTTTTAATTTCCTCAATATTTTCATCAGTTGTTGATGTGCTGGTTCTAACTTTCATGCCTCTCACCAACAACCTAAACGTGCTAAACATCTGCTAAACATCTGAAACTGTAAACATACGTTCGAGACATGTGTACCAACTTAAAACATTTCTAACTGTATGTAAGCACCGCGCGAAATTTAAACATTCACCTCTGTTTTTGAAGAGTCCACGTATTGATAGTGAGAAGCTGAGAGCTCCATCTTATCGCAACAGGCATTTTAAAAGTAGAATTTAATTCACCACCATCTTCATCTCAGAAAGAACATAGACAACAATTGAAGTTACTTACTTGGGCTTCTGTTAACTGAAGCGTATGGGCCAAATAGAGCCTTTCTGGACCAACCATGTACTGCTGCCTTTCGAATTCGGCTTCTAGTCGCTCCAGTTGCTCCGGAGTGAAAATCGTCCGAACTCTTTTACTTTTGCAGCTTTTTTTGTTTTGCAGGAGATTCGATGACATGTGCTTCAAGGTTCCCCTCACTGAAACAATCACCAGATTATCAAATTTAAATGCTACCACAATGTTGTGGGATATGGAAGATATTTATCTGGCTCTATTTTCATTCATGATGATGATATCACTGAAAAGTATTCTGTTTTATCTGGATTCCTGGGAACTGATCCATTACTTTGTCGAACATTATAGGTACAGGGTATATCTTGACGAGGTAACGGGATCTATATATATAGAAAACTGAAAATTGATAGGATAGATGAAGAACTAATAGAGAATTCAACTGAAATATTTTCGTTGAGGTGACGTTTTGGGTTTAACCGCAGTAGGGCGATGTCGTGGGATACGGAAGATATTTTTGACTCTATTTTCATTCATGATGACGATATTACTGAAAAGTATTCTGCTTTTTCTGGATTCATAAAAACTGCTCCATCAATTTGTCGAATTTTGCAGGTATATTGAATAAACCAAATTGAAGAGCAATATAACTTCATGAAGTTGTTATAGGTGAATGCTTTTTAGGAAATCGTTTTCCTAACACCAATAACAAATTACTCTTCGAAGATATCTTTCATGAATGGTGGTTATAAGTCATAGATCGACCATGAGGTCAACAAATGCATCAACATTTTGAAAAAAATATCACTGTCTTATTGGAAGAGCTCATTACTTGGTCCCATTGGATTTACTAATCACAGGTAATACTCATGGTGTCGACTAATGAACACTAGTTTCACAAGGGTCATAACTGGGACCTCTCTCATTGAAAATATATGACTATTCAAATTCTTTTCATTTTAATTACCAGTTTCGAAGTCCTAAATTCAACTTTCGTAAAGACGAGTTTCTTTTCTTGATTTCAGAAACTTCATCTATAGCATTTATGTCAAAACATATATTGATAATGCCAGAATTCTAAATATATTTGCAGAAAACGTTGCCGAGTGGTAATAAATTCATGGTTTCAGTCAGTTGAAGTTTATTTTTTCCTTTCTGACTGGTGAGTGAAATTTTGTACTTAACAATGTTTTTGCTTTTGATTTATCACCTGTTACTTTTGCTCAAATTTGAAAAACTTGATCTGGCGTTAGAAATATGTACAATACTCAGAGAGAACATCAGTTGAAAGGGTAATGAAGCCAGGCTCCAGTCTGCTTGAAATCATGACGACAAACAATACTCAGAGAAACAAATTATTTGAAAATCATGAAGGAAACCTTGGATTTGCTGGAACATATTAACAATTACCGTAAAGATGAGTATTTTCTATCGATCAATGAAGAGATTATGTTTTCTTGCAAATTAATTATTGAAATATTAAGTAGAGCCACTCATACGGTTTATTCAATGATATCCTTTCGTAACTTCAACTTGGATCGGATTACTTTTTGAAAGAAACCCGATATCTGTTATATATCTTCTCAGATGTTCGGATGATATAACACTTTGAAACAACAGGTCATAGACACTTACCTGTTTGTCTGGAGGGTGGGCATCCATGTCCAACGGGGGATAATGGCCCGTCGCTACGGCTGGAGCTCCATGTACAGGAAGTTGTAATCTGCTGCAACCTGATACCAGCGACCTCTCAGGGCCAACTGGATGCACTGATAGGTTCACAACGCTAAGATCGGTGGATGGATTTCCTTGAATGAAAAAAAAAAGGTTCAGCTTGTTATATACAGTGTGACCCATTTTTAATGGAAACACCCCCCTAAAATTTGAAGTTGTAAATCGATTTTAATAATTTTTTTTCAAATGTCAAGTACTAAAAGGTCTACTTTGTGACAAAATTTGAAATGTTCATTTTTTTCTTAGTCGAAAATCGGGATTTTTTATTAGCGATTTTTTTATTTAAAAAATCACTACGCCACTGGATTCAGAGTGCCTCTAAACAGGTGTGACTAAAATTTCATGAAAAAATATTCATTATTAACAAAGTTACCATAACTTAAAAATTCGAAAACTCACACAGCTAACAGTCACAATATATCATTTTTCTTATGATTTCAACAATAAAGTGCCGCCAGATGAAAAAAAACAAATAGCGTAAATATTCTTAATGAAAATAACGGAATTACATTCACACAATTCAACTAACAATGAAGCAAAAAATTTTAATAAACGTAACTAATAACTAATTATTGAAATGTTTCGATTCAGTGCAACAATTAATTCTAACTCATATTCTAGTAGCCTCTACTAATCCACCACGTATTTCCATACATGTGTCGTAGCGTTTACGAATGTTTCTGATTACGTTCCTTAGTTCTTGAGGGCTAATATCTGCACATACCTGTCGAATTCTTGCATAAAGTTCATTTCTATCTCTTGAGCGGTTTTTGTAAACCTTTTGTGTGAGATGTCCCCAGAGAAAAAAGTCCAAAACTGTGAGGTCTGTAGATCTGGGTGGCCACTCTATAAACGGACTACCACGGCCTATCCATCGGTTTGGAAAATGTTCGTTAAGCCATTGCCTCACAGATCTGACATAATGAACTGAACACCCATCTAACTGGACAATTAAATTTGATCGTTCATTGATTGGCAGCTCGTGAATAGCATCCCAAAACTCTGTGTTTAAAAATTCTAGAAACCTCTGCGCATCAATGTTTTCCTCAAAAAAGAAAGGACCAATAATTCGTTCGTTCAATATCCCACACCAGACGCTGATTTTTTGGGAATACTGGCTTTTACAGTTTATTAACCAGTTAGGATTTTCCGCTGCTCAATAGCGACAATTCTGTGATGACACTACTCCATTTGTAGTGAAAGTGGCTTCGTCGGTATATAAAATATTTTTTAGGAAATTTCTATTGTTTAAATATTCCCCTTGGGCCCATAAACAATATTCAAGGCGTCTTGCTTCGTCGCCTTCTTGAAGTGTGTGTAAAAATTTTGGCTTGAAAGGTTTAATATTCTTCGTCTTGAGACATCTCCGAATAGTTTCTCGTGGAATATTCAAATCTAAAGTGGCATTCCTTATACTGGCATTAGGATTATTTCCGAAATCATCTAAAATGATTTAATCATTCCTGTCATTCCTGTTTCGTATTTGTACAGGATTACTTTTTAACATCATTTTTGATACTGCACCAGTTTCATTGAATATTTCATTTATTTTATTTACCGTACCGCAGCTAATACGAGGACGATCTGGATGTCTCTCATTAAATACTCTACAAACCCTCTCTAGCACTTCTAACGTCATCTCCCGAAAGGCGTACAATTTCAATTTTCTCTCTTACGCTCAATCTTGCAGCCATGACATAAAATAATTCGAAGAACTGTAAGGTGAATATTGTTGACAATAGTACACTTAAATCTTTCACAAGTGTCAAACTGTAATATCATTTCCATGGCAACTAAGATTTAAATTGAAATATTAGGTCTTAGTTTTAGTTAATTTGCGTGAAAACTTGAATGTAATTCCTTCATTTTCCTTAAAAATATTTACGCGATTTGTTTTTTTTTCATCTGGCGGCACTTCATTGTTGAAATCATAAAAAAATATTCTCATGGCTATATCTGTTGATATAGGGTGTTTTTTGTAACTGTTAGCTGTGTGAGTTTTCGAATTATTGAGTTGTCATAACTTTGTTAATAATGAATATTTTCTCATGAAATTTTGGTCACACCTGTTTAGAGGCACTCTGAATCCAGTGGCGTAGTGATTTTTTCAATAAAAAAATCGCTAATAAAAAATCCCGATTTTCGCCTAAGAAAAAATATCGTAGTATGCCCTGAAACTTTAATAAACATTTCAAATCATGTCCCAAGGTAGACCTTTCAGTACTTGACATTTCAAAAAAAAATTATTGAAATCAGTTCACAACTTCAAATTTTAGGGGGGTGTTTCCATTAAAAATGGGTCACATTGTAGGATGAGAGAAAAATGAAGGTGCAGTCCTGATAGTCCTTCATTATTCGCCATTGCTAAGTTACTTACTTGATGTGCATAATGGCACTATGACTTGGATAATAGAACTCGAGGGGAAAATGTAGCAATTAGTATTTTATCCGTGTTTTCCCCGTTTTCATCATTATTATCATCCTTCGCTATTTTTAGCAATGATTCATTTAACTCACCTATATTTTTACTATCACCATTCAAGCCTAATATCGCAGCTATTGTAAAGGACTTATTTGTAGCCGAAGAGTTACTACGGCATCGGCCATCTTCTTCCTGAGTCAGGTCGTCGCATAAAGTTGGAGTCGTCTGATCATTTTCCCGAGTTTGCTCCTCCAACTGATGGTAACTCAAGAAATGACTAAGCGAAGTCGAGTAGTTATAGTGGTGCAACATCCCTGACGATTGTCTCTTCGAAATGTTACATCATGCCCTGCAAATAAATATGTGTAGATAAAGTTAGGGAAAGTTTTTTTTTAATTTACTTTATTTAAAGTCGCATCAACCTCTAGGGTTATTGGCGACTGAGCAATGCATCAGTTGAGGGGGTATTATATGGGGTTGAACAAAAATTTTACAGTATTTTCAATATTACACTTAGGTCCTTATGCCATCGTTGAGATGCCATTCAGTTAAGGAATAACAAAACCACAGGTGATTCTGTAATTCCCGTATCCAGCTGGGCTACCAACGATGACTGAATCCTAAGGTGTGTGTATCCGTGCCGGTAGGATGAATGGCACTGAGCCTATCAGCTGTCTCTACGGAACCTTCGAGATACCGGGCGCCATCTCGTCGTAGCATCGCCTTGTCACGGTAATGCGGAGCTCTGACGTGATTGACCTTCTTTCCCTACCTACTCGTGGGACTTTTATGGACAGAGTAAATTCAAAAATTCTTTCTGACACTGGGTGTACAGAGGAGATGGATGTCGAGCTCACGACTCCAAGTGACCTCCCTGTAAATTTAGATCAGGAGCGAGAGCTTTTCTTCTGGATGAAAAGAATCGCTTGGGATGATAATATCAGTATAGCAGGGTTTTCTGAAAACATTGAACTCAAATTTATTCTGATTGTGTGTCAGGTCTAAGAAATTTATCTGTTTCTCGATCTCTATTTCGAGTGTGAACTGAATGTTGCTATTGAGATTATTCATGAATGTCATAAATTGGTTCAGCTGTCGTGTAGTACCTCTGAAACAGGCGAGAATATCATCTACATATCTGTACCAATAATGAATATGCTTTTTACCCAGGTCGGAATTTACTATTATAGTCTCCAAGCTGTTCATAAATATGTCTGCTAAAAGTGGACTAAGGGGTGAGCCCGTTGGTAAACCTGATTCCTGTTTATAAAATTTGTTGTTGAACTGTAGGTAGCTCTGATTCAAGCACACATCGAAAGCTGTTGAAACTTCAAAGGAAGTGATATGGTCTACTTTGGCTTGATCTAATATATCTGAAATGAGGGACTTACACTCGTTGTTGGTATGTTGGAAAACATACTCTTTACATCGAATGAAACTAAAATTGAATCATGTGGCGTGGTTTGGTTCCGTATGTTTTCTACTAAAGTCAATGAATTTTTAATGATGTGAGGTGGGACGAAATTGGTAATATTTTTCAACAACTTGTTAAGACGTATTCCTAGTTCTCTTACTGGACTTTTTATATACGAAACTACCGGTCTTAAGGGGTTATCCTCTTTATGTATTTTTATCAGGCCATATAGTTTAGGGCAAAAGGGGTTCATGTTGGAGATTCTTCGTTTCTCTGATTCCTGAGAGAAAATTTTTCAGTTCATTTTGACTATTTTTCGTTGGGTTTTTCTTGATGACAGTAAGGTTTTCATTCTGAATGACTGATTGAAGTTTCTGAAAATATGTTTCTCGTTCAAGGATAACGATGGCATTCGATTAATCAGCTTCCTCTCGATATAGAACCACACCACGCCTTTTGTGAGTGAGCCTTAATTTTTCACTTCAATACGACCATTTGTCATCATCAACTGGAATGTTGAGGCCTTCTGCTCAAACCAGTGAGATCATCTTTAGAAAATTTGTTTGTGATGCACGAGGAATCAGCAGGTCACTAGTCCTATAGATCGCAAAGGCTGCACTTGGGCCAACAGTGACAATACTAAGGAAATATCGTGAAGAACTGGAAGAGCTCGCGGGCAAGAATATATTGATTTTTTACTGAAGGCAACAAATAAGCTTATGAGTGTGCTAGAGAGAGAGTGTCCTGCGATAGTTGTGGAGGAACCAAAATTTATGGAGTGTGAGCAAATCAGGAATTGGGTCAATGAGAAATATAAATGGTACTGGGAAAATATACCTAGGAATGGACACGGGAGAACCTTTGAAGATAATTTGAGAAAAGAACTGAAGAATTGGATACTGCTCATTTTGAAGACACCTGAACAAAACAGGAGCGTACGTCGAAGACCCTAGCTGCGGCAATTCTAAAGAGATACAGCTCGTCATATTTTATGCGAATGTGGAGCACTGGAACAGGAGGTGAGAAGTCTATGGACAACCTAACATCTTGTAGGTTATGAAAAAAATGTGGACCTGAATGAACTGGTATAGGAAACAATATAGTTTGCAAATGCAGGAGGCTACAGTGTTTCATGGAAAAATGAACAAGCCGGACTGTTCTTAAGCAATAGAGAAAGGTACTATCTTGAAGAAGGTACTGAGATGAATCAACTGTGACCATTATAACTTCGAGTCTAGTTTCAAAAATGCTGGCAGTTTCCTGTGAGCATTTTTGAAAAGCTTGATTCTTTTCTTCTGTACTTGAAACAAGACACATTGAATTGGGAAGCAATATGAATTGCTCTGAGATGGCATTAAACAATAACGGCAAGGCTGGTGGAAATATGAGTAGCTGCAATATTCCTCTGGGTATTGGAAGTTTATCATCCTACATGAACCAAATTCTTCAAAGCTAGGGCCGCAAAAAAGTATACATTTCTGATCTATCTTAGTTTCAATTAGTTTTACTATTTCAGATTACAAATTCTCATTCAGTTTTACTTGAAACTAAACTGTTTCAACTATGTAGGTATTTTGTAGTACTTTCCCTGAATGGCAAAGAACAGCTCCAACAAATTATAATATCGAAGATTTTCGACCAATTTTCCTCAAATTAAACCAAAGCGCTGCCTAAACAGCCACAGCGCATTGTTCGACGTTGGTTTAAGAAATTTCGTTAGGGAAATTTCAGCCCCGAAGATAAGCTTCGAAGTGATCGCAAAATAGTAATTCAGGATGAGGATTTGAAGATCCTGGTGGAGACTGACCCATCACAAACGGTGCGTGGGATAGTGGGATATCTAGGTGTCAGCTTCCATACGGTTTTTGATGGTTTAAAACGTGCTGGAAAAGTCAAAAGCTCGAAAAGTGGGTTCTCCAAGATGTGAACAATCGACAGAAATGGTCACCTTTCGAGGTCTGTTCTTCTTTGCTTTTGCGCAACCAAACCGGTCCTTATTGGATCGGATACTCATGTGTGATGAAAAGTGGATTCTCTACGACGACAGGAGAAATTCAAGGCAGTGGTTGGATACCGATGAACCAACCAGGCACTTCCCAAAGTTGAAACACACCAGGAAAAGACTATGGTGGTCAGAGGTTACGGAGATCAACTATAACTTTCTGCAACGCCAGAGATACATCACCAAACTTGACGAGTACAGTAATTAGTCAAATGAAAGAAAAAACTTTCAAATATATCAGAAGACAGTTGGAAAAGTCACTAAGAATAATTATACGTTTTTATTTCCAATTAAAACAACGATAAAAATGAAATAAAAACAACAATAAAAATTAATTGGTGCTCCGGGGCGACTTCATTATAGGTGATCTGGCTAAAAATTTATATAATTATTTCATTCCAATGGAATGATTTGATTCGTCTTTTACATACATAAAGTACTGTTCCCGAGTAGAGAGAACTGGATCCTACAGGAGTTGGACATATTAAGAGCAGATAGTTGTTGGTTCACAGATGGGTCAAAAACACCTTCCGGTTCTGGTGCACGTGTTTTCAGTCGCAGACCCAGGACAGAGATATCAACCTGCCTAGGAACCTATATGACTACTTCAAACGGAAATTAACGCTAATGAATTGTGTGCAGAGATATAGTCTAATCAACAAGTTCAAAAACATGAAAAATATAGATAAAGGTCCTAAAAATATGAGCGATAGCTCATTCGATTCGAAATCACCTCTAGAAAAATGTTTTTGAAGGATTTTGGTGCAGGTAAAAAATTCCAGTTGTTATAAACGAAATAAGATTTAAAAAAAATGATATTCAGTTTTTCGTTAATAACTCAAAAAATATTATTATTTAAGCAATTTTGAAAAAAGCTCGTTACAGAGGAGGAAATTTCCGATAAAAAAGTGCCCGAAACTCTATCTACATTATTTATAATTTTAATTTGACGTTGAAAATTAGATTTCGCGCGGCTGTTACGGCATGCCCGCGGAATACTATCAAAAGAATCAAAAGAAATAGTTTTTTTATAACATAAAATGTCATTTTAAAAATTTGAAAAAAATCTATGCTTCACGCGATCCTGCGATAAAAGTTCATAAAAATTTATTAATTTGTTAATTATGATTTTTTACAACTATTGCAAAATGAAATATCTAAAAATTGTTGACAAAATTTTTTAGCTGAGTATGTCTGTTTTCACATTAAACAATGGCAAATATTAACAAAGGATAAGAATTTTGTACGTAATTTGTTTATTAAATTGTTTTAAACAAATAGAGAAATTCAATATTTTTGAAAATTTTTTTTACTATTTTGTTGTCTGGAGATAATTATGATAAAAAAATTCTTTCTTAATTTCAATTCTTAATAGTTTGAAATCGATTTTTTTATATTTCTATTATTTAAACAATTAGTTAAGAAATAATTTTGCTTTTAAAAATTATAATTTACACTTTTGAATAGTTTGGCAGAAAAATTATTTATTAAATATATTGCTGTTTTTATAATTTCTTTCTGCTTCAGAAAAAAAATATCACGTTGGTCAATATTTGTTTATAACAAACTGTTAAACTAATGAACAATTAAATAATAAAATAAAAAAAAATCTGCCAAACTATTTATAAGTGTAAATTATGATTTTCAAAAGCAGAATTATTTCTTAACTAATTATTTATACAATCGAAATATAAAAAAATCGATTTTAAACAATTACAAATTAAAATTAAGAAAAACATTTTTTTTAAAAATCATAACTATCTCTAGACAACAGAATAGCAAAAAAAATTTTTCAAAAATATTGAATTCCTCTATTTGTTTAAAACAATTTAATCAACAAATTACGTAAGAAATTCATATCCTATGTAAATAACTGCCATTGTTTAATGTGAAAACAGACATAGCTGAATGTCAATTAAAAAAAAATTTATCAACAATTTTTAAATATTTCATTTTGCAATATTCATAAAAAATCATAATTAACAGATTGATAAATTTTTATGAACTTTCATCTCAGGATCGTATGGAGTATATATATCAAAAGGGCTCCACGAAGTTTAAAATTTATAGGCTAATTATTTATACCTTTTGTCCCATTATTTATGCCAACGGAGATTGGAAAAACATTTGTTAGTTAACAATTGAATAACTTTTTGAAAAATGGTGATAAAACGGGACTCGATTCATTCAAGTTTTGAGAAGATATTAGATTTTTTTCAAATTTTTAAAATGATGTTTTAGGTTATAAAAAAATTATTTCTTTTGATTCTTTTGACAGGGTTCCGCGGGCATGCCGTAACAGCCGCGCGGAACCCTATTTTCAACGTCAAATTAAAATTATAAATAATGGAGATAGAGTTTCGGTAGTCGGGACTTTTTTATCGGAAATTTGCTCCTCTTTAACGAGCTTTTTTCATTATTTTGTTTATAACAATTGCAATTTTCTACCTGCACCAAAATCCTTCAAGGACATTTTTCTAGAGGTGATTCCGAATCGAATGAGCTATCGCTCATATTTTTAGAACCTTTATCTCTATTTTTAATGTTTTTGAACTTGTTGATTAGACTAATATTGGAAAAATCCATCCTCATACACAGGTCAATAAAAATATCCTCCGACACTCAAGCGGCGTTGGAAGTTCTTGGCTCCTACCGAGCAACGTCTAAATTGGTAGCAAATTCTCAAAAACGACTATTCTCGATAGGAAGACTTAACAAATTGTCTCTGGTGTGGATTCCTGGCCATACTACTGAAGCTGCTGACTCCCTTGCAAATGAGCGTGCTGCAAGTAGCTTCATCGGACCAGAATCTGTCATTGGCATTGCTGTAGGCTTTGCCAAACAAAGATTGAACACCTGAATGGGAAAAAGACTTATGAACTTCTGAAAGAATCTTCCAGGATTGGCTCACTCCAAAGCGTTTATTCACCCTTCGAAGCTGGATACCAAACAGTTGTTGGACTACTGTAGGGATAAACTATGATGTCTGACAGGCCTTCTTAGAAGGCCGAAGAATCATTTGAATCATCATATGTAGAGACTCTATTTGGAAAATAATGAAATAGCAGCATCTTTTGTTTCTACCTTGAATAACTTATCCACTATTCTGAAATACCGATTAATACCAAAATAAATATTATGTGTAGTGGTTAATATATGTTTACATGTGCCGTGGCTACTTTGCATGCTTTGCAGCCTGCTTTGTCACTATCGTTCGATATGTATCTGAAAATACTTCACAAACATTGTTAATTTTACCTCATTTCATATCACCATAGATCCAAATATTGAAAGCCACTTCACACTACAGCCGCCAATATCAATCCACTGCAAAACCGAACAGCGAAACGCCTATACCACAGAAAACTACAACTATATTAGCACAAATGAAGACGTAACTTTCAGGATGAGAGTCTGTTATCTCTAGCAATAATATAACTGACACAAACAAGGTGTACTATCGTGCCGGTGCTCATCATTCTAACCCCTCCAACCACACAGGAAGGGTGTGTCCACATCGGAATCCCACCCTCCTAATTTGATTGTCTATGCTATGCGACTTCAGCCCTTCGCGGCTTCTGCTCATCCCACTTTGTGCGAATCGACCTCTGCAGGTTGTTGACTGATGAAAAGCTCATGAAAGTGGAGAAAATCATCTGGTTGGGGTTACTTCTACTGGGTTTGTTTGTTAGGAACAATGCCAGATTGTTCTGCTGTTACTTTAGTTAGGGGGGCTTTTATATAGGACAGGGTGTACACTTATGTCCATTGTAAGAACATTTTATTTATCTATTCATTTATGGCATTGTCTACTTTCATAAAATTATCAACAAATGCAGACTGTAACAATAATTCCACACTAGAATCCACAATGCCGGAAAATACAACGTCTAGTCAGTCGAATTTTGAAACAGCTTAGTATCAACAAGGCGTCTAGTTCTGATGAAGTGCCAGTAATCGTTCTTGAAAAGTGCGCAAAAGAACTCGCACCAGCATTTTGCAGACTTTTCAACCTATCTCACGAAGAAGGGGTTTTTCCTTCTTGTTGGAAGATTGGCCATCAGCCCATCAGCTTGTTGAGGCTACGGAATAGGTGATACTCAAACTGTCTAGCCTGGTCCATGGTCAGGCGGAGCGGAACGCCGTAACGTGCGGCCCAGGTGGACTAGAACGCCCTGGCGATGGTCTCGGCTTCCTGGTCCTGGTCCTGGCCATCGCAAAAAGTGATCGACGCAGGTAAGACGATACCTATATCCCTCGGAGTACGGCATGATGATGAGGTCGATGTGGACATGTTCGAATCGACTAGATGGTGCTGAGAAATTGCCAATCGGTGTCGAGACATGTCGTGAGAACTGGATAGCACTAGATGCAGGCGCGGGCCCAAGCGCGACAATCTCCGTTGATGGAGGACCAGACATAGCGCTATCTGACGAGCTTGGTGGTCGTTCTGGTAGCAGGATGCGACAGCCCGTGGATGGCATCTAAGGCTGGTCTGCGAAAGGCGGCTGTAGAAGTGGAGACGTCGCAAAAGATGGCAGCGTTAGATCCAGAGATAGATCAGGCCAGAGTCATTCCTCTGACGGAGTTCCTGGAGTTCTGTTGCTGGGATGCTGCGAACTCAAGTGGGGCAGCGATGGCATCGACTCGGGAGAGAGCATCTGCAACCACATTATCCTTACCAGAGATGTGCTGGATAACGGTAGTGAATTGCCTGATAAAATCCAGGAGGAGGAATTGGCGAGGAGAACACTGGTCACACTTCTGGCGGAAGGAGAAAGTCAGCGGCTTGTGGTCGGTCAGGACGGTGAAGTAGCGTACTTCAACCATGAGCCGGAAGTATTTGACGGCCTTGTAGATGGACAGAAGTTCTGGGTCGTAGGCAGAGTATTTGGTCTCGGCGCTGCTCAGCTTCTTCGATGAAGAGACACCATAATTTTTGCTTATATCTCATATCTGGTAATTCGGATTATTGGAACATTAGGACATTAGTGTAGGTGTTCCTCAAGGGTCAGTAGTAGGCCCAATATTGTTCCTAATATATGACATCGTTAGAGCGAACCTATTGATACATTCCACTTTGTATGCGGACGATACGTCCATATTTATGGTTTATATGGTCCATAAAATGGTTTAGACTTTCGCGGCTGAGGTTTTCGGTCATTGGTTTTTGAGTTTGAAAGCCGTGGATTTCTGGAATTTCTTCCTGACGTTTCGCTGGCGCGATTGGCTAGCTTCTTCAGAGGTTTAACCATCATGGCTTGCTGTTCCATTACTAACTTTAAGGCTTTAGTGCAGGTACAAGAACAGGTACAAATACAACTGATTACCTGACAAGGCATAAATACGCTTTACGAAGCCTAAAAGTTAGTAATCGGACAGCAAGCCATGATGGTTAAACCTCTGAAGAAGCTAGCCACTCACGCCAGCGAAACGTCAGGAAGAAATTACAAAAATCCACGGCTTTCAAACTCGAAAACCAATGACTGAAAATGTTTCATATATGAGGTTTCTGGGCCTGTGCATCGATGACTGGAGGAGACACTGTGAATCAGTAATTTGGTGTTTCTCGTACCTGTAGTTGTGGAGTTTTTTTTTAAACTTTTCAAATTTCAACCTTGCCGTGTACATATTTGAAGTGTGTGTTTTGTACTCTGTAATTTAAACTCTTTTAAAATTAATGAGCAAATACATACTGTGTGGGAGCAAGTGAGATAACCACACTGTCTGCGCATACCTACGTATATATTTTATATTAAAACAAATGGGCTTGAAATAACAAGCCAAATTGAAAAGTGAATAATAAATAATAGTTCAAAAAATGTTTTAATAGCAACACAAATCAAAAAATAAAAAATAATGAGTCCTATGACTTGATGTAACTAATGACTTTCAATAAGTCCGAAATCATAGTCATAGGATATTATCGATGTTTAACCAAATCTTAAAGTAGTTTCGAATTTTTTTTTGTTTGTGTTGCTATTGAAGCGTGTTTTTTAGTAATTTAAAATATTATTTATTTTAGTTAATCAGCTACAGTTTTTTGACAAATTCTATATGTTTCTGCATTATTAAGTGTTATTATTATCTTTTTAAGTAAGCACACCTATTTATTATTATGTAATATTTCAAATTAAAATTATAACAATAATAATTGTACTATATAGGTATCAGTTTCAACAAGTATTTTTTATTAAATGGGTGAACCTTGTAACTTGTAAAGTATGATAAACCAAACTATACCAGCTGTGGCAAATTATAACAAACCTACAAAATTTTGTTTGCATTGTTGGCATACTTTTATTATGAGAAAACTCAGATTATAAAAGAGATGACAGTTTCCAGAATTTGAATTGATACATCCAGAAATACCCATAAACCTAATTACCAAAATGTACCGGTCTGTATAGGTTTTCTTGCTGATATAGTTAAGAGGCTCTGCACCTTGCTGAGTTTGCAATCTCAATCCAAAATATCGTTCGTTAAATCTCTGGAAATAATTCAACAAATTTCCCTCGTAACCTCACTAAAACGGCCTATGATAACCCGTGAGAGCAGCGTCTCTTCTAGCATTCCAGTTCAACTAATGATTAGCCAGCGACATTAAGTTAACCCCATAATTAACTTGTCGTGCAAACAGCGATAATGAGCGAAACATTTCGGGAGTGGGGGTGGTGGATCTCGAACAACATTGCGGGGGCGTACCTGCCACCCCCTGCCACGCGCATAAACCATCCCCAGCAGGATGAGCTCTTATAGGCGGAGTCGTCGACCCCTGATCCCCTCGATTGGGGTAGACAGATACCCACCGGGGTTGGCGACAGATAATCATCTTGCGTAACCACCTAATCTTCTGGTTAACATCGTGTTCCGTGTCACAGAGTGAGAGAGAGAGGAAGAGACTGTTTTGTCTGCCAAGGGATGAATTAATGTGATGCACCTGAGGTAAACAATTAACAGTAGGTGTTGTTTTTATTATTGTCTCGATTAGTAGGTGTTCAAATTTATTTTTGAGACCAGTGGCAGCGCCAGACCTAAATTTAATGTGGGCAACGTGAAACTCGCGATGGTACAAGAAGAAGGGTACAGAATTCAAAAAATTTGACATCAAACAATTTTTTACTCATTATGAAACACCAAAATTTCCACTTATGTACCATCTTGGAATAATAAATAACAAAATTGAAAAAAACCGAAACCGACTCAAAAGTAACACAAAAATATCATGTTGTAAAGTTGTAAAGCTATTCGAGATCAGTGCTATGAAAATAACATTAATAAAATTGAAGACAGTATTTCTGATAATCCAAAGGCCTTTTGGGGTTATATTCAGAGTAAAAGGAAGGATAATAAGTTACCTTCAGCCATGTTTTATGAAAATGAAGTCTGTAAAAGTACTTCTGACATTGTCAATTTATTTGCCTCTTATTTTTCAACTGCATATGATTACCAGACAAATATCTATACACTTTCGCAATCCTATTACGAAACATCTTCAATCAAGATTTTTCTCTAATCACCTTTCCAGATTATTGGAAACATAGCTTCCTGAAACCAATACATAAACTAGGAGATAAGAAAAATATTAGGAATTATAGAGCAGTTTGCAAATCAGTCAGAGATGGCTAAGATGTTTGATTCTATGCTTACAAAGAAACTTTTCTGGAACTGTCTTTACTCAATTCCTAACAATACAGTTTCTCAAGAGGTAAATCCACTTGTACCAATCTTGCTCTTCACACAAACTACTTAACTGAAAATCTTGAGAGGAGGATACAAGTTGACTTAGTCCATACTGACTTTTTCAAAACCTTTGATAGAGTCAAGCACGGCCTACTTATATCTAAAATTCCATCGCTTGGTATTGGAGGTAATATTTTGCAAGTAATCAATAGCTTCTTAACTGGTAGAACTTTGTCTGTAAAATACGGAGATACAACATCTACGCAGGTTACAACAGGGGTATTGCAGGGATCCCATATGGGCCCACTACTGTTTAACTTGCCGTGTTACTTGCCTCATTGAAACCTTCGAAATGAGCCCAAACACGACGCGTCTGCTGTAAGTTGCTGAGGAATTGGTCCTTCCTTCGCAGACAGTTCTGGTCGCAGCATCAAGTCAAAGCAATAATGTACTTGTGATGCACTATTTGAAACCTTTGGTGTAGTAATGAATGTTACTGGAGTTTTTTCCCAACACTAAATCGCTATTTTTAACACCTCGACACGTGTTTCAATTAATCACCGAGTGATTATCTTCCAGAGGCAGATTAAACTGTGTTTCAATCACCTGGTGATTGAAACACGTGTCAAGGTGTTAAAAATAACAGATTTAAACTCCAGTAACATGTTACTGTACATCCTCTTCAAATTATCGAATTCTTGTTTGTTCAGTGTGTTCGCTTTGAAATTATGTAACACTATCTTTTATTCTCACCAAGTGATTGAAACACAGTAAATTCTTCCTCTGGAAGATGATCACCAAGTGATTGAAACACAGTTTAATCCACACGTGTTTCAATCACTTGGTGATTGAAACACGTGTCAAGGTGTTAAAAATAACGATTTGGTGTTGGAATAGAACTCCACTAATATTCATTACTGGAGTTTCAAAACAGTGCATCACAAATGTTTATAAAAGTTGTAATTATCACTAAGTGTGGTACATTGTCTTTGTGAAGTTTTAAAGTTGATGAATTTGTTGGTCGTTGGTCTTTATGCCTTCGGTTGAAAAGTGATAAATCGGTCTTTGAAAATGAATACGAAAATAGCATTTTTAATCTTCGAAATGATAGAAATATAAATGTTTATAATTGAGTAACGATAATTTTATCATTTCATCAGTTCGGACTTACAGTGTCTAATATAATATAAATTGATTTGAAAACCCTGAAAAAACAATTAAAAAATTAATAAGATTAACGGAAAATAACAATTTTATTAAACGAAAAACTGAAACTACAAAGAAATAACATACAAGCAACAACCAAACAAATGAAAATTGAAATATTAATAAAAGCTGAAAAATAAAAATTAAAAATTATTATTAACCAAAATGAAAAATAAAAATTAAATTAAAAGATTTCAAACCAAGTTAGGTCACGACGTTTCGATTGTTAGTATCCACAATCATCTTCGGGTGATAACTGGACTTATTCCTCCGAAATCTGACTATTTATATCCCCTCTTCACTTTTTTCACTTGATTAGAGGTTTCCATATGTTACGTATCTACGTCAGCTTGACTAAATGCGTTGTTGGACAAAATATACACGGATTCTTTGAATTTTCTCCTAAACCAGTGTTCCTCTTTGTGAATGATTTCAGCTTGAGCCCACTTGATGTTATGTTGATGAGTCCAAACATGCTCTGCTATTCCGGATTTTCTGGTTTCCCCTCGCTGTGTGTGTTTCTTGCGCTCAGCAATGCGAACTTTCAATGGCCTCTTAGTTTCCCCGATGTATGATTCTCCGCATTCGCAGGGTACCCGGTAAATGCAATTCTTGGAGTCGCAGTTCGCGTTTGGTGGCTTGGTTTCTGTAAGGCTGCTACGGATAGTGTTCCCAGATCTGAAGCACGTCCTGATGTTGTACTTGGACCCAATTCTTCTTATCTTTTCCGATAATCCTCTGATGTAGGGAAGTACAAGTACTAGTTGTGGCGGCTTCTCTTCCTTGTGGAGTTCGTGTTGTCTTCTAGCTAAGGCCTGTTCTACCATTACTCTGGAGTAACCATTCCATTGTAGGTCACTTTTGATGATGCCTAGTTCCTTTTTGAGACCTTCCTTTGTATTACAGAGCCCAAAAGCACGGTCTAGTAGAGTCTTGATAATTCCTCTTTTAGTCGTTTGATGGTGGTTGGATTTCTGGTTCAGATACTGTCCTGTGTGAGTGTGTTTTCGATATACAGATGTTTCCCATTCAGTGTCGGTCCTCTTCACCAATACATCTAACAAAGGCAATTCGTCGTGGACTTCCTTCTCCATTGTGATAGTGATGGAAGGACTCACGTTGTTGATGTGCTTCAGGAAAGTGTCTAGTTCTACATTCCCATGGTTCCATATTATGAAGGTGTCATCTACGTATCTCAACCAGACTCGGGGCTTCTTGTGGGCTTCTTCAATGGCCAGAGTTTCAAACCACTCCATATATATATTGGCTATAACAGGTGAAAGTGGCGATCCCATTGGCAGTCCCTCATCTTGCGTAAAGAATTCGTCCTTCAATTGGAAGTAGCAGTTTCGTACACAGCATCCTGGTAATTCCATGATTACTTGTATCGGTAAGTTTGTTCTATCTTTCAGGTCCCCATCTTCGGATAGATTCTTCTGTATGATTTGAAGTGCTTCTTCGACAGGAACATTGGTGTAGAGGCTTTCCACGTCGTAACTGATCAGTTTATCCTGCTCTTTGACTTCGATTTCCCCTGGTAGTTCTAGGGGAATCTTTTAATTTTTATTTTTTCATTTTCTGTTAATAATATCTGTAATTTTTTTTGTTTTTAGCTTTTATTAATATTTCAATTTTTATTTGTTTCGTTGTTGTTTGTATGTTATTTCTTTGTAATTTCAGGTTTTTGTCTAATAAAATAATTTTTTTCGGTTAATCTTATTAATTTTTCAACTGGTTTTCAGGGTTTTCAAATCAATTTACATGGTGTATTTCATCAGTCCGAACTGATGAAATACACCACGAAATATTGTCAACCACCTTGAAACAAAAATAATTTTATTCACTGTTGCCATTCTAGTTTGTCAAAAGACGTGTCACTAGCATTCAAATTTATTAAAAATTATTCAATATGTTGCTCTAATAATATTGTCTATTTCCTACATTTCGCTCCACTTTTTGCTGCTCGTGATCAATAAATTTTTTCTACTTTTCTGACGTGATGTAAATACTTGCAAATACTAATTGCTGCTGAGAAAAACCTCTGAAACTAAATTTACTTTTCTGAACGCATCTATAAAGTGACATTTTATTGAAATAAAAAATACTGTACTTTAACCTCCCTCATATTCGAAAATTAAAATCCTCAAAAGCAAATAAGGGATATTTCATGACCAGTATTATGCGTTTTTATGAGGATCTCATATTATAGCGTCGTAATAAATAGCACAAAGTTTCCATCCCTATACCTATACATGTTTATCGTGAAATATATTCTTGCTGTTATTTAAACATCTATCCGTACATTAATTTTTTTTGTGCAAGAGTACGCATTGTTTTATAAATGAATTGGTTGAAAATATTTTGAGAAAGCATTTAGTGTGACATAAAATCTTCCAATGAGAATTATCTAGTACATAATTTTTCGTTCGAAGAAGCAAGTGAACATATCGTGATAAATACCAAATCTACATATCAAGCACGTCAAAAGCCGATCATCAAAAAGTCCTCATTAACTTTGTTTATCGAATGGTCAAAGGGTCAGGTAAATTGGAAGTGTAACGTAACAAACTCAGTAAGCCGATTTGTGTACAAAATATTCGTTCTTAGTGCGTTGTTGCAGGAGATTTACCTTGTTAATGATTCTACTCTGTGACCTGCTAGTTAACATTTTTAATTAAATCCATTTCAGTAGAGGCAGCGGTAGCAGAAAACAGTATTGGTTGACAGATCATTAATGGGTTTGGGGGCAAAATTATGCAACTCCATTGAGATCTTTGAGCATCCCAAAAATCTCAAAAGAAAAGAAAGAGCTATACACATCAACGTGGTATCCTGTATTTGAAGTATTTTCTATTGGTCGAAATGAATATTCATTCTTGCCTACTCATGAATCTTGAGATTATACCGGCCGATATGTTGGTCGAAAAAAGGTAGGACGCGGTCACTTAACTGAGTATCATCAGCAAAAAACGTTTTTATAACTGTAGTTTGACAATCAAATGTATAAACGGAACATGGCAATGGTCTCACTTCAGATCCTTGAGGGTTCACTGGATATCCAAAGAGGATGTGATGTTTTCGTTCACTTTGACACTCCTATTCTATGAGAGAAAGATAACTTTAGGAAAAAGGCTCTGCTACAGGTCATGAGCGATTGAATGTGTCGAATAACAGACAGTTTGCCAAAGAAGTTTTTATATTTTAGTAGAAAGTCGACTATGGTTTATACGACTTTTCATACCTAAGTTGAAATTACACAGCAGAGGCCACCTAAGTTCCCTGACCTAAGTAGTTTGGATTATTTACTGTAGGGTCACCTCAAAACATCGACAATAATCAGATATACTCCCAAAATGTTGCAAAGAACAAGAAATGTTTTATTTAATAACGTTTTCGGCACAGTGCCGCTGTTTGCCTTTTGTATCCTAAATTAACCTGCTTTAAAAAATCTGTTCTAAATCTGTTTTCCCGTCAACCAGCTACACTACAAATGGAAACAGTCACTATAAATAATATTAAGAAAAAACTAGCGTCGAATATTACTGTTGTATTACAAAAGATATTATATTCGTTTGTTTACTCTAACGTGACGTAATTCGCTCTGATTGGCGTTCGAAATGTCGTGGTGACCTGCCGAATTCTGTAGTTTTACATTATCGAAATATAACATTAATTAACAGTCAGATTCGTAACAAAATTCTTCGTTGAATTTGGCCTTCTGTGATTATGCAAATATTTATGACAGACAAAGGTATGTGGAAATGTACTTTCGATGTTTTTGATAACAAACTGAATAATGCCGATTGGAATACAATCTTTTTTTGATATATTGACACTGTGATGTATTTGTTGACTTGTAGATAGTAACAGTTATCACTGATATGTGTACAGTGAGTTCATTGCAGAAGAATCGTTTCAGTTTTTTTTTCAGGAAGAGAGTTATTCAGATAATGAAAACTCAAAAACGTAGAACACCCACATTATTATGAGAGTGAGCCAGAGATAACTGGCAACAAAAATATAACAATGAGAAGAGAAATGAAAATTTCTATGTTTTTTACCACTTTTATTTGTATATTGTATACGTTTGAGAATGTCCATATAAAACGAAACTGCATTAACGTTAGTTACAAATAAAAGTGGCAAAAAACATAAAAATTTTCATTTCTCTTTTCATTATGATCTCCTACCACGGCTACATCCATATGGATAAATTATAGAGTAGTCAAGTTTGTTGACCTAATAGTTCCAATTTTTTTGCCTAAAAATACCTATTTTAGAATATTTCAAATGGGGGGGGGAATTTATTGTGAATGTTGCATATCTGATACGTAAATGATAGCTTGAAAAATTCGTGAGCATGTATAGGAGGAGTTATTAACCCTTTGTGTCGTACATTGACGTTGTGAGGCTTGGTCTATAGGTGATATCTGCATTGTTCAAAGATGAAAGAACGAGACTGTCACATAGAGTAATTCTTGTGATTTTTGAGGGGAATTTTCGATTTCCGCAAATCAGCTTGAGTGAGAGGTAAGCTTTCTGGATTCGTTTATTCACATGTGAATCGAATCGGAGATCACTATCTACAGTCACCTCAAATTTTTTTGCTTCCTTCACAATTTTCAATCCATTAGAGCCTATACTAATATTGAGTTGTTGTTTGACAATATCTCTGTGATTTTTTGGACCAAATATTAGTATTTTCAACTCAGATGTATTATTCATCAAGCATATGTTTTCAGCAAGGGATAAGAATGTGTCGAGATCATGACTGATCCGTCTATTAGCGTCATCTAGCCTGTGTGCTTCAAGAGAATAATAGATTTGGGTGTCATCGGCATAGTGATGTACACTGCAATACTGAAGGCATTTCACAGATTGACGGGTGTATATCCTAAATAGAAAAGGGCTAAGGATTGATCCCTGAGGAACGCCCGTCTTTAAATTGAAAGGTGTGGAATGTATTCCATCAAGAACAACTTTCTGGCGTCTGTTGTGTAAATGGTTTCGACAAAAAATAACAGAATCATCTGACAAGTCAATATAATGTAAGATCGACAATAACAGCTCATGGTTGATCGTGTCAAGTGCCCTGCTGAAATCTAGAAGAGCCAGGAGTACATTGATTTCGGTCACTTGCTTTGAAAATAATCATCGGCTACCTTCAGTACAGCTGTAGTACAGCCCAAAACCTGGCTGTACTGTTGGTAGTGTTTTATTACTATTAGGCTGAATTTGGTCGATGGCATGGGTTATGTTGGCTTGAGGATCCACACCAAACAGTGACTTTTTGGGATGCATTGGACGCTCTTGGATCTCATGTGGATTGGAATCGTCCTGAATTAAACAACTTTGTTTGTTCACGTACCCATTCAGGTTCAGTTGCCAAGTTGTGGTCAGCGAAAGGCAAAGTTCTCGTGAGCAACGAGAAATCGACTGCCTCGAATTTTCCTGCACAGTCTCACAGACAGCGGCGATGTCTTCTGCAGATCTTGCGTTTCTTTGACGTACGAGAGTTGATCGATCGTTTATCGAACCAGTGGACTCAAATCTATCCACCACAATAGTGGTAGGACGATTAGTGATACCACACTGTATTGATGAAGGTAAACATATTTTCAACGAGTCCTTCAGACAGGGCATTTTCCAGATGTTTGGGAGGTTGCTAATATAATTCCAATTCCGAAAAAGAATGCACCTACCACGTTCAGTGACCTACGCCCTATCAGCATTCTGCCCTCATTCTCTAAAAAATTCAAATAAGAGCTTTTCTTGAAGAAAATCGAATACTCCCGTACGAGCAGTCTGGGTTTCGCAAAAAACACGGAACACAGACTGCCCTTTTGAAAGTAATCGACGATCTTGCGAGTTTCAGAGATCAATAAAGAGTCACCATTTTAGTACTGCTTGATGAAAGTAAAGCTTTCGATTTAGTTAATTTCGATTTACTCATCAGCAAGCTCAAGTTAATAGGATTCGATGACATTTCTCTTAAATGGATGACCAGCTATCCCACAGGCCGACCACAGAGGGTCAAACTAGATGATTACTCATGGTCATCTCTGAAAGAAACAATCTCAGGTGTACCGCAGGGAAGTATTTTAGGACCCTTGATGTTTTCAGTGTTTATTTTTGATTACCCCACTTTCTTATATCACATTGTCAAGTACATCTATACGCAGATGATATGCAGTTATACTTGTTTTCTCATAACACTCATACAGAAAGTTGCGTGGCCAATATAAATACAGATTTGCATAAAACATTCCTATACTCGGAGAATCATGGACTGAAAATCAATCCTAATAAAACTTTGACCTCGTACATAGGATCTCGAAGACGAATACTAGAAACTTAGTGTAACTTTAGGCTCACTCTCGATAACGCAGACATGGACTGGGTAGACAGTGCTAAAAATCTTGGCGGAATTGGAGCTCGGGCTCCAATTCCTGCTCTCTCATGGTTACGGACCATGAGAGAGCAAGGGGATCCGAACTCCTGACGACTTTACAGGCTGTAACCAGCACCATTCTGTCATGTATACACTCCAAACTCAAAAGTTCACGGCTTCCTTGTTGTCGGGGGAAGTACAACCGTGGAACGGACGATTTGGGATGCAAACTCCTATAGAGATGCATCATTTTTCGGGTCTTTACATCGAGTTGATAAACTCCTCCCGAGTTCACTTCACTACTCCAAACGAGTAGAGTAAGGTTGGAACGGCAAGCATATTTGTTGCAGCAACTTTGTTCTTCCCCGACAGTTCCGATAACCAGATCTGTCGAAGTTTATGCTGATACTTGCCGCGGAGAGAGTTTTTCACTGTTGTTACCTCTTGTGAGTGACGTTGTTCCACCCCGAGGTAAGTATACGTCTCTCCGGCATCCAGATGGTGTAAGATGCTTCCATCTACGAGCTGCATATTCACTCCGTAGTCCCCGCATCGTTCTCTTTTGAGATGGACCATTGCACATTTGTCTATCCCGAATTTCATACCCTTAGCATGTGTGTACTCTTCCACCACCCTCAAGGACTGATGGAGATCCTTCTCTCCAAAGGCATAAAGTTTAAGATCATCCATATAAAACAAATGGGTGACCTTGTGCCTCCGGTTTCCGGGGGTGCCACAGTTATACCCTCGAGTGTTTCTGAGCGCAACGGATAACGGCAATAGTGAGATGCAGAAGAGAAGGGGACTGAGGGAATCACCCTGAAATACACCCCTTCTGAAAGTGACCCACCCTGTTTGGACTCTTGCTTGACCAGATGTTATGGTAAAGCGAGTTCGCCAAAGTGGTATCAGTTGTTCAATGTATCCCACTATTTTGTTGGGTACCGCAAGGCATCTGAGCAAATGCAAGATGAGCTCATGCAAAATTGTATCAAATGCCTTACGGTAATCGATCCAGGCCATAGAGAGGTTACGCTTATATTGTATCGAGTCCTGCGTTACACATATATCGATGAGCAGGTTCTCTTTACATTCAGTGACTCCTCTCTGCGACCCTCTCTGCTCATATATCCGTTTGAACACTCGGTCAACTACGATGAGTATTCGTGTGTATAAGATGCTTGTAAATAAATTATAACACGAATTCAAGCGTGTTATCGGTCTGTAATTCTTAGGAATCGACAAATCTCCATTTTTGGGGATAAGAACGGTCCGCCCCTAAACAAACCAATCCGGAATATGCTGCTCTCCGTTTAGCCGTGAGTTGAAAACTTTAGCCAGATGGTGGTGGGTGCTTGGTAGTGTTTTCCACCAATAAGTGTTCAGCCCATCTGGGCCTGGAGCAGCAAAGTTCTTGGAACCCACAAGGGCTCTTTGAACGTCATCCGGGGTTATCGTGTTGCACAGTTCATTGAGCTCAGGCTGTCGAAGCTCTCTGTTGATAGCTTCGAACTGCGCTAGGGCTGGAGTGTCTAAGTTGAGTGGCTGCGGGTGTTCATAGATATCCTTCCAGAAGGATTCCACCTGGATTCAGTGGTCGGCGGATTATCCACACGTGGAGGCTCTTGGAATAAGCGAGAAGGTTTCTCGCGGAACCTAAGGTTTTCCGCGATACCTCTCGTTCACCTCACTAGTGACTTCTTAGCAGTCACTAGCATTGGTATCCTATCAAGGTAGTGCTGTTTGGTGGTCAGTAGCACGCTTTGACTTAAAGTGTGATGGATACGTCGTAGTTTGGCGGCTATTCGCCGCACTGCGGGCGTGAAAGGCCTATTGGCCGCCCTGACATCCATCACACATTAGATACGAGACGCGTGTTGTCTCGCCGACTTTTTCTTAGCCTCCATCTTGTGTACACGCCGTTCAATCTTCCGAACCGCAAGGCCGGGATTTCGTCCTTCCGATTCGGAAAGCGATTGGACGACGTTATACACGGCGATGTTGATTTGCCAGATGTCAGCCTCTTCTGACATCTTCTTCTTTCTTCTTTCTTCTTCTTTCACATCACAGAGCATGCAATCTCGCCATGTAACCTCTTCGCGCGGGCTCACTACTCTCGTAGCAATGCATAAGGCTATCTCTTAGCTCATGTGTCCACTCAAAATGTCCGTTTTCATTGCCAGGGTTGCCATCGGTAGACAAATCATCATTATGGGCCCCACCACCTTGCTTCTGACCCCTCCGAGCGGGTCGATTGTGGGGGCCCCTTCCATGATTATTGGGAACCAAGTGTTGGGTCCACCGGGTGGTTAGCCCTGTGGACCCATGGCCGGTACCGGAGGGAGAATAGAGTTCTCCTTCCCGGGTGCGCCTGGGCTGCCGGTCCGGTTTTGCACCAGTTGCTCGGGTAAGTGGTGTCGCAACTCACCAAAGGCCAAGGGTGTTAGTGTCCATTCCTGCTATTTTATTATTATTATTATGGTGGCCTTTAAATGGGTGAAGCGCGCGGTACGTTGCCCAAACAGAACACCCATTTTGATTGAGAAATTTAATTATTTGCACGTATTGTCAATTGCTGTAAACGTCCATGGTGATTTGGCAAAACAGACTGAATACATGAGAATGAATGACAACTAATTTGACAGATGTAGATGGCCGTTCCTGTAGGAAGACCCTGTATAACTTCTCAGTTTTTCATAATCCCATTATTCCTGTTGAAAACCGATCCATCCCTCTCCTTCTTCTTCGGGGTTTGGATCTAATCTATTGAAACGAAGAAGTCAAAAACGCTTTCAAAACAACCAGAAGCAATTATAAGTGAAACATTGGGTGGGTAGAGTTGATCTCGAACTCCCATTAGGCAAACGTCGCCGCATAAGCTATTAATATTTTCCGATATGAGTGACAACTGTTTCGCGGTTGAGTATTTGATTTTCCTCGGAACACGACGTGGTAATGGAATTTACGGATTGCGCAGATCAGGGGTTGGAGGATGGATGGAAATCGTGCCGTATATAAGAGATTATTAATACAGACTTTATTTAGTTAATGACTATACTCAATTGCAGCAAAACACCCTTCAGCTACAGGTGAGCAGACGTCAGTACTTTCAACTGCGTTCTTCATTTTCCAATCGCAGGAAATTTTGGTGATTGTGATACTGAACCAAATATTTGAACTGTTTTGTATTTGCAATTCTTATTGGTGTGAGATTGCTGACTTTGTTTCCAGAAATCTTCGAGTATACTAGCAGGTGAGTTACAAAAAAGATCCACTTCATTTGGGATAACTCTTTAATAATTAGTAACCTCTGTAAATTTAAAAAAGATTTGTAACTGACCCTTGACAGATATTTTTGTCAGTTTTCTTGAACCTTTCTGGGACTCAACATTTCTACTGTCTTCATTCTCAAAATTTTTTAAAGCTGTACTATGCAAACGAGTGACGGATTTCTTCAGGCAGTGTAATATTATCAGTAAGTGGCAACATTAATATCAGAAAGGGAAATCACACATACAGCAATTTTTCAGTTCATTCAGAATATCTTGTTACAACTTGAGAACAATAATTTGGCATTGGGATTATTTCTAGACCTGTCAAAAGCTCTTGATTGTTTGAACCACACAGTTCTTCTTCAAAAGCTGGAATCATATGGCATACATGACCCTGCGCTGAAATGGCTTAAATCATATATATCAGGTAGAAAAAAAATGGTGTTAATTAACAAGGAATTAAAGCTGAATCAGATATAAAAATCAATCAATACTGGCGTGTCACAAGGTAGTATAATTGGCCCAATGATGTTTATCGTTTTTCTCAATAACCTGGAGGAGATTTGTGGGGAAAATTGCAAAATGACAAATTATGCGGATGACACAAACTTGCTGGTCCATGCAGTGGACTATCCCGGTCTGATATCCATAACTGAAGAAAACCTCTGTAAGGCAGTGAGTGGTTCAGGAGAAACAAACGTATATTGAAAGACCAAAACTGTAATGTTCAAAACAAACCATGCAGGATTTGACTTACCTCAAGAAATTCGGCTGACGGAAATTTCACTCAAAATAGAAAATGAGTGAAAATTCTTAGGACTGCACATAGACAGCACACTGAGTTTCAACAGTCATATTCAAAATGTTTGTCAAAAATTGAACTCAGTGTTGTAGTCAATGAGAGTTATTGGTCAGTATGTCGACACAGATGTAATACAAATGGTCTATCATACAAATTTTGAATCTGTTTTTAGGTATGGGATTATTTTTTATGGAGATAGTAGAAATGTTAAGCAAATTTTTATTGTACAAAAACGAGCCTTAAGAACTGTGCTGAAACTAAACTCAAGAGAATCATGTAGAGGCAAATTCAGTAGTCTTAAAATACTCACACTTATAGGAAAAATAAAAAAAACACGTCAACAATAGTTGACCCAGAGCATGTCACCAATTTTATTAAAATGGAATACCCTATATGGTTTTGCATTATCACATACTCCATGATTAGCAGAATTCAACGAAGCTTATGGTTCGGGAGCTACAAATTATTTGAGTTGGAAACGAGCCAGCCTGAATAACTTTTGAAATAATGATTTAAAGGAAAAATAAAAAAACAGATCTTGCTGATGACTGGACAATGCGAGAAAAACATTTTCTATAGTAAATGTTCTTCACATGGTTGAAAATCTCCGGAGTTATATCTTCATGACATTCTCTCTCAAACCTTCTAATGTTATTGATTCTATCTCGTACACTTTCGACTTCAAATGACCCCATAGAAAAAAATCTACAGGAGTGAGATCTGAAGACCTTGGTGGCCATTCTGTAGGGCCTCTTCTGACAATCCAGCCACCAGGAAAATGATCATCCAAAAATTGTCGCACATGAGCTGCATAATGAGGAGGTGCACTATCCTGCTGGAAAACTATTTCGTTTTCGAATAAATTTATATCTTCCTCAATTGCCCTATTGATGCATGGTATTATTCAATTCTCCACCGTATCCAAATATCTATCACTAGTCAAATTATCATTGATAAAAAAGGTCCTATGAGGTGGTCACCTAAAATTCCTGCCCAAACATTCAGTTTTTGAGATCGTTTGGTATGAACTTGACGGTATAAATGAGGGTTCTTATCACTTCAATGTTGACAATTTTGCCGATTTACCTCTCCATTTGAACTGAACGTACATTCATCCGAAAAACAGATTTTATACAATAAATTCTGATGCAAGTTGATCCGTTCAGTGAGACTCTTACAAAACTCGATACGTCTAATCTTATATGGATGAAATTTGTACTCATGAGGGATCCTGCAAACATTTGAGAATTCTCGAGATACCTTAGTGAGAAATTGCGAATTTCTATTACTCCAACGTGTCCTAAAACTGCAGTACATATAGTTTCATCTTTGACAGCTCCTGAACGGTTATGCTTTTTATTATTAACAGATCCAGTTTCCATAAATTTTTTCAATAATTCCGAAACGTATTTGTGTCGTACATTTCTTCCTGGATGATTATCATTGAACATAGGAGCAGCAGCTCTAGCACTACCATTCTGGTAGTACAAACTCACTATTTCGATGTTTGTTTGAAGGTGATTGGCAATGTTTCATGATGAATTTCATTAGTTCGGACTTCCATTGTCTACAATATAAAATGATTTGAAATCCCTGAAACAACTAAAAAAGAAGAATTGAAAATGAATAGCTGAAAATAACAATAATATTAATCAAAATAAACCTGAAATGGAATAATAGTGAAATAAAATACAAGTAATAATAGAATAATTGAATAAATAAGAATGAAGAAATGAAAAAAGAAAATAAAAATAAAAAATGGAGAGATTTCAAGTCACGTTAGTTCACGACGTTTCGATTGTTAGTATCTACAATCGTCTTCGGGTGATGACTGGACTGATTCCTCCGAGAGATGACTATAGGTCGTTCGAGTACTTTCACTTATCCCCGCTTTCCATTTTCCGCTTCACTGGTACCGTGGGAGATGACCGTTTTGGCGGGAGTTGGCCATTTTTCGCTTGATGATGGGTTTTCATATGTTGCGTATTTCTACGCTGGCTTGGCTGAATACGTTGTTGGACAACATGTATGCGGCTTCCTTGAATTTTCTCCTAAACTAATGTTCCTCTCTGTGCAAGATCTCAGCTTGGGACTCGATGTTGTATTGATGGGTCCAAACATGGTCTGCTATTCCTGATTTGCTGGTTTCCCCTTGCTGTGTGTGTTTCTTGTGCTCGGCAATGCGAACATTCAATGGCCTCTTAGTTTCCCCAATATAGGATTTTCCGCACTCACAGGGTATCCGATAAATATAATTCTTGGAATCGCAGTCCGCGTTTGGTGGCCTGGTTTTCGTGAGGCTGCTACGGATAGTGTTACCGGATCTGAAGCAGGTTCTGATTTGGTTCTGTATTTGGAACCAATTCTTCTCATCCTCTCCGATAATCCTCTGATGTAGGGAAGTGCAAGCACTGGTTGTGACGGCTTCTCTTCCCTGCTGTCTTCTAGCCAAAGTCTTTTTTACCATCGCTTTGGAGTAGCCATTCCGTTGAAGATCATTCTTGATGATGTCTAGTTCCTTCTCGAGACCTTCCTTCGTATTACAGAGCCCAAAAGCACGGTCTAATAGAGTCTTGATGATTCCTCTTTCAGTCGATTGATGGTGGTTGGATTCGTGGTTCAAATACTGTCCCGTATGAGTGGGTTTTCGGTATACAGATGTTTCCCACTTAGTGTCGGTCCTCTTCACCAAAACGTCTAAGAATGGCAATTCGTTGTGGATTTCCTCCTCCATTGTGAAATTGATGGAAGGTCTCACGCTGTTGATGTGTTTCAGGAAGGCGTCTAGTTCAGTATTCTCATGGTTCCATATTATGAAGGTGTCGTCAACATATCTTCACGAAAGACGATGTTTTTCCTTGTGATGGTTGTATTAAGGGAAGTAAAAATCTAGACAAGTTTTGAGTAGCCGAATCTCTGGAGCTGATGATCGGTCTAAGCGGAACGTCCTCCTTGTGGATTAAGGGTAGTCCATACAAGTGAGGAGACTTACTGTGGTGCGGTGTTAGCAATGATCTTTCCTTGTCCGAAAAATAGACTTGGTGTTTTTTCAAAATCTGGTACAACTTCCTTTCGATTGATGCAGTAGAGTCCCGTATTGCCGACCACAAGAAACACACACAGCGAGGGGAAACCAGCAAATCAGGAATAGCAGACCATGTTTGGACCCATCAACACAACATCGAGTGGTCCCAAGCTGAGACCTTGCACAGAGAGGAACATTGATTTAGGAGAAAATTCAAGGAAGCGGCATACATGTTGTCCAACAACGTATTCAGCCAAGCCAGCGTAGAAATACGCAACATATGGAAACCCATCATCAAGCGAAAAATGGCCAACTCCCGTCAAAACGGTCATCTCCCACGGAACCAGTGAAGCGGAAAATGGAAAGCGGGGATAAGTGAAAGTACTCGAACGACCTATAAATAGTAATCTCTCGGAGGAATCAGTCCAGTCATCACCCGAAGACGATTGTAGATACTAACAATCGAAACGTCGTGAACTAACGTGACTTGAAATCTCTCCAATTTTTATTTTTATTTTCTTTTTTCATTTCTTTATTTTTATTTATTCAATTGTTCTATTTTAACTTGTATTTTATTTCACTATTATTTCATTTCAGGTTTATTTTGGTTAATATGATTGTTATTTTCAGCTATTCATTTTCATATCTTCTTTTTTAGTTGTTTCAGGGATTTCAAATCATTTTATGTAGTAGACAATGCAAGTCCGAACTAGTGAAGTTCATCATGAAACATTGTCTATCACCTTGAAACAAACACTCATATCATAAATAGCAATTTTTACATATCGAATTTCAAATAAAAATATGTTTCATCCGTAACACGATGGGCGAAGGACGGATCCTCTACTATTCAGTAATTAAGTGGATGACATGAATGCCAGTAACAGAAAATGCTTTGAACTATAACAATAAGCGACAATCTTCGACAACATCAACCAATGACCCTCGAATCGATAATGAAAAAAATTCCTTCCCACCGATTAAAATTCTAGCAACCCCAGGAGCTAATCCTCTCGTCTCGAGTCAACGAGGAACAATCAAAGCTACAAAACGATTAGAATCCAGGGGTGTTTCGCCCCGTGCCGTATACTCCACTGAGAGGCTTTAACCACCCCGCATTCCGCGCTGCCGGGAGCCAAGAGGGTTTCATTGTAGCGAGCCGGGGGGCCGCCAATAAAGCTCATTCATTTATCACTGCTGATAAAGCGCTTCTTTGGAGTTCGCTTGTCCTTATATGCGAAATTTAAATGGAAAAAAATTGGTCGTTGACTGATTGTGCTGTTTGGGAAAACAACAACAAATGCAGTGTTTGACTACACTGTTTTCATACAGAGGTATGCCTAGTAATTTCACAGTATTTCAAGCGGAAATTTACGGTATTGAATTGTGTGCGGAGAGATTGGATAAATCCAACCTCACTCACAAGTCAATAAAAATATTCTCGGACAGTCAAGCGGCGTTGGAAACTCTTGGCTCCTGCCGAGTAACGTCTAAATTGGTAGCAAATTGCCAAAAACGACTCTCCTCGATAGGAAGACTTAACAGGTTGTCTCTGATCTGGATTCTTGGCTATACTGGCCTGGAAGGTAATGAGTCTGCTGATTCCTTTGCAAAGGAGGGTGCTGCAAGCAGCTTCATACGACCAGAACCTGTCATTGACATCGCTCTAGGCTTTGCCAAACAAAGATTGAACGCCGCGTTATACAAAAATTGACATTTTTCAGTATGACCATTTAAAGTTTTTGACGCAGCATTTTGGCCAATATCTTAGCAAATAACTGGAAAAAAGAATGCAATTAATTTTATTAGTTAGTTTGACTATCTTATTTAAGTTATATACTGAAAACATGCCGGTAAATTATGGAGTTATTTCGCATAGTGCCACTTTTGATTTCCGTAAACCCACCTGTTTTAGAATAATTACCCATTACTACCGAAAAATCAATAATGGGAGTTAGAAAAATATAATAGAAATAAAAAGAAATTATGTCATAGAAACAAGAAAAAATATTTATTTGGCAAAACAATTAGGTTAGAAAATCTAGAGAAAAAAATTGGATTGGATAATTTAGGAAACACTTGTTACATGAATAGCATTTTACAAGTGTTGTTCATGACGAAGAATTTCAAGAACGAAGTTTTAATGATGAACGAGAACGGGAATGTGTCCTGCCTATTCATCAAACTCAAACAACTGTTCATGCAGCTGCAGTTTCGTAAGAAGGTATCATCTTTCCCTCCAACCGATTTCCTGGAGTCTTTGAAGTCCACTAGATACTCGTTAGGACAACAAGAGGATTGTTCCGAATTCTTGGGGTTCTTGTTGAATACTCTTCGTGAGCAAAACAATAACAAAATCAATACTCTTGACCGCTCTGGACTGAATGATTCCGTACAACCCATCTCGTCTTGTGTTTGTAAATCTTTTGCTGGAAAAATCCTCACTTGTTTACTTTGTGGTAAATGTTCAAGAAGTACTGAAAACTTATGTGAATTTCTGGAACTTCATCTAGCTTTTCCTAATACGACTAATTACCAGTCCGTGCAAAGCTTATTGTTAAATCATCTGAAAATGGAATTTTTAACAGGTGATGATCGACTGTATTGTCAAACATGCGCCAAACTAACTGACTGTTATAAGGAAACAAGTATAGCTGAGGCACCAGTCAATCTAATAATAACACTGATGATTTTCAAACAAGACTCAACCTCTAACGGAAGCAAAAAACTCTTTGGAAGGTTCGAAATAGATGAACATTTCAACCTAGCAGACCACTGTTATAATATTCATGCAGTCATTGTTCACTGTGGTTCTGGCGTTGAATGTGGTCATTATTACGCCTTGGTCAAAGAAGACTGGTTTAAGTTCGACGATAGTCGTGTCACGAAGTGTTCTGGCGATGCATTGAATTTATTGGAGCCTCTGGAGACACCCTACATTTTGTTTTATGAGAGAGAGGACATTGTTAGATCAAGATCTTCAGATGATGTGGTGCTGCAGGTTTTTCCGGGTTTTCCTGCAGCTGAAAAAGCGAATGCGCCACTGGAATCAATGAAGTCTCCCCGGAGCGCCAATTAATTTTTATTGTTGTATTTATTTTATTTTTATCGTTGTTTCAACACATTGTAATAATTTTATAAATTCTCTACAATATTTTGGATGAAATTCAAATGAATATCAAAAATAATAATTCCCTGGTGATAAAAATTAGGTTATAATCAGTACAATCAAGATACACTTTAATTATGTAACGTTTTTCGTTGAAATGCAAGTTTTAGGTATGTATAAATCACAATTTTTGCCGGTATTACTTAAATCTTACAACAGTAATAATGAAACAAACTTTAAAATTAAACATGAAATTTAAATTAAAAAAAAAATAAAGTATTTTTCAGAAAATAAAAAATGAACTCTTCTAGAAAATAAACTGATCTAGGTACTTATGCTTATATTAGTGATACCAATAATTTTAATGAGATCGTTTGAAATACGTAAGTTGTATCAAAATTATCGTTTGGTACATACATACTGCTATACTGCTGAAATATACTTTCATAGCAGGAGGTATAATAACTGGGAATCAAACCAGCATTAATGAGGCTCCTTATGTCAGTCTTCTTTCTTTCGGATATTTCCAATTCACGCTGATAAAGCGGTTTGCGTTTTGTATGACAATTATTTCTATTTGTTCTTTTACTCAAACCAAGCTCTTCAAAATCATCAAAATACGATGTCTTGTACTGTATTTTTATCTCATTATGTTAATTATTCTCAATTTTGATAACTTTTATGTCTGACAACTCTACAATTTGGCCATCTACATCTTTATTTAGTCTAGGAACTGGTAGTTGAACTGGTAGTAACCCATTTCATTTACAATGAAAGGTGTTCCACGTTTTTTAGCGCCTCGAATAGCAGAAATATATTGCGAAGGCACGTATATGGCCCCAGATCTAAGACATCGTTCAACTTGTTTCTCTATTACAGAATGTACAGAATCTCCCTCATTCTGAGTATGACCGCGTATCAGGAACTTTTGTGTTATGGACTTAATTTTTAAGTATTGGACTGCGTAAATATACAATCCGATAATAAACTCTTCTGCTGACCACAGCAATTGTCAGAGTAAAAAGTTATGTCCAGACATTTGTCGGCACAAGAAGATTTTTTTTGCAAATATTTTAATACACAAGTACATATTTCATTTGCTTCTTGGTGTCCTTAAGATTCATCCCAGAAGAAGCATTCAGTTTTGTCAAGTTCAAGCTCAGAGATGGTAAAGTTCATGCAATTCATTTTAGACTTATAATAAAACGTAGAAATCTCTAGTTGTTGACAAACTGTTTGAATTGGATATTGAGGCTTTAGGATCTGAATAGTTTTCCTTGTTTGGAATTGCTAGCATTAATATTTTTCTACCCCTATCTCTTGTCGGATTCATTTTGATAACCTTGAACAAGGAAGAAAATTCTTTCCTCAAATGCAACAATGAAATCCAAATATAGGAAAAACTATTCCCGAAATCTCTATGAGTAATAGGAAAACATAATTTAGTTATAATTCACTATAACAATATCATTTGAAAAAATTGTAGATGTCATATTTTACAAAACAGTGGCGGTATTCTCAATATGACGCTTATCTAACAAAATGAAACATTTTCATCCTCTTTACTGTGTGTGCCTCCATGTTGTCTTCAACAATCAAAATATTTGTACCGTTAGCATAACTTGTAACGAATGCCGAGTTTGTTTTACTGATGAACGTAATCAGATCATCAGCAAATAACAAGAAAAAAAAGGGCCTAAATTCGAACCCTGGGGAACTCCCTGCTTTATATCACGATCATCGCCGGTACATTGACCAATTCTCACTTTTTGTCTCCTACCTATAAGATAAGATCTCACCAAATCATGTGATACCCCTCTTACACCTGATCTATAAAGCTTGGATAGTAACAGTTCATGGTCCACACAATCAAAAGCACGTGAGAAATCTATAAAAAGGCCCATGACACATATAATGTTATTATCTACCAAGGCTATGGCTAAATTTTGGTGGCACTCTAGTACTTGCCCTGAGGTAATTCATCATCCACTAGAGTGAATGATAAAACTGAAGTGTATTTTGAATTATGTTTTCCCAAAACTGATATAAAACTGCTAATCCCTCAGAAATGGTTGATCCGATTTCCAGAAGTGGACTAGTGTTGGACAGAATACTGAAATATATGTCAAACAAAATTTAGCAACACTTCCATTTCCTGAAAAAATATATAATGACCTCCATATACAGTGTGTATATAACAACGAAAACTTAACAGACCCGTTTTTGAATATAAAAAGTAAGATTTTTAAAAAAAGCTCGGACACGTCTATTTCTAATTGAAGGGGGACACCTTTCAGACTAATCAGATTTTTTGTAGAACGCACCCCCTCGGAGGGATGCGTCCGACAACCCTTATTTAGATAGGGAAAGTAGGTCGAGTGGCACCTTGTTTTAAAGGTCTTTCGAATACCTTCACAACTCTATTAAAAAAAAGTTTTGTAACGTTAGTTTTCGAGATAATTTGAAGTTAAAATTGCCATGTTAATAATACATTAGACAGACGAAACTTGTATGCCTAAATAAAAAATTTTTCGAGCAGTTCTTCTTATCAGTTTTTTGTTAAATGAAATCCCTTTTTTAAAATCAATACCCACTCCTCTTCTTCCAGTTTTCATTAGTACATCGTTCGATTGTTTTGTTTAAACGGGTTGTGTATTGTTATGTGTTTGAAAATGCCTTACACTACTGCTGAAAGGGTTCCAGTTATTGCTTTATTTTTTGGCAACGACCAAAATGCTAATAGAACATCAATTTTATTCAACGAGCAAAACCCTGGTAAACACCTAAGCAGAAATCACGTTCTGGATTTGGTCACAAAATTCTGGGAGACAGGTTCGGTTTTAAATAAGAAAAGAAATGTTCAGAGAAGGGCAGTGAATGACGATAATGCGATTGGTGTGATTAGTCAAGTCATCGCCAATCCCAGGTTAAGTACTAGAGGTTTATCAGCAATGGCCGGAATAAGCCATATGGGCTCATGAAGAATCCTTAAAAACCACAAATTCCATCCTCACAAAATTAAACTTGTTCATGAACTCAATGAGGATGATTTTGACCGAAGACAGGAGTTTTGTGAGGGCATGAGTGAGAGATTAATGCAAAATTTCGAGCTGCTTTATAACATCTGTTTTTCGGACGAAAGCTCATTTTATTCAAATGGTTGCGTGAACCGTCACAATTGCCGTTATTGGTCGGATGAAAACCCAAGACAATACGCAGAAATACATACCCAACATCCTGAAAAGTTGAATGTCTGGGCAAGAATATTATAGACAATCATATTATAGTCCATCATTGATGGAAATTTAACCTTCTTGAAGAGGCAATACAACCTCGTATAGTTGAAATAATTGAACAGGATCCAAGATGTCAAGATGAATTCATCCATTTTCAACAAGACGGTGCATCACCCCATTATGCCCAGCAGGTTCGAAATTTTTTGAATAATTTAAAGGACAATGGATTGGCAGAAGAGGTCCGATTGAATGGCCAGATTTAACACTACTGGACTACTTTTTGTGGGGATATTTAAAGTCTAAAGTTTACGCTACACAGCCAGCCAATTTGGATGAATTACGTCGTGGAATTATTGATGAATGCCGAGCTATAACTCCTGAGATGTTGAATAATGTAAGAGCAAAATTCGAACAAAATCTTTATTGTTGCATGGAACAAAATAGCGCACATTTTGAATATTTACTCTAAATTTCCTATGTGAGTTACCCTTATTAGGTGTTACTTTTTTTGTGTGTGCTTTAAAAACAATTATTGGGATTTATTAACCCTAAAACAGTTTTTTAAACTTTTCTGTGTCATCAGCATTCAAGGAAATCAGCAGGTTGTATTCGTTGTGTAGGTGAGTTTTTAGTATGATTCACTATTTTATCAGAAGCATAAAATATCCACGTCAAAAGGCAACCTTCATAAGGAGGTGCCACTCAATTTACCTAAAATGTAAGGGTGGTAACCAACCCCATCCCCCGAAAAAATCTCCTCGTGATAAACAAATAATTCTTACTTTTTTACGAAATCAAATGGACACGTATTAGCAGGTTGTCATAAAAAGCAAAACGTAAATTGTACCTTAAAAACAATTTGATTTATTTTAAAAAGAGTTGAACTCAATAAAAATACCTTTAAATCTTCAAATTATCTCGAAAACTAATCGTTACAAAAATTTTCTTTTAACAGAGATGTAAAGGTATTCGAAAGACCTTTAAAACAAGGTGCTACTCGACCTACTTTCCCTATGTAAATAAAGGTCGTCGCCCCCTCCGAGGGGGTGCGTACTACAAAAAATCTGATTAGTCTGAAAG
This sequence comes from Leptinotarsa decemlineata, assembly GCF_025532065.1. Taxonomy (NCBI): domain Eukaryota; kingdom Metazoa; phylum Arthropoda; class Insecta; order Coleoptera; family Chrysomelidae; genus Leptinotarsa; species Leptinotarsa decemlineata. The sequence continues at coordinate 2,073,394 of NW_027412704.1, read as the reverse complement.
GTGTCCCCCTTTAATTAGAAATCGACGTGTTCGAGCTTTTTTAAAAATCTTACTTTTTATATTCAAAAACGGCTCTGTTAAGTTTTCATTATTACACACTGTATTGTCTCGTTGAAAAGTTATAACTTATATATATTATATCAAATTCTCACAGACTTTATTTTTCAGAAACTATGTCAACGGTTTCATCAATGCTGATCGTGATTTGTGGTTGTGCAGTAGTTTGTCTCCTGTCAGAAGTTGGATCTCTCTATTTGCCAAAGAAGGTAATTATATCGTGGGTCTCATCTTTTCGAAATCAGATCACTCGGGTTGACTTTAAAATAATCTCCCTCTAAGAATTAGTTTGCAACAACATGGAACAAATTCATTAAATCAAAGGTGTTGTTTCTTTCGTAAATATGCTCGAACACGTCGATTAGTATTTTGAAGTGCCCTTATTTTCATGCAAAAAAAATTATACAGTGTGTCTCAAATACGAGATATGACTTCATCGATAATTTTTTTTAATGACAACCCTGTTTTTTTAATTACCAAATCAAACTCTATTTCCTACACCAACAACTGAAAGTGAAATTTATAGCATAATAGGGCTAAGTGGGGTAAATGTAAACGATTTTTGCATTTCATAATTGAACATAAAATATGTCGAGTTGAACAAAAAATTATTGATAACTGTAATAGTACCCATACCGTTCCATCTGTTTCGAACATTTTTCCCAAATTTCAACTTCATGTGAGTGTTTTTCTGAGTTTCAACAGCTGTTTACAATTACCCCATCAAAAAATAGACTCTACCTAATATAGGGGTAAATGGAAACACGTTATTCGGAGTCCTATCAGTTTATTGGTGAATCTAGTAGGGGGAAATATGAACAGCAATGAGAATAAGCATTTTAACTTCACATAATATACTTTACTTGCCTGTTCACAATTACCCCTATGATATTTGGTACCTACGTCTGAACCCCGGTATAACGTACAGTTTACCAAAATAATGAAGGTCAGTTTAGTATAAACGAGTTTAATGCTTACAAAATCATTTTAATGACAAAATTGAGTCAAAACAAATGTTATTTTTCAAAAACACTCACTGATCCAGGAAATATATGAATTGTTTTCCTTTCTTTAATTGAAATTTCTGGATCAGGTAACAAGGCTTCGATCATTTCAAATTCAATTGAAGAGATATCAGTTTCTTTCTCAATATATTCAGCTCCAATTCTGTCATTGCGTCTGAATCCAACAATTTCAATATCTCCAGTTTCTTCATCTACATCACGCACACGACAGACATATTTATAGGATATGCTACTCCTGGATCCTCCGAGGAATTTAACTAATAAGTAAATTCCAGGCTGAATCAAGTGCCACTCAGGCAGTCTATATTCTACCTCTGGATAGGTTTTAGCTACAACTTCTTCTGCCCCTTCATCTTCATTGAGGTCTCCTTCAGAGTCTTCATCATAAGGAATCACTTCGTTCTCTTCCCCGCTTTCACTATCTTCCTTGCGCTTTCTCTTGAGCTTTTCATTGGTATTCTTTTTCATGCGGGGTCTACATTTTCGTGTGGCTTTTTCTTCTTTCCTGCGTTCTGCTTCTTTCAATCGCTCTAAAACTTCTTCAGTCGTTAATACCTCTCCATACTTGTCCTGTTTCAATCTTGGAATGACCTTCTTCGGCTCAGCAGAAGTTTTGCTAGAGTCAACGTTCAAAGTTTTAACGATTGCTGATGAAAACATACCAATGATATCTGAAGCTACAGTGATACGATTAGCATTTGAATCAGCAGGTGTAAACGGAATTGATTGAAGTTGTTTCACTTCCGCTTCTTCTGGAATTTCTTCACTGTCATTCGATTCTGGTTCGACATCAGTGATTTCATACTGTAGAATTTGACCATTTTGTTTATCAGCTTTTCGCTGCTGTTCTTTGAATCTCATCAGATCAGTAGGATTGAATTCATCCTCTGGAAACTTTTCAGCGTTGACTGGAAATATTCCAGTGGTAACAAATCCGCTAATAATATTTTTTTCAGTGAAAGACTCTTTCCAGACTTACCCCAGAAGTTCGGTGAATTCATTTTTCTTCAATCGCCCTGCTCCAAGCCCCATGTGTTTCTTTCCATGGGCAATGAGTTTTTTCTCCCAGCAGGTTTTCACCGGACCGAAAACACATTTATCTAAGGGCTGAAGCCTGTCTGTCAAATGGCTTGGAAACTTGAATAGTATGATTTTATTTTCGAGTGCACATTCAATGATTCTCAAACTTATGTGACTTTTGTGTCCATCGTACAAAAGTAACGCATTCTGGTCTGGTAGATTTTTGACATCTCTCAAATTTTTCACCCATTTGACAAATACAGTTTCAAACCAGTTGAAGAACTGGGCTTCTTCCATCCATCCATTGGTGGACACAGAATAAACAGTTCCTGGATAGGCCTTGGGTGAGGTCCATCTAGCTTGCACTGCACCGCCTTTGAAAACGATAAAGTGCGGCAAAAATGAACCATCAGACGCTACACAAGCTAAGACACTTGTTGACTCCCTTCCAGACCCACCAGAAACTCTTGACAAGGTCTTTCCTCGTTCCCCAATGGCTTTATCCTGGAGGGATCATTTCCAAAACCGCTTTCATCAGCATTGAAAACAAACGCAGCATCATCAATTCTTTCTTTAATAACCACCTCTTTTAATTTTCTATAGAAATTATAGATTACTTCTGGTTTTCTCTGATCCTTTCTTGCTTTTTGAAGATGCTCAGGCTTTTTGAATGACAAAGTTTTATTTCTATTCATGAAGCTATAATACCAGTCTAAGCCAGGCCGGCCATCCTTGAAAGATGTTTTCAAATGTCTTTGTTGGACAGATGTTGCAATGAGGTCTCGTAACTCTTCTTTGTTACATGGATAACCCATCCGTGCTCGAGCTTTCAAACATTCCACTATTTGCTCCTCTACTTCGGTACTTAAGGCAGTCCTGCTCCCATTTTGGTTTCAGGTACATTTCGGCCCTTTATTCTATGGAATACAACTGCTACGGGAATATTATATTCTTGTGAGGCCTGACGATAAGTTGAATTTTTATTTTTAACGTCACTGACTGCCCTCAGGAGATCGTCTTTAGAGTATCTCTCCGTCGTCTTCTTCTTTATATATTTTCTAGGCATCCTTCTGTTTGTCTGGAATTAAATAAATGCGCTTTTGTAGTGGTAAAGTGTTGTTTACATTTACCCCAAATTGGCGTTCACATTTACCCCTTGTGCATATTTCAAAGGGGTAATTGTAAACACTCATTTGCTCAATTCACAATGATAATTTGGAGGTTAGTTCCATGAAATATACTTCTTCACATCAAATCACTACCATCGCAAGCAATATTCACTTGAATACTCACCTCGAAGCACTTTAAACACTAACTACCGGTACTAGTGTCCAAAACGAATTATAAATGTTTTAACACCATCGAAAACTTTTCGTCAATGCAGACATAAAAACAACTGTACGGAACGAAGACATGCGGCTACATTACCGGCTGGAGTGTGTCGACAAGCGTTAGCGCGCGAAAGTGAACAATTTTGAATACTTTATAATACACAGAGTTGTTTCCAATTACCACGAGTTCACAGTTACCCCACTTAGCCCTACTATCTCTAAAAAACATCAGATCTGTCGGCTATGATGAAATTCCTGTGAAACTACTGAAATTCACTGCGCAAGAACTTTCAAAACCCTTAACATTGATTGTCAACATGATGCTCAGTAATGGCATATTTCCCAATAAATTGAAAATTGCTCACATAAAAGCAATTTTCAAAAAAGATGATAGAAATCAAATTGAACATTATAGACCAATAGCTCTACTATCCACCATTAGTAAAATATTCGAAAAAGCCTTTATATAATCCCCTTATAGCGTATCTATAAAAGTTTGAGTTATTGAGTGACACCCAAAATGGCTTCCGAAGAGGCAAATCTGTCTAGATCTGTCAAAAGCTTTTGACAGTGTCGACCATAATAGGTATACTAATAGGCAAGCTTCGTTATTGGACAGACAGAAACCCATACTGGGTTCAACATCCAGAAAAAGTCAATGTTAGGGCAGAGATTGTTGGTGATCGAGTTATAGGACCGATTTTCTTCCAAGAGAATCTTACTGGAGCAAGATATTTAGAATTCTTGCAGGAGGACCTAGTTCCGAATTTGGCTATTTTGTTCCCTTGTCCTATAGAAGCTGATGTCCCGAATAGAAACATCTGGTTTCAACAGGACGGCGCGCCTCCTCATTTTGCAAGACCTGTCCTTGAGTACCTGAGTCATGTATTTCCAGGCAGATGGATTGGTAGAAGAGGACCCTAAGAATGGCCACCTAGGTCTCCGGATTTAACACCTTTGGACTTTTTTTATGGGGTTACTTAAAGAGCAAAGAGCAAAGTGAAAAGCAAAGAGCAAAGACCATACCGGCATATATTGAGGATTTGAAAGAACAAATAAAACAGGAGTGTTGGCTAATTTCCGGCGAAGTAATCAGAAACGTTCAAAACGAGTTTCATTGACGTTTAGGGTATTGTTAGTTAGTAAATGGACAACATTTTGGATACTTGTTAAAGGAAGACTATTGAATTGAATTCATTTTTTGAATTAGATAATGTTTGTTAAATATCTTTTAAAGGACAAGGAGTAAAAAATTGAAATTTGGCAGGCACGTGCAACTTGTTGAACCCTTTAAAAAAAGTCATTAAAAAACAGGGTTGTCATTTGAAAAAATTATCTATGACGTCATATCTCATATTTGAGACACACATATTTGAGAGATTTTGGTTTGGCTGCTGTGCCAAAGCAAAATCTTCGTCGAAGATTGATGTCGATCTTTTTTGTTCCTCTAGTCTCCAGGAATGCGGTAGCTATACATGAGAGTTTTTCTGAGCACAATGAACAGTTTAAAAAATTAAACGTAAGAGCGTGGAATACAGCATCCAAATTGAGGTTATGTGTAGCAAAACAGCATCAATTGTTTGATAAGTGTTTACAATCACGTAACTCTGCATTTTTGAATGGCGGAACATCATACTCGTATGTAGTTGTGATTGTAGTTTTTTCTCTAATTCCCCAGGGTCTTGCACCATATCACACAAGAGAAAGAGTGTTCTTAGAACCTGAGAAGAGGCCTTTTTGTAATGCATTCACAGGTGAGTAGTTGCAAAATGATCAAATATGAATATTTACCTGGATATTATGTAATCTAGAGGGCGTTTGAAATTCGATCCTCAACATTGGGATCTGGGAAACTATGAGAGATACGAAGATGGTTAAATTGGGGCAAAGTTACACATTTACCTGACTAACAATATGCCATTGGGAAAGTTCTGAAATTTCGAGTATATCCGGAGATATCAGGAAAAAACAGAAATTTCGAAAAATGGTTTTATTTTTTCTGGCTTTATTTTTCGAAGGGGTCTAAAATAAATTGCACTTTCACATTGCCACTTTTTCCCTGCCACATAATGGTGTTTTCAGTTCTGCTATCCGACGTTTCGTCTTCCGAACACCAGCATCAACTAAACTAAATTTGGCTTTCATGAATTTCACTCAATAACATTTTGTTATTGTACAAGTCATTAAATTTTTGACGAAAAATGGCTTTCACGAATGAAGAAAAAAGAGATATGAGACAAATTTATTACAAAAATACAGAGTTAGAACATCGGAAATGTATTTAAACTTATATCCCGAAAGACGACAACCACATCGAACTATGTTCAAGTTATTGGATCAAAATCTCACCGAGTTTGGTTCGTTTGAAAAGCCAATGAAACAAAACAAAGACAGAATCAACAATCAAAGTTTGATAGATGAGGTGTGTATGAGATAAATTAGACAGTGTGTCTTTGTCAATGAAAATAGACCTTGAGCAAATGTTCAAAATGCTGGCTGTCCTAACACTGTTTCTATCGTATTTATCAAAAATTTGTATCATATCTCTTTTTTCTTCTTTCGTGAAAGGCATGATAAGAATTAATTTTTTTCAATATCTCCAATTTTTTGAAAAAGATTGTTGACTTATGATACATCGTTGGAAAGGTAAAATCTGGTTCTATTCAAAACAGAAAGGATCCAATGTAGCGCCCATAAGAAAAAATGAAGTTGATGATGGTGGCCGGCAGAGGGAAAGTCGGATAGCAAATCTGAAAACACCGTTATGTAGTAGGGAAAAAGTGGGAATGTGAAAGTACAAAATGAAGCCAGAAAAAAAATAAAAACCATTTTCCGAAATTTCTTTCCCAACAAAAACGACATTCGATGCTATCTTGAATCACCAAACCTCTCGCAAATAATTTGCTTTTCCTTCAGGTTGCGGCAAAAAGCGATCCAACTTGCCAGCCCTGGCGGACAATGGAGAAGAGATGGACGAATCCATAAACAGCCTGCTAGAATTGAGCGCGGAACCTGCAGTGGAGGACCTCTCGCGGCAGATCATGTCGGAAGCCAAAATCTGGGAGGCCATCCAAGAAGCGAACGTCGAGCTGAATCGGCGTAGACAGAACCCCAGACTACTAGATGGCGAGCAGAACGACGCTCCCGTTCCCGCCAAGAGCGCCACGGCGAGCTGTGCCCTGCCACCATGTTACATCTAAATATCGATTTGGTTATTCAAGGGATGTTGGAACGAATAAGTCGTATTGAGGCGAATTTTTCACGTAGACGTCGAGAATACAGGATAATCTTTTCGTGGCTTGCTATAAACTTTCTTAGTTAAATTCTACACTGAGAGTCAGAATTATTATTATTATCGGATTTTTCCACGTCTTTTGCTGGGGCTATTCACACAGGTCCAATATATCATGTGATAATTTGAATTTATGAAGTTTTCCGTACAGTAATTTAGTCTCAAAGATTTCATCATTAAAATTACTACTTTACTTCGTGAAATCAATAAAACTGTTCATAAAAATAATTACATTATCCTTTATTATCCTTTATTTAGCACAAAAAAGCTAATCACATACAGTTACATAGAGTTTGTCAGAATACATAAAATACAACACATTCAACTTGAGTTATTCACAGTTGAAACGAGAGTTGAAAAAAATGCAATGGCTAAAGTCAGTACTCAAATAGATACAGGTAACTTCAAAATATGACGCTTTAAAGTTGTTTCAAAGGTATAGAGAGAGGTTGCCTCTTGAATAGAAACATGTAATTCATCAAAAGCATTTGTAGCTTTCGTAGTCTACATACCTTGGTAATGATAGTTCATCTTAAATGCATTAGTTTTGATTATATAGTTGGCAAGATCTTCAAAACATAGCTTGTTTTCTATTATGTCTTCTAAGTGTTTTACTTTTTCTTCAACTGCAATTTCTTCATTACCCACATTCATTTCATATTAAAACTCCTGTTGTAAAGTTGAACTGACAGATCAATCTATTTTCTAATGTCTTTTATATAACAAAAGATAGTTACAACTCAATTAGAAAAAAGATTAATTCTAGTATAACAGGTAGATTTTGAATATAGGCGAAGCATATGAACATAATTTTTCGATGATATTTGGACAATTGTGACAATCATCACGATCTAGAATTCTTCAAACAACTAAACTCTTGAGCAGAACATAGTTTATCCCAGTTAAATATTTCACATAGTTCATTAACATAAGACAGCAACAGTAGAGGCCCTAAATTAGAACCCTGAGAAACACCTGAGCCAGCATAAATTGACGATTGCATGATAATATTTGCCATGTTTCCGTTGACTACAATTATATTGGTGGGGATGGATGTCTTTTCAGTAAAACCACGTTAATACATTGAAACATAACCCCGGACTGATGAAAATATATTCTACTCTAGCTCCAATAAGAGCCTGCATCATCCTCATGAAACGCCCTAGTTCAAAAGATTTGACAGTATAAATCACAAGAGTTAAAAAAAAAAATCTAAAATGAAATATGCAGTATTTTTGTCTGTGGATATTTTGAATGGTGATTAACATTTTGTTTCAATAGTTTACTTTTCCTTTACTGTTCCTAATATTTCACCTTGTTGAAATGCCATAAAAAATAATGTTCTCCAAGAACTTGATATTCACTTCATTTTATCATGTATACTTCATTTTTTTATGTATCATTTTTGACGATTCTGAATATACCAGTTATGAGAAAAAAATAATAAATTCATATATTTATGGATGTTGATGTTTTATTGAACTGAAATTTGCATTTTTATCTTGAAGACTGACAAATTCATTCTGAAGTGAATATACAGGATGTCACAACAACTAGTATTTCTCTGAAGTATCAGATTGGCTGACCGACACCACTCTGTATCATAAGTTGAGTTGAGTATTCCACAAGGTTACATTCGGAGGTCCAAAAATTCGCAAAATGAACTTCATACGACAAAGCATGGAATTTAGTCATCTCCTGATGATGCTTACTTGGTTGGCGAAACGCGCTAAATGACAGCTGACAGATGACTGTCATATTGAAACACGAAGATACAGCTTAACAAAAGGGAAAAAAATGAATGCAGGCAAAATGGTCGAAACGCATGTAAAACAACGTATTTTGAAATGGCATTGCCCTACCTTCGAGACACCCTGTACACATTGAGGGATCGCACGTTGAAATGTTACAGCCTCGTTAAACTGTCACGTTTTTCAAGATATATTTTTTGTCGCACCTTGTACACATCGACGCCATGAATGTTGTATTTTGACACACCCTGTACACATTGAGGGGTCGCCCGTTGAAACCTCACAGCTCCGTTAAACCGTAATGTTTCTTTCTTAAATGATGTATTTTGACGCACCCTGTAAAACTCCAATGAATGCCTGCTACTTTGCCGCCATGTTTTTTCCTCAATCTGATTTTTCATTCGTCATTTTTAGTAGTCCACTTTCACGCTTCCAAAATTTTCATCTACATTTATTATTTTTATAATTCAACCACGCTCTTGTTTTTGAATCCCTCCGATATTCATTCCATCCTTCTCTGCATCGATTACGCCGCACATGTCCCACTCACTAACGTCTCTCTGAAACACTTACCAACGACGCGACGCGAGACCTTGAAATGCGCCTTGTTCCCCCACTTTGTCCTTTGAAGAAAGTATAGCAATGCATGCAGTCTTGGTTCATCATAGCAGCACTGATGATACCTAGGCAGGTCGAAACAGCGCTATCTGATGTTGGGAGAATCCTTTCTCTTTGGGCTGTGGTGCCTAGTTGCCTAGCAGTAAAAGCTGTTCTGAAATATATGACATTCGATTCAATTTCGGTTCATATTGGAAAACTGACGCCCATGAAAAAAAATCTTGGCACTTCCGAAGTGTGGATCCGAAGTGATGAGGTTGTTATTCGATTGAGTGGAAATCCTTGATCAAAAAGTCGAAAGTGGTTTTGAATACCATCAACAGTGATAGGGAGAGTTAAATGGGCTGTATCCTTTTTGGGGTGTCATTTCAAAAACTAGGGGAAGACATGAAGTTTCAAATGAACTGGACAGTTGTTGTGGGTGTGGTTTCCTAGGAACTGCAATGATTACAATCATTTCAAAGATGGTTTCGGTAGATCATTCTGATCTACCGCCCTTGATTTATTTGTCTAGCTTTACTAATAACAGAAATATCACGTGTTAACTGAATTTTGCGACACTCTGTACATATAATGATACTGATAATTTATTGATCAGCTGAGTGATAGGTTCTCCTTATACTGGGTGTACATTGAAAAAAAATTCACTTAATTTAGTGTGCTAATACAGTCTACCAACACGCTAGCGAAACGTCAGGAAGAAATTCCCAAAATCGACGGCCTTAAAACCCTAAAAATAGTGACAATGAAAACTTCGGCCGCGAAAGTCTCAACAATTTTGCCAGATTATGTAACTGGGCTGTTTTGGAATGGACGCATAATACAGGGCGTAACTGAATTTGAGGAGGAGATTCCTCATCGAAAAACCTATAGGATCTTTCATATAAAGAAACTTCATTGGAGCATCCCTTGTTAAGATACAGCTCCTTAAAGGAGGTACATAAAATTTGTATATAACAATTTTTTTCATAAGCACTGAAAAAGTTGCAATATTGAAATTAACCTGACGTTTTGTACTACCCAAAAGACACTTAGCCAGTAATTTATTTGGTTTACTCCATGGTTGTAAGGGGTGGAAAACGCAACCCCTAAAATTTATTTCCAATGTAACTTTTTGTCTTATCATTTGTGTACCATTTAAAAATTCATTTCCAATAGCCTGTTTCATTTTAAACAAAAAATGTCTTTTGGGTTTTTTGCCCAAAATAAACCAGTTCGCAGCAAAAAAATATTTTAGGAACAACTACAGAGATACATTGTCATAAATGCGAAAATAAGAAACTAATCTATCTAGTAGAACGCTATTAGCGATAGTGACAATTAAATTGGTATGACGCTGTAAGTTTGTGAATTTTCGAAATTGAATTAATACTAATTGTGTGTTGTTGTTCTGTTCTCAATTTGTTACTTTAATAATTCACTTTTTATTAAAATGGCATACACAAATGAGGAAATGGCTGATATGCATTACGTTTACCGTCTGTCCCAGGGGAATGGGTAAGAAACTTCTAGAAGATATGCTGAAATGTATCCTCAACGGCAGCATCCTTCACATAGAATATTTGCTCGACTTCATCAACGATTACGAGAATATGGTTCATTCGACAAAAGAACGCAGGATTCTCAGACAAATGTAGTTTTTCTTGGGACAAGATTATTAATTTTCATAATTACCACATATGGGCTGATGAAAACCCTCACGCTATTGTCGAAACTAACCATCAAGAAGAGTTTTCTCTTAACGTGTGGCTCGGAGTTATTGGGGATGATTTAATTGGGCCTCATTTTCTACCTCCTCTATTAAATGGTGAGGTATACGTTCAATTTTTAAGAGAAGTGCATCCAGTACTGCTGGAGGAAGTTCCTTTGGGCGTCAGAAGGAATATGTTTTTTATGCATGATGGAGCTCCCGCCCATTTTAGTCAAGTAGCACGTCAGCATTTAACTGAAACATATGCAAATCAGTGAATAGGTCGAGGAGGACCACAGAACTGGCCAGCTCGATCCCCGGATCTCAATCCTCTCGATTTCTCTATTTGAGGCCATTTACAGCATTTGGTTTATCGTACTCCTGTTCGCGATGTAGAGGACTCAAGAAACCGCATCATCGATGCGTGCAGGATAATCAGAGAGACTCCAGAAATATTTGAGCGAATACGTGGCTCAATGCGCCGACGTCTAGACGCATGCGTAATGTCTGAAGGTAGACATATTGAACATTTACTATGATTTCTACATGTTGTGTGTTTTGTTAATAATAAATTAGTTTTGTTTATTACCCTTCAATGGTTTAATGCAGGTAATAATTACAAAATAACAATAAATCCAGTTCGCATTCATGACGATGTATCTCTGTAGTTGTTCGTAAAATAATTTTTTGCTGCGAACTGGTTTGTTTTGGGCAAAAAACCCAACAGACATTTTTTGTTTAGAATGAAACAGGTTATCGGAAATAAAGTTTTAAATGGTAAACAAATAATAAGGCAAAAAGTTACATTGGAAATAAATTTTAGGGGTTGCGTTTTCCACCTCTTACAACCATGGGGTAAACCAAATAAATTACTGGCTAAATGTCTTTTTGGTAGTATAAAACGTCACGTTAATTTCAATATTGTAACTTTTTCAGTGCTTGTGAAAAAAATTGTTATACAAATTTTATGTACCCCCTTTAAGGGGCTGTATCTTAACAAGGGATGCTCCAATGAAGTTTCTTTATATGAAAGATCCTATCTTTTTTTCGATGAGTAATCACCTCCTCAAATGTTTTACACTTACACTTACAGTTACACCCGGTATTACTTTAGCTTTATGGTCGAAACTGTTGAAGTCTATCTGTAAACCTAAACTGGGTCAATGTAAATAATCTTTTTTAGGAATATTGAGATAGTCTTATTTGAATAAAGGTTTAATATCCAGCCAAACTAAACAGTAACAAACATTTGAACAACATCCATTTCAGCAAGTAACAGGACTAAAAATATTCGTCAACTTCTCGTATAAAAACCACCATTTGGTCGAAGGTCAATGTCAGTGAGATCTTGGCAACGATCAGGCGTCACCAAGATCGTTAGTCATATCCCTTGCATCGGCTTCCACCATGTTTCTCTGCTGAAAATATGGATATCTCGATTTGGCCAACCAAAGCTCCAGTCTTAGACTTGGATCCATGGGTATGGGTAGTGCATCGGTTATCGAGCTTCTTTTCTTCAGGTAATTGAAGCAACAAGTCCTGAAGTGTCTAGTGCCGCAGGCGGATTGACATTCTGAGCCGCAGGAGTTGCAGGATTGGGCTTCGCTCCAAACGACACCTAGTAAAGTAAGGTTTTTTTAGTCTATAAGGATATTAAAGTACTTTTATTTCGTGTGAATTAAAAATGAAGGGATTGCTTTTCCGACCTACAAAAGTATGTTATACTGAGGAAATTGCCTTGATTAAACTGCAAATAAAAATTTCTGATAACTGAAAATTTGATAGAATATTCATTACGATTCGATAATAACTGTTTTATAACAGTTTTTGGCTTTCTTTATCTCCATCAATAATAAAAAAATGTGGGATTTTTCTAACTACCCGTATTGAAGGGAAATATGGTTAGTGGCGAAACAAACTAATATCAGAAAACACCTTGTATTACATTGTATGTATGTATGAAAGGGGTATATTTCTAGAAGGGAATTATTTTTTTGGGAAAAGACGTTTTGGCTTTCTACTTCTTCATCTTTTTTACAAAGTAGTTATAGAAAGTAGTTATTTCAAAAGGGCGTTTTCTTTCAGTTTTCGTCTGAAAGTTACTTCTTTGCATGATCTACATAACTTTGTAAAGAGTTTGTTTTGAAATAAATGAGTTTTATTTACAAGAATGAGATGTTGAAAAAAATTACAAAATTGAAGAAACTAAAAGTTAAACTTTCCCTCGGTTATCTTGAAGGCGCGATTTTGTTCCATCCTTTACATAAAAGAGGACGTATGCTTCTCCACTCACAAGCGACTTTGGTGAAATTGGTGACACGTGTGAATCGTTGTATTTGTGCCACGCGCTAGTATACGGGTGTCTGCAGTATGCTGTATAATGTCCTCTGTTAGTAGTCCCACTGTGATTTAAAAGTGCATATAGATTATAACAAGTAGCCACATTTTCTCCTGCAAAATTGTCCATATCCAATCCTTCTAGAGGAAATTCGATGACATCATTCAATTTGCCTCTATTTTCAGTTGTAGAGAATCTTTTTAAATGTATTACTAAAATATAGGGAAACTTGTGGATTGATAGGGACTTTATGCATTTTCTCCTTTCCTTGCATTTCGAACACGTCGGTTTTTCAATTCCATCCAAAGTTTCTTCTCTTGTAAAATAATCTAAGCATTGCCACAAAGTCAATTGGTCGGTTCTTTGTGGTATGGAGAGATACAAATCCCAGAAAGGATCAAATGTTACTGAAGAGTATCCACAGTGTGTGCATTTCATCGTGGATTTCAATTGGCCAACGAAATTATCTACAATCTTAGAGTTATGTATCCTCAAATATGTGAGCCATGACTCTTGTGCATTTCCGCTGTCGCTCAATTTTTCGTCAATCTCCGTTAAGATTGGTTTAGGTTTCTCATTAATTATATTAACCTCTTCATGTAATCCTTCTAAAAGATAACGGAGAAACTCCTGGGCGTCTTGATGGGAATTACCCATGAATCGAGGAGCAAAACTTTGAATCTGATTTTTTAAGGAGGCTGTATTTACTACTTTATCAAAAGAATCTTCTGACCACAACTCCTTGATGACTTCTGCAAACGATTTTATTAAAGCACCCTTCATACTAGAAATACTAGTATTGATATCTTTCATGAATTCATCCTTTTTCAAATATTGAAAATATTGAAATTGATTGATTTCTTTCTTTCATGTTTGCAGTTGATTGATATTCGTTACACGAAGAATAATTTAATAATCTATTTCATAATTACCAGCGAAATGAATATTTTCATTAGCAATTTGAATAAAACGATCAGATTTTCATAAATTTCGAATTTCATCGTTTAAAATAGATTGTCAAAAAATTTAAGATTTACCAAAGAACAAACAGAATCAACATGAATGAAATATTAATATAAAAAAAAACAAATATATTAACTTTCAAATGTACTTTAGAAGATATGCCTCTAGAAAATGAGAAGATTGAAAATAAAGACTGCACAAAATTTTTGGGCATATATAATGACAGTAAATTGAAGTTTGAAGCACACCTCAACCAATTGAAGAATAAAATCTCCTCAGGGAGCTATGCAATGAGAATTATTTCAAGGAAGATCAAAACAGTTTTAATCTTCCTCTTTGAAAATGATCACTTGGTGATCGAAACACGTGTCTAGGTGTTAAAAATAATGATTTGGTGTTGGGAAAAAACTCCAGGATTATTCATTACTACACCAAAGGTTCCAAACAATGCATCATAATTATTATTAGTGGAAGTCAAAGTTTGAAACATTCACTGAAAATCATTATCAACCATCTTAAAACAAATCAGACTTTTTTGTGAAATTCTACTTACCGAATATGAAGAGCAGTGCAAGAAGAGCTAACTCTTTCGTCATAGTCAATTCTCTGAATGCTGCGTCGATGACAAAATCACCACCGAAAGTGAATTTCCAATTCGGCAACAAGTTCTTTTATAAAGTTCCATCAACTCGCCTATTTTTTCCTCCAGTGCAAGAGAGGGGATTTGCTGTGTATATCTTATCAATGTCGTGGCCAAGAGGAGGTAAAGACCCAGTGGTGTGTCTGGTGGAAGGGGTTCACGAGGATTTCTGACAGGAATATTTTTCCATTACACTCCCACATGCATGGGAATCCCACAAATCACAATCTTTTCCGTCGTACCAAGTGTCAACCAATCTAGCAGAAAAGTCATGATTTTCAGAATATTAGATGTGTCAAAATGACATTTAGTCTAGGTTTTTTTTAAAGACAAAACACAAGTACTACAGAAAAATCCTCAAGGCGCTATGACAGCGGTGCCTGTTGGATTTTAATCATGACTCCATGGATTTTTGCGGAATTTATTCAGAATATTTGCCGTGCAGCATGTGAAGGAACGTTTGAATATCTCTTTCTTATGGGAGGGTATAGTTATAATTCCTCTTCTACGAATATTGACATTATGAACATGGCTTATAAAGATGATTTTTTTGGGTAAATATGGATTTATTTCTTATTTTAAAATTTTATAGAAGAAACAGGTTGTATGAAGTAGTCTTCGATTTCCACCCAGTTTATTTCCTTCAGTCAATCGACACTCTCTGTCTTCGCCTTATACCAAATATCATATGTTATCACAGAAGTTCATGTGTGAGAGAACAATTAAATTACATAGTACTTTCTTTCTGCTTTGATTCATAAAATTTCTCTGGTGGTAGATCATTATCAAATTAGCATAGCCAATTCTCAACTTTGACGTGACGTGCTCCGTGAATTTGAGTTTATTGTCAGTTATCAAGCCCAGATTTCTAGCGGATGATCTGAAAGAAATAATCTCATTAGCCATCCTGATGTTCAAAGATGCCTGCAATTCTTCTCTGATTCTATCATTACAAAAAAGTATAGCCATGGATTTTTTTGAATTGATTTTCAATAAATGTTCATTTGATATTTCAAAAAGTTTTTGCAGATGATAGTTGAGGGAATATTCTACTCCTGCAGTATCTGATGGGTTAAAGAAAAAGTATAGCTGCGTGTCGCCTGCGTATAAATAATACTTGCAACGAGTTAATGACTTTACGAACTGTGCAGTATAAATTGCATAAAATAATGGACCCAAAATAAAGAATTCGTCCCTCAGTTGGTAATAACAGTTTCGTACACAGCATCCTAGTTATTCCATAATTACTTCTATCGGTAGATTCGTTCTCTCTTTCAGTTTCCTGTCTTTGGATAGCTTTCTCTGTATGATTTGGAGTGCTTGTTCGACCGGAACGTTGCTGTAAAGGCTTTCCACGTCGAAGCTAATTAGTTGATCCTCATGTGTGACTTCAATTGACCCTAGTAGTTCGACAAAATGCCTTGAATTCTTCACAAAATACGATGTTTTTCCTTGTGGTTGTATTATGGGAAGTAAAAATCTAGAAAACTAGTGAAATTCATCATGAAACATTGTCAATCACCTTCAAACAATTCTTTCAGAATATTCAACATTGAATCGATTGTATCTGAGTCCCCTAAAATAAAATCAGTTACATACCGCACTGGCTCAATTGAATCTCAAAGGAAAATCTGCTGCAAATTAGGTGATAGGTTTATGCAAACAGCATTTTTATTTTGGAGAATCAAGTTCTCGCTGTTGCTTGTTTAGTGTTTCAACTTTATGCCACGTAAACTAATTTGAGAAGCGGGCTTTTGATATTATGAACTTTTCCAATAAATACATCGAGGGAATATATAATCGGCTGTCGATCGGAAAAGTGCATTTCATTGTTTTGGGGTGCTAAGTCAATTTTGATGTTTGTACTAGGTGTATTATTATGTATCAGAATATGAAACAAACTTGTACTTTATCGACCTTTTTTGGGTAATTGTTACCTTCCACAATCTGAAAAAATATAAAAATTATAATGGAGAACTTTATACAAGTGTAGAAGGGCAAACTTTTTAGTTTACCCCGATAAGTTACTGCGTAAAAATCGAAGTATTTTTCACAGAGAAAATCTTCTATTTATCAGTCGTATATAACAATTTTGCCTATCAAAAAAAGATTATTAAGAAATAATACTTATCTTTTACGTTTCGGAGGCCAAAATGTGCCTCCGTCTTCAAAAATGGATAAAAAAAATTCGAATATATACGCAGTTATTCCTTTTTTGATAGCTTATTTCTTTACTTCTTCGACAGATGTCAAAGAAGTTTTGAAATATGAAATTATGTCAATGTTGTTGATTGACAACTGAAACATTCGATGTAATACAAGGTACTCTCCGATATCAGTTTGTTGCCATTTCGCCACTATCCAAAGTTTTCTTCAAGATGGGTAGCCAAGTACGGTCTATTTCTAAGGAGCTATTCGAGATACAATTCTCTCCAGACATGAGAATATACGCTGATTCTTTTAGCTTACGTCTCTTAGAATGAGGCTCATTGGTAATCTTTCTTGTTCTATTCCATTCCACCCGATGTTCACCGTCTGATTTTAAAATGTGTTCTGATAATTTTGATCCTGTCAATTGTCTATTTTTTATATAATCTCGATGTTCATTCTCACGCACTTTCAATGGTCTTGAGGTTTCACCAATGTAACTTTTACCACAAGAACAAGGTATTTTATAAATACAATTTTTGTTTTTTCTTCAGTGTTGTTGGGTTTTGTATGTGTGAGTATAGATCTCAGCGTATTTTTTGTTTTGAAAGTAGTTCTAACATCATATCTATTTCCAATTCGTCTTAATTTTTAAAGGGATTTGTTCCTAATTCACATATTGGCAACAGCGCCTATATCAAGTTGAAATAATTTATACGTACCTATATATTCTACTAAAAAAAGGAAAATTATCTTTATAAATCAACAATTAAGGCAAAATATAAATTATAGTTCAATACCACCTCCACAAGCCACATAAACAACAGTTGTTTTGTTATTTATTTATATAGAGGAAGATAGGTTAGGTGCACAAAATGTCATATGTTACAGAATGACTCGGAACATATGTAAACAGAACAGCACGCCTCTGAAATATGTCATCTTTGTTTGTCTCAGACAGGTAACAGATTCATTGTCCTTTATTAGCTATAACCGATGTTGCCAAATGGTGAAATAGAAACGAATCTCTTTAAATGTTCAATGCATTATTTAATTCCTCTTTTTTAAATATTCAAATAGTTTTTTAAAGAAAAAGGTTGAAATGATAAGTTTGAAATGCGTTGTTTTAGAGCTCTTTTATGAAATCTACTTGATTTTCTTCAGGAGGAACATTCCCCATTTCTCAAGGCCAGCTATAATGGTATCCATAAAGAAAAATATGTTCGATTTATTCAAAACTTAGGTTTTGGCACAGTCGTCACAATTGTGGCATTAGAGGCAAAATCCTAAATCCGTGCACATTCATGCAATACATGAAAATGAACGCCACATGGGAAGATACACATTCTGATATGTTAAATGTTGTTATTGGAGTTCCTCAGGGGTCAGTATTGGGACCCCTAGTATTCCTTCCATATATCAATGATTTTCTTCAACAGATAATAACATCGTCGATTACACTCTGTGCTGTTGATACATTTGGTAACAGATGAAAACTCGTCGCTTACTTGCATCTAGTGTCAGAGTTAGAAATGCAAGTGGTGTAAGATTTTCACAGACTGTCGCCCTGGACGCCCCAGCACATCAACAACCGATCAAAATATTGACAAATTGAGGAAAATTGTAATGGAGAATCGTCGAGTCTTAGGCATGAAGCGTGTTGCAGCAAAGTTCGTTCCAAAGTTCCTCAATTTTGACAAAAAAAAACTGTTACATGAGCATCGTCCAGGGTTCTTGCCACATGGTCGTTCGGTCAATAATATTTTATCTTGAAGCTATGCATTGCAGTTGGGGTTGTTCTCATGCCTAAGCGTCGCGGAGCCATGAGAACGGAGCACTTGAGGTCCTACTCGAACTTCCACCATTGCACATCTACATACAAAGAGAAGTTCGACTGGCGACACAGAAGCTAATGCAGGAGCAAACTCTAATCAGTCAGTCACACGGTGCAGAAAACTGGAAACTGTACAATGAACTGAAGGCAGATCCAATACTAGTAATGCCCGTGGATAACATAGTTCCGCAGTACAACTTTCAAAAAGATTTCAAACTCATCATACCAAGTAGAGAGGACGAAATGGCCCATCGCTAAAAGCGCAAGAAACTTGGTATACAGATGGCTCAAAGACCCAAGAAGGAGTGGGAGCTGGTATGTATGGAGGCAGAGCAATGACGAGAATCGCACTCAGCCTCGGGCATAATGCAAATGTGTTCCAGGCAGAAGTAGCGGCCATCCAACATTGTATAGGAGAAATAAACAGGCGAAAGCATGTAGAAAAACATCCATAAATTCATGGATGCAAGCCGAATAGATAGATTGGTGGAATGAGCTTCCATGGATGAGGCAGGCGAAAGATTTCATAAAGAAACCATCGCCCAGATTCACGGAAGACCTGCTAAACCACAACCTCAAGTAATATATGAGCAACATGGGTCTGACAGAAGAAACTCAATGCAGGTTCTGTCAAAAAGCGGAAGAAACCGCACTGCATGTGGTCTGTGAATGCGAAGCGATAGCAAGGCTGAGACACGCAAGATGCGGGAAGAGAAATCAGCTGCCAGCTATATGAAGGGGTCAGTGTCAAGGCTATGGAGTCTCATCAAAGAAATCAAGCTAGATAATGAGCTCTAACAACCAAGAAGCATCACAATAGATCTGAAGCGGTCGCAGTGAATCAAGCTATTGGCTAGCTCCCCAACAATCGAATCTAATCTAATGCACTGCTTGCGGGAAATAATAAGAAGAAAATGGCCGGTATTGTGGAAAAACGAAGCATGGTTTTTGCATCACGATAATGCACCTGCTCAGCCATCGTATCCACCAGATTTGTCCCCCTGCGACTTTTTTCCCAATATTGAAGAGAGACATGAAAGTACGGCATTTTGCGACGATTGAGGAGATAAAAACCGAATCGCTAAGACAGCTCAAAGACATACCAAAAAGTATATATCAGAACTGCTCTCACAAGTGTATTACATCTGAGGGAGGTTAGGAATGAATGAATATTTTTTGAAAAAAATTTAAATTCACCATATTTTTGAACAGACAGCGTATATAGGTTTTACGTAAGAGCGGTCTGTTATAAATAACCGATTCATAATATAATATGTTTCACTTTGTTATTTGGATTTATTGGAGCTATAACATCCCGCAGTTTTACTACAAGGAGATAAAAATCCCCTCATTACAAGCTAGATTGTAATACCTGTTTATATTATGATTTATTATCAGCTATTCAGTACATGAATTAAATTTTTAGTGTCAAGGAGGAATAGTTGTGAATATTCGACAACCAATATTGGAAACTGCCATTATTTATTATATTTCAGTTTTGCCTCTGGAATATGACATTTTGTGTATTCCAGATCTTAGAAATGAAGGAAATTTCTAGAATTTGACTAACAAAAAAGTTTAATAGGGTATGACCCTCCTGAGGTGGGTTGGGGTTATCTATCGGGCGCGTCTCCAGGTGGTGGATAAGGAAACGGCCAGGGGACTGGAGACCAATGTGGCCTTATAATAGGGGAGCCCAAGCGGAGATTTCGGGATTCACTAAAGCGCGGCAGATTAATATACAGGGGGATGCCTTGTACCCGGTCAAGTACCTCCACCAAATATGAGCCCCAAATATAAGGTCGCCTGTGAGGGATAAAGGATCAGATTAGTAAAAAAAATGGATCATTAGAAATTGTCGAGCGCGTCAGATTAAGGTAGGGTGAGTTAATTACCTGCTAAAAAGTGTATATTCCAGTAATCTGACAATTTGAGAGTGACGTAAAGAAAGGGGAGGGCAGCAAAGTTGTAAAAAATAACGTCAATTCGACATTCTCGAGCGTAGCTAATTTTTTTTTTATTTCGAAGGAAATAATTCAAGGATAACGAAAAATATATAATCTGACGATTTCCGTAAGCCGAAATAACAAAAATTCGTCGATAAAATTTAATGCGTGCAGCTGTGTGATACCTATATTTCCCTCTCCGAGTTTCTATTCCTCTATTCTTTATTCACTTTTTCTCTATTTATTACTCTCTCCCTCCGTCCCCACTCTGAATTCTGTTTCCATAACGCCATCACAGCTGATCACAGAGACTCGTTCGAGAGTGTGTGTTCGGCGAGTCTTGGCCTACACCTGCCGATATAAAGAAGATGTCTCCCAGTGACCTGTCCACCTTCCTGGAAAGGACAAGATGGACGATGACCTAGGAGGACAACTTCTCGGGAGGATGTACAACGGGTCACATGTGGTCTACACTCACTCTTCCTACTCTACAGATGCCAGACAGACCCCTCTAAAGATTGTACTTTGATTGGTCACGTGCAATGAAATGAATTGAAATATATCAACAAAAAAAATTCATTTTAGGGAAAGATAAGTTTTGGCTTTCTACTCCTCCTTCTTTATATAAAGTAATGTGGGAATCTTCCAAAAAAAGAAATTAATCAATTTCAAACAGCTGCTTTCATATAAACACTGAATTATACAAAAAAACATTTTTCAATTCAATTTGTACTCCAAACATTTGTTATGGAATCGAATCAGATATCATTCACAGGATCGCTGCACAATATAGTATGTGAAAGAGATAAAATTTGATTTACATGGAACACTGTTATCCTCACCGGTGGATATCTGATGTTTCGGAATAAGACATCAACATTATTGCCTCTTCAGCACTAATGCACTGATGTGGATAACACTACCAGATGAATCATCCAATTCATTTATCAAATTACGACTTCCTGTCATGAATGTCATTTCATCGATAATGACATTCATTCGCTTCTTTGATTAAATCTCAGCCATAGGAATCTTGTTCAAATTGAAAGGAGTATTCAAAAAACACGGTCAGAAATAAGGCAGAGAAGTTTTTGCGGAAAAGTAAACGTGCGTCTGTTATATCTGAAAATAGATAACGGTTGAAGCAAGGTGGCGGAAAGAAAGCTGGAATAAGCTAATGAGTTTCACAAGGGTCGGTTTTGGGTCCTATAATCTTCTTCATATACTCACGACCTTCTGAGAAATGGAATAGTTGGTGTACCAAACAGAAACTATTCGCATATGATATCACAATATTGAGTTTAGTTAGTTTTTCTTCACTGTCGTCACCAGCAGTAACAAAACTGCGTCATCTTTTGAAATACTATCACTTCTTTCATCAACAATCGAACCCGAAGAATCGCTTCCACAACTTGAAAAACTCGACGAAGATTTTTTCTATACCCAACCATCTCTCAAATAATTTCAAGGAACAGGAAGTTTCGTTAGCGCGAGCCCTGCTGGTTTATTGAAATCAGAATCAGCAGCAAGCTACGTATACACAACAAACCTCTAACCAGACAAGTTTAGCTATATGGTCAACGGCTCCAGGGACCTAGGCCATATTTACTGCCTGTGACAGTTGTGACAGGTGACAGTGTTGCTTCTGTTCACAGAACTAATTGTAAGTTATAGTTCTGTGGTTCTGATCGAGACAACGGATAGATGACAAGATCACTGCCTCTGCCAAGCTCTCGGTAGATTTTCAATATACCCTTTTTGAACCGTCTTGTGATAATGGTGTTCAACAAAAGTCGGACTGTTTAATGGCGAACTACCAATCGTTACAAATTCACTAAACATTTCACAATAATTGAGTAGAAGACCGTATTATGATTTGTATGAATTTTATAATACCTCTTTATATATTTTTCAATCTTCAGGCCTGAAGTCAGTTGGTTTCATTTCATTACTTGCACAATTTTGATCATGATAACGTCATACGCTATTGAATTTTTAAGCAAACTTTTTTCATAAATCATCCAGTGTTTGTATTATTCACGTGGCCATCGTTAGAATGAATATTTGATTGAACGTAATGGAAAAGATTAATCAGCCGTAATTCAATCGTTGTCCAATACTTACGAGTTTTGTTGGTTGGGTGTGAAAAAACATAATGAGACTGAACTACAGTAAAAAATCCATACTTTTTCTAGAGCCGTTATCAAAAGTGGCGGTATTATTTTGTATATCGCCAAATTATAATTTCAGACGTCGTACAGTTTCTCATGGAAAGTTTTTCAGCTACTATAATTGGACGGCGTTACTCGGTATGATTTTTAGTGAGATATTCATTTTACACTACAGATTTGTGAAAGTCTATATTGATTACCATCCCATACAAGTATGTCTGGATATATCGACAGATATAATTGGATGTATTATGTTCACACTGTCAGTATATGGATCTTCATTCGAAAAGACAAATGCATGGCAAGATCTATTCAACCACTTCGAGTATCTGGAAAGTCTTGATAATTTGGATTCGGCTGGTATAATCGAAAAAACTACCCTAAGTAACACCTACTACATTTACTTTCTGGGAAATATTTTATATGGTGTTAATAATTGCATTGGAATTTTCTATAATGATTATGTGGACAGTATCCAAACTTTGAAATTATTTGGAAACCATTTCATCTTGGAATACGTCAATTTTCTTCAAAGTTCTATCATTTCGAATTTGTACATCTACGTCAAATATAAGTATAGAGATTTAAATAATATATTGATGGGGGAAAATATTCATGTGGCTGATTTAGCAAAACTGGTAGATAAATCTGAAAGGCTATATTTGGTCATGGATAAGATAATGGAACAATTGAACGAAATGTTCGGACTACTACTATTGATGAAGTTGCTTCACTTTGTTTCGACAGTGCTATACGCCTTGACTTTTCCATTTCTCAAGGAACATTGGATTTTCCAGGAAAACAGGGAAAAATCGTTTTTCGATTATTATTTTTCCACATCTACCTCGATATTCTCTACGGTGAGTATGTACTCCTTGTTGTATTAGATGCGCATTTTTTTATTGCCAAGATGTGAAAGACGTGAAAGGACTTGAGGGGATACTGGACGGATACATCAGGAGGGTGGCATTATGTGCATCCCTCTGAATAACCACCAGTATGCTTATCAAACCGGCAAATCGACAGATTCAGCATTAAACAACTTTGTAGAACGGTATAAAATCGAACAAAACTTGCTTGATTTATGCCGTGCTGGTAAACAGAACTACAGTAACGACTCTTCAAGGCGAGGTCATCAGGTTCAGGGTCACCAGAGGTTGACCTCAAGGTGAAGTACTATCTGTGGTCGCTCCTGATGAATAGTCTGCTTGATGTCCTCGACAGAAGAAAAGTAGATATGCAAACTTATGCAGATAACCTTGTCATCTTGCCAAGTCCACGTTGGAAAGGGTAGCTTCTAATATCCTCTAAAGCACGTTGGACGTTGTTCACAGTTGGTGTCTGAGGGATCAGATGTCTGTCAACCCCAGCAAAACTGTTATAATCCCCTTCACTAGAAGGAGAAAATTGGACCATCTAACGCCACTTTCCCTCAATGACGAGGTCATTCCATTTGGAACGCTCACTTGGAAAAAGTTCTACACAAAGCAAGACTATCCCTATGGACAAGTCGAAGGATTTGTGGTAAAACTTGGGGTTTAGATCCCAAGCAAAATTATGTGACGATTGTCAGACCAATGATCTGGTGGCCAAAAGCTTTACAGAAAACTGCTTTATAAAATACTGTTCTCGAGTATAAAGAACTGGATCCTCCGGAAGAAGGAAATAATAAGAGCAGATAGTTGTTGGTTCGCAGTCGGATCAAAAACACCTTCCGGTTCTGGTGCAGGTGTTTTCAGTCGCAGAGCCAGGACAGAGATTGCAACCTGCCTAGGAAGATGTGCGACTGTATTTCAAGCGGAAATTTACGCTATTGAATTGTGTGCGGAGGGTTTCGAAGAATCCAAACTCATACACAGCTCAATAAAAATAGTCTAAATAGTCTCGGACACTCAAACGTCTTTGATAGCTCTTGGCTCATACCGAGCAACGTCTTAATTGGCAGCAAATTGCCAAAAACAGATTGTCTCTGGTCTGGATTCCTGGCCATACTGGCCTGGACGACAATGAGGCTGCTGACTCTCTTGCAAAGGAGGGTGTTGCAAGTAGCTTCATGTCATTGGCATTGCTTTAGGCTCTGCCAAACAAACACTGAACACCTCGATGGCAAGAAGATTCATAGACAAATGGCAGAATCTTCCAGGAGTGGCTCACTCCAAGGCGTTCATTCACCCTTCGAAGCTTGATACCAAACAGTTGTTGGACTACAGTAGGGATGAACTACGATGTCTAAACGGCCTTCTTACAGGTCACTGTCATTTGAATCATCATATGCAGAGACTCGGACTGTCGGAAAACGGTGTGTGTTGCCTCTGTTTGGAAAATGATAAAACAGCAGAGCACATACTCTGTACCTGCCCCGCTTGAGACCGAATCAGGTTTTGAGACTTCGGCAGAGCCGTACTCACCATGCAAACTAATCGGCTTCGTTAAGAAGCTGGGTTTATTTAGTCGAGTGTGAATAGGAGTGAACCACAATAAACCCTTGCGGATTGCGGAGAAGAGTAGACCCACTCACTTTGGACCTAACCTAACCTAACCTTACCTTTTGTGGCAGCGAAGTTCATTCCAAAATTGCTGAATTTTAACCAAAACAAACCATCGCATCAACAACGCTCAGGAATTGTTGAATAGCGTCAACGGCCATCCAGATTTGTTTGAAAGGGCCATAACTGGTAACGAATCATGGGTATATGGCTATGACTTCGAAACCAAGGTTCAATCGTCCTAATGGAAGAGCACAGAAGAGGAAAGACCAAAATAGGCCCGCCAAGTGGTGATTGGTGATTTGTAACTTCAGCTCCTTCATGTTTTGAAATTCACTGAAAATAAAATCCTCCTACCACACATCATTTATTAGTTCATATTTATATCCTATTTCATTGTATAAATAGAATTCCCAGTAATCGAAGATAATCTCGTGATGTGTGAACATCTGAAAAAGCTAGCCACTTGACAGCCTTCAAAACCAAATGAAAATAGTAACATTGATGAAGTTAATTCATGTCGAAAAATAACGAGTACGTATTCAGTTGCAGGTTATGGCACTGGTTTTTTGCATCGATTCGGCTACCAAAGAACCAAACTGCTCAAGTTCTGCACCAGTCTACGTAGGAAGTTTCCTCTGGGAACACCACAGGATGAGAAAATCAAAAACCTCGCTGATCTACTCAAAGATTTTCCGCCAAACTGCACTGCCGCGGATTTTTTTCCGATAACACGATCTACATTGCTCTCTTTGACTGGCTTTATTACTGCATATTTCATAGTTATCATACAACTGTTGCAGAGCAACCTATTTTGAGCAAAATAATGCATCAAACAAATTTGACCACGATAGTTTGTAACTTTCACATCGCACTGAAGTAGCAATGATGATTTAGGAATAATAAAACATTCTGCGAATGAATGATTCTGAAAAATTTTCTTGTTATTAGTAATTAGGAACATAATAAATTCAGTGTGATCAAAAACAAATAGTAAGAACTCTATTGGAGCCATCAAAGACGGCTGTAAATTTAGATCAGGAGCGTGTCTACAGAGGAAATGGATGTTGGACCGGACATACCCAGGTACCTGTATTGGTAGGGGAGGAATGTTGGAATGTCCTGCTCGTTTACCAGATTTGACTACTATCGATTTTTTCCTTCGGGGTTATATCAAACTGAAAGTTTAGGTTACGCAACCCTGGGATAACACGGAACTTAAAGAATTGCAGGAACGTATGCTTATATTGCCTCAGAAACATCTCAAAATGTTATAAATAGACTCGAAAATAAACCGTTTCGCTATCAGGAGGTTTATACAGTACATTTTGAATATTTACTCAAAGGTTTTTTCCTAATAAAGAGGTTAAAATGAAATTCCCTTGAAATAATCCGGAAATTTATAAAGTCCGGACTGTATAAAGTCTGGCTACCTTCCCTAAATAGATATCTATCAGATAATTAATCTCTAATCGTGATAGTACACAATCTCTTATTTTGAAAATAGTCAATATTCAGTCTGGCTAGCAACTTATCCTAATAATGGACTGAATCAATTGTTGATGAACAAAAAGGGTTCTCAATTTATAAATAATAGTCAACCGGGACATAACAATATTTATTTCCAACTGGCTGAAAATCATCCAACATATCTCCACGATCATAAGTTCGCTTTCCATATAACAATAATAATAATACATAACTATAGAATAGAAAATTGTGTTTCCTAAAAAGTAAAAAACAATTATATTGAAAACAATATTATTACTCGTATTCTATCTAATCTATACAAGAATAACTTCATAGTCAACATCGAGCTAATCATTATATAATTCGATGGCCATTTTAAACTATTTGGGAAGAACCAGAAACTTCTAAGCGAAATTATTTTTTCAGTTTCAAACTTCAATACATCGAGATTTTTAGTCGGTATATTATATTCTTTTTCAAGTAACAAAAAACCGAAGTACACAAATATATACAGATATCCTTTTAACATTTATATTATACCCCATAAGTTATACAGGGCGGATATATACTAGGAAACTGAATTCCGGAATATTTTCCGTATTATCTTATAGACTCACCCTGTAACATGTAAGTAAAATATCTAACATCTCACGTACATATAACATTTTATAAAAATACATTTTGGAAAAACAATCTGAGGTACTTCTTTCAGAACGGTGATTTTTCGAAAATGCAATTTTTCGTATAGCAGATATTATTTTGAATCCAGAAAAAGAAAAATGTTTTTTTCATCAAATACAATCTGAAAGAGGCCCTCCGAAATTACATGTTGTCAATTGAAAAGTCAAATTCCATTTCATTTTGGCAGCAGAGCGCTCATTATAGAAGACGAATACAGGGCGATACTTTGGTGTTGGTTATTCTGAAAAGTGGCTCCTTATTTCTGAAAAGTTTTAGACCCCCCTATATCCATCGAAAATAGCACTCAGTTATTTGAAGCAGCTGTACTTTACAAAAAAAAAAAGATTTGTTTCGAACATTTATTCATAAGAGCAGTACGATTCTTATAGTCTAGAATTGATTATACTAACGTCAATAAAATGCATCTTGGAAATGTTTACAGCCTTCAACTTTAAGTCATAATTTTTTCAATGATTATTATAGAAAAGTACGTTTTACAAATCAATGTACAAACTTCATTCTTTCAATCCCCATCGTGAACGAAAATTCTGGCGCATTCCCCACTACAAACTCATCCCCAACGAAATATCTCACCGTTAATTATAAGCTGATGTTGGAAATAAATCTTTCGTCAAAAAAAAACAATTTTCTGGTTTCCGTGTTCCCCAAAAAAAAATCTAATGTTTTACATCAGCACGTATAGCATCTGCGTGATTTATTACAGAAATGCCCCACCACTCTGGAAGAGCTTGGCAGACTCCGAACAAAAAAGGTAATTAATTTTTAATCGAAATTGATGGAAACAGTCTGAAGGCAATAAATCTCTGGGATGCATTTTGGGCGGGAAAATTGTCAGCAGCGTGGTGGATTAACCGTTCTTTCTAGAATATTTTTCATTTTCTAGTGGAGGAATATATAAGGAATATTTTTTAAAGTTTCACAAAAGTCCTATTCTCAGAGTCTTCATTTTTTCAATATTATGATAGTTGGTTTGACATTTTTTGATATACATTGGAAATTGGTGGTGATGCTTCCATTTTGGGAAATGTACTTTTGAAGTTTTCATTTTAAAGAAATTTTCTTTCATTGAAGTTTAGGATGATGTTATGTAGGGCTTTAATCCTCTCTAATTTCATCCATTCATACCTTATGGTCCAAGTTTGATCAGTCAATATAAAGCAAAATTCAAAAAGCTCAGAATTCCTGCTTGCGACTCCTTCATAGCATACGGAAGCGTCAAATAATAGAAAAGTTCTCCATTCTGCATTCCTGTTTCATGAAATCATCTCGAGTGAAATCTCACATCTGAATAGAAAAATTTTCCGTCGGACAGATCACAACCTCATTGTTAGATTCTCCCCCAGCCATCCATGTTTAACTTAATATGAATAATACCGCCATCTATCAATATGTAATGGAATTAATTAATCTTGAATTGGAGATGATACAAATCAGAAGAAGAAGCTTACAAAGGCGATTTTAGTGTTTCCTGAAATTTATAGTATCCATCCTTGCCATCAGAGGGCGATGGCAGCACGGTGTCAACAGGTTCGGGTAGCAATCAGCCAAAAGGATCGCTGACAACCAGTCATCCGGATCATTAATAGTTCGTATGTATGCTAAAATTAAATTAAATCAAAAGGCTGACTGGTTGTCATTGACTGCTACCCAATTTTGTTGGTAACTACATTAAATACTGACATTATACTGATTAACGGAAAAACAGATTCCAAACAGATTTTTTTGAACAGATATACTGTCTTCACTCTCTGGTGGTCAGAGTAGGTACTATAAATTCCAGGATACACTAAAATCGTACTTATGAGCTTGTAACTTTCTATGGGCGTTGTTTTGGTGCAATTATTTTTGATATGAGAAACTGATGAAGGGGTGGAATAAATTATACTCGCTCAAAGGAAGCACAAGACATCACAACTATATGTTGTGAAGTAGTTTTGAAATGTCCGACAGAGGTCGTATCTGGACCAAGAACTACTCTACAGAGCTTCAAAGTTAGCTACAGTGGTTGCTAGGTAGAGTGCTGTTAATGAACTAGAATTATTATTTTACACGCTTCCTCGCTTTCACTATTGGCTTCCTTCCATCTTTTAGCGAAAACACGGAGGCAATAGTGGGGTTTTTGAAGGAAAAAAATCATTTTGAAATCAGGTACTCTATGATGTTTGGATTCTAGTAGTCTCAGAAAAATAGAAACAATTTGTATGACTGAAATGTCTTCTCAACAATCGTGATATTTCGATTGTTGAGAAGACATTTCTGTAACATTGTTTGTGGATATCTAACACTACATTTAAGGCATAGACATGATAATGATAATATATGGACAGGCCATTACGTCACTTTTACATATATTCCACCTACAGATGGCATAACGTCTTGGCCACTGCGCCACATCATTATGTAACAAATAAAATCTAAAAATTTCCATATGGAAATATGCAACACGTAAAACATCATGACGTTGAATCTGAGTGTATGAGTGACGTGATGACAGGACGCGTATCTCCATCTTTTTTTATTTGTTGGAGTCATCTTCTTCTCTCTTCAGTGGCCAGTCCATATTTATCATTATGTCAGTGGTTTGAAGCTTGGTAAAACAAGTACGAAGAGAAAAAATCGACGCTGTGAAGTAGATACACTCCAGTTAATCCACCATTCTGGTAGGGGAACATCTAGTTACAGTTTTTCAACTATACCGTGGGCTTTCGAAATAAATTTCCTGTTTTTCTGTCCTAGTGGGGATAAACTTCAGACCGAACTACAAACATGTCGCACACATCATTCTATCTCGAAACGTTCCGATGGCACTATTTTTCAGATTGAGTTTTGTGAATTCAAATTTCTTAAGTGGAGTGGATGGAAAGATGGAATTGGATTCGTTCAGCTGTAACATTGCTGAAACTTTTCAAATTATATAAAATGCAGCTTGTCAAATGTAGGCAGAGCTTTTAAAATTCCAATATGGTTCTGTCCATTAATTGCGCGTTCGTTGAAAGATGGCGAGAGTGAGAGAGAGAGAAAGAAACAATTCTACAGTCTCTTCCTACATTCGACCAGCTGGAAATAATACCCGTATTGTGTTATGAAACTTTTGTTGCATAGCTTGTAGTTTTACTGGGATTCACAAAATGTTTTCACTAAAAGGCAAGAAATATACAAAAAAAGTGGCTTTTCATCAACGGATGACTCATATGATGGTTATTATCAACACAAAAAGTGATATTTGGAAAATATTTCATCTGAATGACCTTTAATTTCCTTCTCGTTTTTTATGGTCTTTTCTTCCCTTCGGTGCAGTAGACCGAAACTTGAATTTTATTTTTAAATTCTCTGGTGAAACGTTGCCACATCTTCATTCGACCGTTACGGATGAAGCAAACAGGAAGCAATAGTGAGATTTTATAAAATCTTTCATAATTATACAGTCCGGCCAGATGAAAAACTATCAAGTTTGAGACAAGAACATATACTGCAGTTCAAGTATGGAAATAAGGGCCATAATGATTCACTAACTGAATTCTTGAAGTTGAAATGAATGATACAGGTAAGTTTCAAAAACAACAGAGACTTCAGAATTCAACATACATAAGTTGTAACTCACAGAGGTGTATTCAAAGAGGACAATCGTGGTAATTATGCCCCATAGAGCATATTAAGTTTGACACTGCCATGAATTCAAATCATGAATATATTCGTATCCCATTTTGAAATTTACCTGCAGTCAAATATTCAAATGTTACGGAAATATTCTTCATAAACGCATTATGCATGTCGTTTACATGTTAAAACGTTGAATTACGATTTGCAATTAGTAGTTGCAAGTAGTTTGCAATTAGTAGTTACGAAGACGTAAAATTCCACACGGCGGAGCATCTTGCGGCAGTTAGAACTTGGCTCCCGTTTTTTTGGAGGGAAAAAATATCAACCTCAATTTGTATGATGTGATTTAGAAATTCCTACATAAAAATCAGACTTCAGACATTATCCCGTATAACTCAACCTATCCCCAATCTGAAACTGAATTTATTCATAATTCTTACATGAATTAGGTTCTTAAATTTGTTTATAAAACAAATATAAGATATGTTCTATGGAAGGTACCTCTAAATAATTTGAAAATGAAGTATTACTGTTCATTTCTCTGTTTGAGTAACATATTTACACATGATCAACGGTTAAAAAAGTAAAATACTCACTTAGAATTTGATTGTGTATGGAAATAGGTGAATATGTTATTAATTACCTTCCGAACTCTCAGCAGTTGACAATGAAGCTCGGGTAACTTAACTCGGTAATATTGATTACCGAGAACTGATGAGTTTATTAATCAAGAGGAAGAATAATGAGAATGTCAAAATATTCAATTTTTTCTACTGAAAATCTTGGATTATAAAACATCCTGTAAACAACCACGTCATCGCCTACCCTCTTTATTGAATAATGTAGTAAATGTATTGATTTTCTCGTTGAAATAAATTAAAAATGACCAATCCATAGTGAAGGGACACAACTGAACTATCATGTATTTCCATTTTATTTATAATTATTCATTGACTCTTCAATAGTAGAAACACGTAATACCAATGCTATTTCTCTGCTGACCTTTTAACTCGTAATCACTTGAATGACACAAATGCGTTTAATATACGGTTTGTTTTTTTGGGTTATGAATAAAGTTTTGAGCCTGGCAAAGGTCCAAATGAAAAACTATCACCAAGTAAAATCATGTTGTCTATTTTTTATTGAATTCTCACCCGATTTTGATCGTCACTAGTGACAAGAAATATTTTCCAATTATCAACGGCATCACTGAAGGACAGGTAATTATTCAAAGAAAAAATAATATTACTATCAAATACGTGACCAAAATCTACAGCCTGTATCAAAAGAATCTCCCTGTTAATACCTCTGAATCATCAATCCGATCTTTCCACCCCACCCTACACCTCTGACACCATTCCACAAAGTTTGTCCCAATGCCCTAGGCCTCTTTCTGCCGAATCACCGGCAAGTTAGCGTCGAAGAAGAAGAAGTCCACGATTATCATAGCACCGCGTCAAACATCTGCAATGACCTAGTGATGACGTCATCTTTTAGGCACGATTCCATGAATTCCTCTATGGTGATGACCCCGTCCTGGTTGAGGTCGAGCTTCCGGAAGACTCGGTCTATCTGTTCTCTGGCTTTGCGATCGTCCTCGACCTATGGAAACAATCGACGTTTTAGCTTTTTGTCACGGGGTGGCTCAAAACTTTGAAAGATACGGGGTGGCTCAAAATGATTCGTATAAAATTTCTAGATATCAATGCTTTTTTGAAATGTTTTTGTTACTACTAACAACTGACCAACTTTCACACCCTTAACTTCAAGTTCTGATGATTTTTCTTACCTGGTGCGCTCTTCTGCCCATCAGCTCATGTACTGCCACGACAATTTCTGAAAGCTCTCCTCGGCTGATGCATCCATCACCATTGACGTCATATAGTTTGAACGTCCAACGCAGTCTTTCATATACCGACCCACGTAGGAGAGTAGAGAGCGATATCAATAAGTCCTGTAACAATCTGCGATTAAAAAAAATTGTTCTCTTCATTTCAGAAATGGAAAATATGTTCCAGTGATGCAATCTCGCAAAAGGACAACGTTCACAGGAAATACAGTCCACGTACATTCGATACCCAACAGCCACAATAATATGACTAGCCTGTCTAAGGAAAATAATAGATCACTTCATAAACACCAATTTGGTTTTCGTGCAGGTAGATCAACAGTTAATGCTGTCTGTCAAGTTGTCGCTGCTATCTTAAAAGGATTCGAAGGCTTTAATTTTATGTGACCTCATGAAAGCTTTTGATTGCGTATCCCATGACCTACTGGTCAAAAAACTGGAATTTTATGGTATAAGAGGTCCAGCACTTTTTCAATTCGTTCATATTTGACCAGGGGGGGAAACAATATGTATCTTTGAAGAGCGGCAAATGGGAAATATACGAAAATCCACATGGTGTCCCACAGGGGTCTGTCTTGAGACCACTCATATTTATCATATATATTAATGACCTATTCTTTTATATATTCTTTTATGATATGGTGTCATACGCGAATGATGCTACTTATTTCGTCGGCCTTTAAGTTAGTAGTGAGAGTATTGACCCTTTCGTAGTAGTCAGATTTATCCAGAATTACTACTTTGTTACCTTTGTCGGCTTCCAAATAAAAAAAAAGCTTATTTCTACACTCTCATAGGCATCCAGCCTATGAGAGTGTAGAAATAAGCTAGCCTAGGTTGGATGCCTATGAGAGTGTAGAAATAAGTAAACACAATAATATTATGAATAACGATGACGAACCTATACCAAAGATCATACTATATAGCTTGTTAAAATAAAATAAAATAATGTTGTTGGGTTTACTGATTACTACATAAGGACACATTGCAGAAATAAATTTTGTGAAATTAATTTTTATATAGGTGAAAATTGTTTTATATAAACATATATTGTAAAATAATAGATAAAGCAGAATTGTAAAATTAATTTAGGTTGGCATACCTGTATGGTTGGTACGCCTGGATGGTTTACCTGTATGGGTTACCTTTATAGAATAAATAGGTCTTAGTTTTAATCTTCCTCTTTGAATATGATCACTTGGTGATCCAAACACGTGTCGAGGTGTTAAAAATAACGATTTGGTGTTGGGAAAAAACTCCAGTAATATTCATTACTACACCAAAGGTTCCAAACATTGCATCATATGTGCAGTATAAATTGCATAAAATAATGGACCCAAAATACTCCCTTGAGGTACACCAGTGGTGAAAGTAATCGCTGTCGATGTCTCATTTTTATACACTACAAACCTATCTATCTATCTATCTATGGATAGTATATTGTTTCTTTTGTGACAAATCGCATCATATATTCAATATTGGGATGAAAATCACATCTATGTTATACAAGTGAAACAATTATTAATAATCACAAACTGTTTCGCCAAACCGTAACCAATAAATAACGTATTTAATATTTCAAGTCGAATGGAATCAGTCAACTTGTCAGTTTCTCTATCGGGCAACAGCTGGGCTACCCCGCAAGTAATCTGGCTAACGCCGCTGGCAATATATCAACGTCGGCATAAAACTGGCAGAACTGTATAAAGCAATCCATCCTAACATCATTCAACAAACAGTGGCATAGATTGATTCGGTTTGCTGCGTTTCTAAAACATCCAAGGAGCGAAGGGTCCAAATTATGTATTAGAATCCGATATTATTTTATATCTGGACTGTCTAGGACTCGAATTTAGTCTACCAACTAGTAATTTTTTTGCAGCAGCCATTTTGGAATTTGCTTAATCGTATCCTCAAATATTTCATTTCAATGTAATATCCCTGTAAATATGCAGTCGATGTTCGTGAGACCCATAACCCTAGACGAAATCATAGAACTATCTAGAAAACTAAAAAATGAACATTCCAGTGGAGAAGATGAAATTCCTACTAGTGTTATGAAAAAAGCTAGATTGCCAGTGACGAAATCATAGCCTAAATCATCAATAATTCACTGAAGTATGGCATAATTCCAACAGGATTTAAAACCTTCATTGTGAAGCCAATCTTTAAAAAAGGTGATCCAGAGAGTCTAGAAAATATACCGGCCAAATATGTAAGTAAAATTAGAAGGAAGATATGGAATAAGAGGTTAAGCGCTGAAGTGAGTTGAATCCTACCTATCAGATCGCTTTCAATCTGTAGAAATAAAACGAAATGGAAGAGTCTACAAATTCGAAACCCTTCCTAGAGACGTGGGAATGCCGCAGGGGAGCATTGCCGGCCCTCTTTTGTTCGTCATTTACTTGAACGACTTATGTAATCTAAACCCAAATCAACGTCAATTCAAAACGGTCTTCGCAGATGACACAAGCCTGTTATCAGGTGGTGAAACCAGAGATGATGGTGAATATTACAGATCTACATCAAAATATCTGCACAACGAGGCTATAAAAACAATATATACGGCTAACTTCGAATCGGTCTATCTATGAATGCCTAATGTTCATTTATAAAAATTGACACCTCTTCACTGAGAATATACCTGCTCATATGTATCTCACCACAAACAATGAATATATGTATCCCCTTCATAAATAAACAGTAACTGAAAAAAGCGCCCACTATATGTCAATCAAATTGCAGTTTGAAGAAGACTCATAAAAATGGACAAAGCTCTTCAAACGACCTATTACCGTGAGGTTTTCATAGGAGTTGCGACTTTAAGCTTAAATAATTTATTCATTTATATGGAAGGAATACAAACGGGGCTGACCCAAAACAGTATTCATAGATATGTTATTTCTCAATATTATAATTTATATCTATAAAAAGTTTTTAAAATTGTTATGAAATTGACAGTTTTTGACAGTTGTCAAAAGTTCACACCTCCACTCAAGCTACACTTCAGAGGATAAATCATAGCTTTAATAATAAGTTGGTTTGGCACCTCCGCCAGAAATTTCATCGTGCACCGGTTCCTTCGCCAAAACGTACACGTTTCGATAAATTGGTGGATTATCGCTAAAGCTTTCTCTGAGGTAAGTATAAAATGATTTCAAATCAAATGGTTACTAGTGAAATATCTTGTTTCATTCCTGATTCCTTTGCCGGGGTTCTAACGAGAATCCATACTCACCCTGAAACTAATTGCCCCGTTGCAGTTGACATCAAAGGCCTTGAACACGTAGTGTGCATATAAACTAGAATCTGAAACAAAAAATATATTGAAAACGCGACACTACAACTTGATTACGAGCTCTATCATCTTGTTTCATGTAGATATAGAGTATAACGTTTATCTGACTATACGTTGCTGTAATTTTTACGAAAAACTACATGGAGAATAGAGAATGAAATTACTTCGTTTTGCAGTTAATGAAAACTACTGTTAGACTTGAAGTAGTTTTTTGTTCTATTAGAAGATTGATTGATTGTAGTTCGACAATTAGTTCAAGGTTTGTTTGAAGGTGATTGACAATGTGTCATGATGAATTTCATTAGTTCGCACTTCCATTGTCTAATATTATATAAAATAATTTGAAATCTCTGAAAGAACGAACAAAAAAGAAAAAATTAAAAAAAGAAAAGCTGAAAATAACAATTATATTAAGGAAAAAAACCCTGATATGAAATTACAGAGAAATAAAATACAAAAATAGAACAATTGAACGAAAATTTTAAAAAATTAATAAAAAAATTCAAAAAAATTGAAAAAAGTTGAAAAAATGATATAAAAATAAAAAATTAAAAGATTCCAAGCCAAGTTACTTCACGACGTTTCGATTATTAGTATCCACAATCCTCTTCGGGTGATGACTGGACTAATTCCTCCGTGACGTGACTATTCATGGGTCATTCGATTGCCTGCACCTATTCCCTCTTCCCTCTTTCCGCTTCATCGGTTTTTAGCGGAAGATGACCGATTGGCGGGAGTTGGTTATTTTTTGCTTGAACATGGGTTTCTATAAGTTGCGTATCTCTACGCTAGCTTTACTGAATACATTGTTGGACAACATGTATGCAGCTTCTTTGAATTTCCTTCTAAACCAATGTTCTTTCCTGTGTATGATCTCAGCTTGAAACCACTCGATGTTATGTTGATGGGTCCAAACATGCTCTGTTATTCCTGATTTATAATTGAAGATTGAGTTAATCCACGCATAGCTCAAAGTGAGGGATTGTTTGAATATGTTTTTTTGAATTTGAACCTTTTATAATTATTTGTGTTCATTTTGTTACTTGTTTTTATCGCTATGATTCAAAGTCCTTCCTCGATAAAAATCAAGCAGTTTATTTTCTGAATGCACTACGTATAGACTATTCTAGAATGGCATTATCTCCAGGGAATTGTACTAGAAAAAACTAGAATACAGTGGGTATTATTAGAGATATTCAATAAAAAAATCTTGAACGAATTAATACATCGATGAGTGCATGGAGAGTCATCATAACTTTTTTTTTCAAAAACTACACCTCACGATTTTATCTCCAAGTTTATGGAGATAAAATCTTTTCATCCTTTTAATGAGTGGAAAAATGGTTTGGAATTATTTCTATGACGATGTGGCGTGTAACAAAACAATGAAATACGTATATTTAAATTGTCACGCACTTCAGGTTCATATTTCACGAACGCAGGGTTTTTCTAGCGAAATGGGGAACGATGATAAGCATCTGAGCATTTTGGCATGAAATTAACCTAATTGTGTTCATTGGATGGTGTATTAAAAAGAACCACGGTTGAAACGGCCATTACATTTCGTTTTTCATCATATCCGTAGTAGCGGGTTTTCGAGTTTACGTTGAAAGTTATGAAAGCGCAAAAAAGTACACATTATATAATTTGTTTTTGGTACATTTCGACTCTAATCTCGAGTTTGATCTCAAAATTTCGCCTTTGAACTCAATGTTTCGACTTTAATATCAAAATTTTGAGTTGAAAGCCGAAATTTCAAGATTAGAGTCGAAATTACTAGGTTAAAGTCGATATTCTCAAAAAACAACATGATAAAAGTTTGTAGCCCTTCTGCTCTTCCATAAAAATTCAATAAACATTGATTTTAACAATGTGAATTTAAAAAATATACTTCTAAATATGTTTATTTGATTTTTTTCATATTAGTAACAGTTCCATATTAATAACAGTTCTCACTCATGAATAGGAATCTGAAAATATGTTTTTCTATTGTGGTTATGGAGTCATGACACAAAACGACATGGAATGAATGTTTGTTTCATGTTGTTTGGTGTTGTTGTCTCGGAAATTTGGTTGTTATGATGTTTTCTATTTTTTTTAATATGTGTCTAATGTGTCTGATGGTTTTTACAATAGTAATATTATTAACACGAAAAAACTACTTCACGAGCCCTGAAGAAGAATTTAATCAAATTCGAAATGTCGGCAAAAAGACAATTGTTGTTTTCAAGAAAAAATTGATCCAGTTTCCCAACCAACCTCTTTTCACTGAACTAGTTAACTAATTAAAATAAATATTTATTGAGATAAATAACTTAATAACTTCAGAAAGGAACATGATATCAAAAATGCAACCAAGTTCACGAAGAAAAGCATCATTTTCCTTATCAACTTTCAAATTGCGAAAGGCTCTTGTGAAACCACCTTTGGTAGGTCTTTCGGGTATCCATTGAATGCTGCTTCATTTCAAATCAAGCCAGCCGTTTCCAAATGATTAGCAGGTTTTATAGATTTCTTGAGAAATTTGCAAACATAAAATACCATAGTTCCAATGGAAAAATCATTCCAAACTGACTTCAGATTGAGGGAACAAATAGATGTCGCCTGGAGCTAGATCTGTTGAGTAAGGCGGATGATCTAGCAGTTCAAACTGTGATTCATCTGAGCTTTATAAAGCATTAAAAGTTGCTGGAGTGTGTACAGTTTTCTAGTTCGGAACAGTGTTCCAAACTTTTGAGAAGCAGCCTTTGCAATTTCAGCGACATGGTTGTGGATTTTGTAAAGTTCTGATTGACAGCTTCAGCCACCAACCAGAAGGATCTGTAGCGGAAACTTTTCAGATCACCCTCGTGAATTTGTTTACAAATTATGTTCTCGTTCATGTGTTCCGGAATGGACTGCGTCAAATTATCGTGATATATCTGTTCTGAATCAACGAGTGAAAATCTGTCAATAGCTGACTTGATCAAGTTCAAAGGCCAGATCAAATCAAAGCATGCTTTATTATCTGAAGAATTGAATTCTTATTGACAAAGCTTCTAAATATAATAGTACATAATAATAGTACATGATAATTAAATAAAATCAAAATCAAAATTATGCAAACCAATATGGATTGTCGGATGTTGAAAGTTAATGTACTCACTGTATATACCGGGTGTCCCACATTTTATGTGACAGGCAATATCTGGTTTGTTGAAGGAGATACACAAATATGTTTCATACAAAAGTTTTAGGAGTTCATGAGAGCTATATTTTGATATAATTTTTAAATATACAGGGTGTTTGGTGTAGGTGCTACAGACCAAAATTCCATTTTTTAAAATAGGACGCCCTGTATATCATTACATATTCAGATGCTACGTTAAATTCTGATATCATTTCATATTTGGTTTTTGGAATTCGGTTACGGCGTTGTTGAGTTATTGCTTAAAATGTAAAGTCTTGAGAACGACTATTATTTTTTTAAATATCTCATACAATTATTCTCTCTGCATCAGATCACATGAAAATTAGTCAAAATTTTGGGTGTTCGAAGTAATGGTTTCAATTTTGAGTTGTGGAATTCAGTCAGGAATCATTTTGAATATGAAACAATTGCGAAATTGAAAGAGGTGTATTCGAAAAGAAATCTTTAATTAATAACAATGTAAATAATATAACTTGATAAATCATTTCATAAGAATGGTAGGTACCTAGAAATAAGTCATAAAAATTGTTCAAAGTGATGCCCACATTCAAAGGGGGAGTAGTGAAAACAATATCTTTTAAATAACCCCATAGGAAAAAATCAAGCGGTGATAAATCTGGGGAACGAGCCGGCCACCGAATTGGACCCTTATTACCAATCCATCTATTTGGGTACGTTCTATCCAGATATTCAGTAACAACCTGTGAATTGTGAGGAGGAGCACCATCTTGTTGCCACCAAATTCCTTGTCGTTCTGCTATGGGAATATCTTCCATCAACTGGATCAAATCATTTTCTAGAAAATGTAAATATCGCAATCCATTGAGATTTTCATTGAAAAAGTAAGGTCCTATGATGAGGCCATTGAACAATCCACACCATACATTAATACCCCAAGTAGTTTGAAAATTACTTTCGCGGACCCAGTGGGGATTTTCTTGAGACCAATAGTGACTGTTATGTCGATTCACAATTTCATTGTTGTGGAATCGCGATTCATCGCTCCACAAAATTTGACTGAATATGTTAGGACTTTCATGTAATATTACCTGAATACAAGCAATGAATTCAAGTCGTCGTTCAAAGTCAAACCTTGTACCAACTGAATTTTGAATATCGTATCGTATCGTAGAGGTGAGAATAATGGTTTGTATTCAGTAGTAGTCTAGTTCAATTTAATAAAAGATATAGACTGGATTCGTGTACGAGTAAATAAGTTTTTTTGAAACTTTATATTTAAGGAAAAGTGCAATAACTCAACAACGCCGTACCCGAATTTCAAAAACCAAACATTAAATGATATCACAATTTAACGTAGCATCTGAATATGTAATGATATACAGGGCGTTCTATTTTAAAAAATGGAATTTTGGTCTGTAGCACCTACACCAAACACCCTGTATATTTAAAAATTATATCAAAATATAGCTCTCATGAACTCCTGAAACTTTTGTATGAAACATTTTTGTGTATCTCCTTCAACAAACCAGATATTGCCTGTCACATAAAATGTGGGACACCCGGTATATGTATATATACATAAATGGAAAGTGGAGTCGAGTGATATATCATTTGAAAGGGCACAAAATTATCTTTCCAATGATACCCAATTTGTTGTATTTCACTCAAACATGTAGGTATTATGAAGAAATGTGTAATTGACTTTTCACGGACAGGAAAACTAACCTAACCTAACCTAACCTTCGATCTAACATTTCAAACCTTAACGGGGAGAAGAGGTCATACCGAGAAGAAGAAGAAGAACTCAGGTACCAAAACATACAGGTACCAAATTCAGGTAATCACCAACGGTATATATGTAACAGCATCATTATACCCACATAGTAAGAAGTCATCTGAGTAGGGTCAGACAACTTCCGAACACTTAACAAAAATCGCCAGAGGATGACAAATATATATACATATACTTATATACACATATATACATACACATATAGACCCATGTACACACAGTATGTTTTTTTCTTGAAAATATTCGAAAATTCGATGTTGTGCTTTGACATACCTCGACAGATTCAATGAATGACCCGATTCGACGAATTTCTAGATCAATTCAGAGAGTTTTGCTACGTCAAAATGTTTTCATTTCCTCCCGTTCCGAATACGCTTTTTTTTCGTTTTTCACAGAATTGAAGTTTATTAATAGATCTCCCATTTCCATTCATCGGATAATCAATTGAAAAAGGCAGCCGAGGTATGGAGTTTTATCAGAAAAGTTTTGAGGAAAATGGAACGGTTTTTCAGAAATATCGTGAATATATGTGGGAGTTCGTGGAAATGTTTACAGTATATTTGAATCATACTTGAGCGTAAAAATGCGTAAAAATAGATGGTTATGTGAGCAGGGAAAGGGTAGTACAGTGTGGAGTTTCACAAGGGACGGTTTTGGTACCGATCCTATTTGTTATCCTATAAATTGTTAACTATTAATTTTGATAAAACTATCTTTCTGCCTATCACAAGTTATATAAACAGTTTCCCCAACTACAAATGTCTAGAAGTGAAAAACCATAGCAATATTTTGAGAGTTAAGTCTACTGAAAATGTTAAATATTTAGGAATAAAAATCGACTGTCATTTACGTTGGGATTTTCATATAGATAGTGTCACTAGTAATCTGAGAATTATACAAGGGAGATTCCGATACATGAGCAACATATTCACCATGTCCCTTCTGAAAATACTTTATTTTGCATCAATTGGATCTCGATTATGATATGGGATTTTGCGTTGGGGTGCTACATCGTATACACATCTTCAAAAATTGCAAGTTATGCAAAAACTTTCCTTCTTTAAAATTATGCTCCATAAAAAAAGAACCTATTCGTCTGATCTTCTATTTAAAGAAATTGAAATGCTTGATTTGAGACAATTGTATTTTTTCAAGTCAGTCGTCTATTTGTTCAAACACAAAAAACTAATGAGCTTGATTATATGTCGCATAGATATCTTACGAGAGCAAAGGACTCAAACAAACTCAAAATTTCTATTGCAAGGAAAACGATAGGTCAAAAATGCCAAGCATTCTTAGCACCACGATTTTTCAATTACCTACCAAGAGAAATTGTCGAATACACTCCTTTTCAATTTAAGAAAAAAGTACGGCATTTTATATATGTAATTAAGATTATTGGGGTATCTTACTCGTTACAATATTATTAGATTTTTGAAGAGTTACATCTTCTTTTTAATGGGTTAGCATTAAGTAACTTGGTAACTACTAGTTTTCCAACATTTATGTACACCTCTCAGAATAATGTTTAAAGATCAGAAATACATTGACTCAATACCACGGACAGTTTAGGCTTTGTGGAGTTATTTTTTATCGTAGTTTCAAGAAACTGCTCTTTTTTTGTACATTGTTTATATTGTCACCAAGAGACTGCTAATAAACTTATTATTATTATTGTATTGCTTTCAATAACAATTAATCGGGATGTTTGCCAATTCACAGATTTATAATGAAGGAAATCGATTTGATCATTTAACCCGCACCCGCAATGTTTATGCTTGTGAATTTCCAAGGCTTCTCAATAATTGAGTTTGCATCCCTTCCTTGCATAGTGCCAAATTTTCGTAAGGTTTAGATTTGGGAACTTGTGGTTACATGCCAAGGAATGGTTTGAGAACGTCGAACCATTTTTTCTTAGTCTAAAGGACCTTTCATGTTCAGCATACCGTTTTTGGAAATGTCGACCACATTGTCCCACATAAACACTATTACACTCCGAAGACTTGAGCTTATAAATTCCAGATTTCTCCAACTTGTCCACCTTATCTTTGGCATTTAAAAGGAAATAAGATAACCTGGCATGTGGTCTGAATACCTGAGGGTATATTAATCTGTAAGTGAATTTACGGTTTTCTGACTAAAATTTCGAAATGGAATAATGAAAATAATTAAAAAATGAATAGTAATAAAACGAAATATATGCTACAAGGAAAAAATCAAAAGGAATTTTTGCAGCCAGTGACTTTATCACATATTTCAAATTGAAAATCATCTAGAATGCAGAAGGATATCAATTTCACAGTATTAAGGAATCAAGAAGGATGTTGGAATATCAAGAAACCATTTACATACTTACTTCCATGAGGAAAAAACTTCGAATAAATGTCCTTA
The DNA here is from genome assembly GCF_025532065.1 of Leptinotarsa decemlineata. Lineage (NCBI taxonomy): Eukaryota > Metazoa > Arthropoda > Insecta > Coleoptera > Chrysomelidae > Leptinotarsa > Leptinotarsa decemlineata. The sequence goes on along the minus strand of NW_027412704.1, from coordinate 2,029,831 downwards.
AAGCTATCTTCATGGACGACACCCTCCGGGCATTCCTGAAACAAAAAAATTAGTATCAATTATACTTCATTCGTAAAAACTGGTTTGGAAGAATTAAATTATGAATGAATCTGAGATGATTATAAATATTCATCCAGACAGAATAACTGAACTCAAGAAACTTTAGTCAATAGTGCTACCACAAAAATAGGTATAATTCTGAGGCAAAGAAACACTTTTTGGAAACCCACAAATAGATACTTCCAAAGCATTTATATTTTATATGCATAATACTTGATAAAACTTTTTTTCTCACTGAGATTAGACTGGCAATTAGCAGTTTTCTCTCACAAACTAGTTGTTATCAGTCTTTGCATTCCCTTTTGATACAATGAGCATTTTTTGTTTTTATCGACCTTTTTTGAGTATTTTCACCTTCCACAATCTGAAAAATATGAAAATTATAATTGAGAACTTTTCAGTTTACCCCGATAAGTTACTGCGTAAAATCAAAGTATTTTTCACAAAGAAAATTGTTCTATTTATCAATAACTCAGGGCAAAATCTGCCTCCGTCTTCAGAAATGGACAAAAAATTTAAAGAAATTTGCAGTTATTCATTTGCTGATTATTTATTTCTCAACTTCTTCGACAGATGTCAAAGGAGTTTTGAAATGTGAAATTATGTCAATGTTGCTGATTGACAACTGAAACATTCGATCAGGGCCGTCGCCAAGGGGGAGGGGGGATGGGGGGAGCCTCCCCCCCTGCTTTTTCGACTTGGGAAAAAGTCGGGAAAAGTTGGAAAATTTTGGGCTATTAAAGTTGGGAAAAAAATAGTAAAAACATGAATAAAAATTGAAAAAATAAAAATGAGAGAGGTAATAAGAAAAGGGAAAGGACCAGAGAACAGAATTCTGAGTTGTTTGAAATCTTCAAAAACGTTTAGTTTCCCAAATAAGGAAACAGTCCTGAACAATCCACAAGTTTTGAAGTGGCAATTTTTTAAAATTCCCAACTTTTCGCTGTTTTTCCGACTTGGAAAAGTTGGGAAATTTCGGGCCGTGAAGAAATAATAGTAGAAAACAATGAGCACAATATTATTCAAGTGTTGTTTTCTTTCATTTGTATTGAATATTCCTATACATGGTGGAAGACCAAGAACCTTGGTCCAAAGTAGAATAATTCCCATTACTATTTTTATAATCACCAAAATTTATTTTTGTTTGTGCATACCCTAACGGGCATAAGCATTCAGCCAATCTTTGGATAGCTAAGTAAAAAAATTGATATATTATCCCTCGGCTTTCATTTCTTCCAAAGTTGGGAAATTTCGCTGGTGGGGTTGGGAAAATTTGGATTCCCTCCCCCCCTGCTTTTTCTTTTCGTTACGGCCCTGCATTCAAGGTGCATTCCTATATCAGTCTGTTGCTATTTCGCCACTATCCAAATTTTTCTTCAAGATGGATAGCCAAGTACGGTCTATTTCTAAGGAACTGTTCGAAATACATTTCTCTTCAGATATGATAATATACGCTGATTCTTCTAGCTTACGTCTATTAGAGTGAGTCTCAATGGTAATCATTTTTGTCTTGTTCAATTCAACTCGATGTTCGCCGTCTGATTTTAAAATGTGTTCTGACAATTTAAATCCTGTCAATTGTCTATTTTCTATGTAATCTTGATGTTCATTCCCACGCACCTTCAATGGTCTCGAAGTATCACCAATATAACTTTCACCACAAGAACAAGGTATCTCAAAAATGCAGTTTTTTGTTTTTTTTTAGTGTTGTTGGGTTTTGCATGTGTGAGTATAGATCCCAGTTTATTTTTTATTTGAAACTAGTTCTAAATTCAAACCTATTTCCAATTCATCTCTTATTTGAGGTATAACTCAACCATTTTAATTCAAATTTTCCTGAAAAAAAAAGATTTTATTACAAGGACAATAATAAGAGATGCGTAGATGATTCAATCATACAATCTGGTACGTCACTGAGAGACTTGTTTACTTTAAAAAAATACATATTCAACTTTTTTGCCAGTCTATAAAGAGGCAAAGAGAAAACACCATGCCTTAATTAAAGAAAAAAAGAAAAAATATTGCCAAGATAAGATATATGAAGCCCCTAATAAGAGCCGTGCCTCATAGAATGTGGTATCTGAATTAACAAATAAACATAGAACATACAATGACATAAATATTAGGTTGGATGACCAGCTGATAGTAGACCCAGAAACTATCTCTTCCTTGTTTAATACTTTTTTATCAACACTCCTACTAATTTGGTGAATCAAATACGCTCTACAAACAGTGAATTTGAAAAATTAGTAGATTTCAATCCTCACATCATGTATTTGACTCCATACACAGGTGACGAATTGTTTATACTATTAAATAACAAACTAAAAAATAAAAAATCATCAGGTCCAGATGAAATACCTATGTTCATATTAAAAAGAGTTCTTCCTGTGATTATTGCGCCTTTGACACATTTGATTAATATGTCATTTACAGTAGGTGTTTTTCCAAATCATTTAAAAACTGGAAAAATTATACCCATTTTCAAAAAAAAGGATCCAACATCAATGGAAAATTATCGCCCTATTACAGTTCCCTGTGGATTATCTAAAGTTTTTGAATACGCTTTTCTTGCACGCCTCTGTTCATTTTTAAATAAACATTCCATATTAAGTCAAATGCAACATGGATTTCGTTTCGAAAACTAAATTAATACAGCAATGTTTTCATTATTAAACAAAATCCTAGAATATGTAAATGGAGGAGAATACCCAGCCGTGATTCTTTGTGATTTAAGTAGAGCATTTGACTGTTTTCGCTAGTTATATCTGCACCAAAAGAATTACAAAACAATTGTGCCAGAATAGTAAGGCGGATATCAAATTATTTCAATAACAACGATTTATTTTTCAATGCAAACAAAACAGATGTTATTCGTATTCACAACTGGCAAAATAGAGTGGAAAACATACATTTCATGGTGAACAATGTGACCCTAACAAATACTGATCACAATGTAAGATTCTTGGGAATCATTTCAGATGAGTTCCTCAATTAGAAAGGCCACTGTCAACAATTAATATCAAAACCTAATTCATTGAAGTTTCTCTTCATCAATTTACGAACAGTTTTAACAAAGAGTCAGCTGCTAAATATATATTATGCTCAAGTAGAATCAAGACTTGGGTATGGTATCTGTTTCTAGGGTGGTTCCACGCACAATAGGAAATGTTTTCATAGCACGAAAGCGAAATCTGAGGTGAATAGCAAATTTTTCTAATAGAGAATCATGCAAGGCATTTTTTAATGAGTATGGCGTTTTAACTTTAACATCAGTTTATATTTTTGAACTATGTATGTAATGTGTTCAAAAATAAATCAAGATTTACAACAAATCTAAAACTTCACCAACATGATACTAGAACCAAGAACCATTTTCACTTGCCATTAGCTAGATTCAAAGTAACATCATGTGGACCAGAATACATAGGTCCAAAGATATATAATCACCTTCCAGATTATTTGAAAGCCTTGAATAGTTTTTCTCTGTTCAAAAAATCATTAAAAAAATATTTATTAGAAAAATGCTTTTATGCTTTGCAGGAATTCTTTGAATAATGCATAGTCATCTTAGTTTTAGAGCATGAGACTGTCTTCCTCTGTTCTTTTCTTTTTTCTTGTTTTAAATTTGTATTGTATTGACACTTCCTACACAATGTTATTGTCCTACTGGAAATAAAGAATTATTATTATTATTATAATGTTAGTTGTTAAAGGTGTCGGTGGCTGTTGAGTCGTTAATTGTTGACTTGGATGTTGGTAAATTTGTAAAGCTGTTTGCAGGGTCGTTTGGTTTTTATTTGACTCTTTATTTTCTATTGCATCCATCGTTGAATTTATGAACGAATCTGGATAAGCGTTTTGACGTTCAAATATACAATCTGAATAAACCTCACCTAGAATCGTTTTGTCTTCAACTATTGTATTCCGAATGCATTCGCAATGAATCAGTGTGCTTGCGATAAATGTATTCATGCCAAGCTCCAGGGATGAGGGAAATAACTCTTCAAGATCGTAGCCGCCGTGAGATGAGTATTCTTCATCTGGCCAAGACCGTAGAATCCATACATTTTCATGATATAGCGAGCTCCTCGTTTCGAATGAAGTGCAGTCTCAGATATTGGAATCAATAGTTGGCTACCTGCGAGAATATTCAGCCAGAGTAGTTTTTTGTTCGTCAGCATACTCTACGATATCCGCATAGACGAATAATAGGCCACTCAGTTGCGCCAATTTTCAAGATATACGGGGTACGTTCAAAAAATAATGTGAGCTCATTTTTCTCAAAAAATATTTATGTAGCCATCAATTTTTATTTTGTGTCCTCCAAAGTAGCCCCCTTCAGATAAAATACACTTGTGCCAGAGTTTCTTTCAATCCTTGAGATCTCTTAGCGATTCAGTTTTTACCTTCTCAATAGTCGCAAATCGCCGTCCTTTCATGGGTCTCTTTGATCTTGGAAAAAGGAAAAAGTCGCAGGGGGTCAAATCTGGTGAACACGGTGGCTGAGGCTCGATTACGGCAATCGAAGAAAACAGCGAGATTAACCTTGTCATTCGATCAAACTTGGCTTGCCACTGCTGTGCTCTTTGATTAGGACGATTGAACCAACCAAATAGACCCAACTTCTTAAGGAAACCGATTAGTTTGTCTCTTGTTTGACAATTTCCTCTCTGTAAGCCAAAGGCTTCGCCTGGGTCATTTTCTGTGAAGCCTTCGGCCACCAGGTAATTGCACAATAAATGATCATTGATCTGACCATCATCACATAAATCCAATGGATTAGTTTGGGATGTGAACCCCAAGTTTTACCACAAATCGTTCGACACAAATTATAATACTTATGGGAATTGTTTCGTAAAATTTCATCCATTTTGGGCGGATTATTTGATGGCGTTGGACAAAAATTTAACAACATGGTAAAACTGGTAAGAACCTAAATACTTATAGAATGGATAAAATTCTGTACTTCGTTGATTATTGGAATTTGAGCATCTTTCAGTCAACATACATCAATAACACAAGTTTCTCAAAATATATCACAAAAACATTGAAATATATATTAAAAAAATATATATAAACAAACAAGTTGGCTGATTTGGAAACTTAAATCATTGAAATTCTCTTTATTGCCGGAACTGGTGATTGTTCAGTTATTTATCGTATTTATTTTTTTATCCTGATTGTTTTCTTCAGGAATTGGCGTTCTCATATTTATGAGTGTCATAATTTGCAATTGTGAGTGTTACATTTTCAGCAGTGATCAATTTTTTCGAAAGGAAGGTTTTGACTTTCTACTTCTCCATGTTCATACAAGAAAATGTGGAAATCTACAGAAAAAAAGAAGAAAGCAACGAATTGAATGATACGTTTGCCCAAGTCTAAAAAAACGTACCTATTTTATTGAATATTATTTATATTTTCAGTTTTGTCATAAAAATATTCCGAGCTCATTTGTTTCATTCTCAATTCACCTCTTTCATGTGAAACTAATAATAAAAGTATTCTTATCACAAAATTCGAACAGAAATCAAAATGTAGTGATTTCCTAAGCAAATATATTTATCTCATTCCTAATTTTACGACGAAACTTAGTAGAGACTTTTGCTTATAAGCTTCAATTTGTTAGTAAACATTTTCAAATGAAGGCGTCTGCTCCTAGACTATAAGATTTTTTAAGAAAGGTACAATTCTGTTTCGACAAAACTGCTCGAAGTTTATCAGCTCGTTAATGAATGCAACAATCAATTATGCAAAGAAAGTGCTTTCTGGCAGATGGCCAGCTTTCCGACGGTGCTCAGTGAAAACGGTCTGGTTAGAATTCAAGCGTCAACATTTATCGCTAAAATTTACATGAAAATTCTACCATTTGAATTTCAACACGAATAGTTTTTGTGGGGTCTCGGTTTGTTACATGTGCTTTATGGCGGACAGCGGTCTGGTAGAACAGAAATTAGGGCGAAGCGATAAAACGTAGTACAATATACAGAATGTTCGTTGAGAATTTACAAGTACTTTTCCTAGGAAACACTTTTTTGTGTACTCTGTTGATGCGAAATGAAAAATTATCCATTTATTCATTCTTTTAATTGCCGTTATTCGGCCGAATAACAGACTGCCACGTTCTTGAGGCATATTACTGTATCACCAATAGCAATGTTAGCCTGGTTCACATGTAGCCGATTTAGCTCTTTTTGGTGACATTTTTCAGCCCTGTCCAAAAATTACGACCAAGGTATCATTTGATTCGTATTTTTGCCTAGAAAGTTTAAGGAAGGGGACCTCTCCTTAAACTTTCTAGGCAAAAATACGAATCGAATGACACCTTATACGTAATTTTTGGAGAGGGCTGAAAAATGTTATAAAAAAAGTACATGTGAACTTGACTATGTTAACATATCTTTCCATCAAGCTACGATTAGTACCGAAAACAAGCAGATTAGTTTTGTTTGAATTGATTTTGAGGTTATGAGCTTCAGATGCTGAAATAAGACAAGCTAGATCTTCATTCAATTTTCTATTAGCAGTAGCAACGTCATTAGGGTTAAATGAAGTATTTCCTTGAAGTTTTCAGTAATGCAGGAAATTAATGTATTTTGGGCCACACTGGCTGCTTCTAGAGCATTCCGCCGACAGATAATTCGTAACGATGATGTTACTGGAAGTATATATTTGAAACAAAATGAAAAAAATCGCCGTAATCAAATATGAGTGATATATCAATCAAAAAATATGAGTGATGAGTGCATATAATTTGAAATCATCAATCTTGAAACATTCCGATAGATTTTACGTACTCAATTTCGACAGTTTGTTTATGTATTAGAGTGATTCTGGTGAACATCGAATACCAGGATATCCTGAAGCTGGGTTGCATTATTCAACAAATGTTCAATCAGGTAAATGAAAGGGATATAAACCATTGCGTCAGTGGGATTACTTTCGTAATAAACTTGTTCTGATGGACTTTCATGTAGGTACAAGAAAAATAAATAGATCTGTTTGCGAAATGGATCAAAAAGTTTCGAAAGTAACATCGTCAGTCACACGACAAGAGTGACTATTATAAATTATAGTAATAATAACAGATTTAAATTGAAAAGAGATCGAATTTTGGAAAAGGAAAGTTTTTGCTTCATTTTATTCAAATTTAAAGATAGAAAGCGCTTAATGAGAGACCCTGTATTAGATATACGCCAGATTCGTAAGGTTTCCTGAAACATAATATTTCTCCATTACTTTCTCTCACGAAACACGATATCTTCAAACTCTGGTGGAAAATATCTGGGTCAAAAAGATATTTACCAATCATTCCGAGTCGAACATTTTATTTCCCTTCAGAGCGTTTGTGGCTTTTGCCAAGTATTCGGGGTAATATAAAAGCCTTTATCGCCACTTTTGATCCCAGGTGAGATCAATAAGGAGTGGATGAAGGGCCAAACTGGCTACCCCTTGAATTCGTTCATCTACAGAAATCTTCTGGAAGGGAACAGTTGAGAGTTGAATTCAGTGATATGGGTTTTATAGATATACTGGATGAAGTGGGGACTTGATACTTTGATAAAAATTCAGAGGTAGCTTTAGACTTCCAAAAGAACAGTACAAAACGAAAGAAATAATCTGCAACAAAAAGCGTAGAACATGGAGCAAGAAATGGAGTTAGAAAAGGAGGTAGCTGAGGCGCTATAAAATTACTGCACCAGAAATCAAGACTAATTCACGAAGAATATAAAACTTTCGAGAGAGAAAGGTAATGAAAATCGATGAGGCTACACGAGTTCTTTTGGCGTTTATTGACGAAACGGTGAAAAAGTCAAGCCATCATCAGAATGGTCGTAATAATCGATGTTGAAGTAAACGAAAGTTGCAATACGAGTATTTCAAAGTTTCAAACGAAACTTCAAAATTGAAAAACATACACTCACTGACGAAATCAACAGACGCCAACAAACCCGAGAAGTGCAAAGTTCTTGAGCCGAGATCATTTTAAAAACAGCAGCTAATGAGAAGTTTCTACTTGTAAACGTAATGCTCAACACTAGACTAATTTTGTGTTGATAATTTCAGATGAGCTCTAAAGTTGAAGGTAACAGACGAATATAATGGAATAGTTGTTAGATTTATTTATATGAAAAGCGAGGAAAATCGAATATTCTGCATATAAATGACTAAGATTCTGATGTGAGTCTTTTGGACATCGCAGTACATAGCAATGCGTCCTGGAGAACATCCCAACTAACAAGTTTTCCAACAAAGAAAATGTGCAATTCATCCTGTTGGAATCAGTACTATTGACAAGGTTTCTAGAAAGATTGCAGACGTCCTAAAACTGTCGAATTCGCAATTGTACACAGGACATTGTTTTCGTCGCTCTAAGCAGGCCCTGTACGTAGTGACAGGCGTAGTGACAGTCAAAAGACAAGGAGGTTGGAAATCATCTTCGGTTGCTCAATCTCTCCGAACATTACGGTGTCGAAGTATGTACTAAAAAACAAGGCGGTATTATTGCAAGAAGTATCTAGTTCACTGCCCAAAATTGACGTTCACGGCAATGTGAATTCTCAAATGGAAATTTACATAAACAGCTTTGAGCAAGAATGAGGGCGCAACAAAGTTTTGGTGAAATTATTCGTCTGTATAATGTGTTTCATTGAAAATTTAATTTTGAAGTGATATTTTCTTATGGGAGGGTAAACCGCTTCGTTATCTAACGCGTAACGGCGCCAGTTAGTCAGGCTTCTCTTTCTCTCACGCATACGTCAGCGAAAGGCAGGCTACTCCTCTCTCGTCGGACAGACCCTCAGTGTTTAGTGTGCGATGGACATATACTGTTGGCAGTATTATAAAAATTCAATCAGCAAACACGTAATATTCTTCTATTATATGGAACGTGACTAAAAAGTGATACTAAGTCTGTGTATGTACATTATTAGTATCGTTATTTGATTCTACGAAAGTAAAAATTGGCTTATGGTAGCTGTAATATTTGTACATACACAAAATAATCAATGAAAGATTTCAATGAAAAATAACCTTTCCTCACATTGTCAAATCAATATACATGAATATAAGTAATAACCTAAGCTTTTCTCAACTTAAACAATTTCAATATTGAATAGTTCATCTTAGATTAGTTTAATTAAGTTATTACTTCTGTCGGGCGTCCGGGGACGCACACGGTTTTTTTCTACTATATGAGTACGAAAATAATATCAAACTGAAATACTTCATTTATCCTTCCAGTTAAAGTGCTACTTCACCTATCATTGACCATGAAGTGCATATAAATTCTACATTTTTGGCTTGATATAAACACACTTTAACATGTGCTATAAAAAAATCAGGAATTCACAACGTACGCTCAAAGATGATCCAATAAATTAATTGAACGAATGATAGATAGATCCCTTTACCGGTCTCCTGAACACCGTTTATCCGTAAATGTCTGATTACCAGGAGGATAAAATTAATTTGTGAGAAGTTTACCGAAAAACTCCGGGATTAAAGCTTCTTGAACAGCAAATGAGATTACGAAATGGTGTCTGATGCTTGTAAATTCAACTGACTCCAGCGATAGAAATGAATTGAACCTCGAACTGTTTATTATTAACAGCTTGTTGGGGGGTATGACAACATATTTCTAATCATAAAACAGTAGAAATCAATTTCATAATGTCTGGTACTTGTGTTACTAGAATATAACATTAATAAAATGTGCATGAACCTTGAACTCTCCTTTTTATGCATTGTTCAGCTCATCTCTCGCCAATGTCAAAGATATCCACCCTCAGAATATTGGGCAGGCTGAAATAACCGTAGGCTGACATACAGGTGGCGCTACTAATATCAAGTCCTTGTGCTCTGCTGTTCTATCGATTTCCAAACAGAGGCGACACACACTGTCTTTAGACAGTCGCAGACCCATCCTGGGTCTGCGACTGTCTAAAGACAGACCCATCCTGGGTCTGCGACTGAAAAATTATACAACAATCGAATTTTGAGCAAAATATCTGTAATAAAAAAGACAGGTCCGTATTTAAAAAAAAATTGATGGCGGCCATGTTGACACGAAACGTTTTATCGAATATTTATTATTACATCGTCATAGTACACCTCATAACACTTTCCTTTTCCATTTTTGATATTCTCCAAAATAAGAAAGCCATTCGAAAAAAACGAAAAACAACATTTTTTGTTTTCTCCGTATAACTCTGAAAGGGCGAGAGTCCCCCGGAATTTTCTTCTACCATTGTATTGTTCCCGATAGCAGTTATCTTTTTTCCCATTTAATCGTCTTCATATCTGTTACTGTTTAGAATACAGCAGTGTTACCACATGATGAAAGAAACGGCCTGTATAGTGAACAGTAGTGGGCCCAGAATGGATAGTTGTGGAACTCCCGAAAAATGATTACATTCAAATGCATCTCACAGAAAATACAGTCCACGTACTGAACAGTAGCTTTACAGCTGCTATCATTGTTATAATCATAGAAGTAATTCATCAAAATATGGCACACTACATTTCGCAACTTTGTATCAACATTATATTTATAGACGCCTCATTCATCTTCCTAAATTTGAATGTTCAATATGTGATGCAGGAAACCGAATCTCGAATAACTCCATCAAAATCAACAGGTGTTTGATAACTTCGATGGGTTAACGTCTACATAAGCTTCGTCCCCGTGATATGTTCGGCTGCGTAAGTTTGATGGCAAATTCGATCATGACCCGGGTAATCACCAGAAAGCATAATAACAGCGAACCTTCAGAATTCGTATATTCTATTGGGTTTACCTCAATTATCTTGGAGACGAACAGAAATGTGTACACATATCCTTGAAGGCCGAGCTAATTTCCTATTCAGTTTAATTGGTTGTTTCTAAAGTTTTTTCCGTTTCAATGCCATGTATTTTCGTAACCTACAAAGAAAACACAAAAAAATTGGAAAAAAAGTACTTTCTTTCCAACATAATCTCATTGAAGCCCTATACACTTTTACCGGAGACATTCAAAAAGTTCGATACCGTTGTTGGGAAATCTTTGACCACTGTACCATTTTTAAGTTTGGGAACGAAACAAATACTGAACAACACAGCATCTTCAAACTTGAAACACATGCTTCACATATTGTGTACTTTCTAATACGGTTGCTGCCACTTCCAGAAACCCTGCAGATAAAGAGGCATTCAATAATTACCGGGATCAATACAGAGCTATGATGTCATTAGAAATTTGTCAAATATAGCTCGAGATAGTTGGGAAATAATCAACTACGAGAGAAACCGTTCATATGCTACGGATAATGAAGACATTATTCTCCCAGATGACTTAAATAATTATTTCGTAACTGTTGCTAACGATCTTATAAACCCCTTGCCATCCAACGGCATTGATGCATCTGGTTACCTTAAATTCGTACCAGTTCAAGGCCAGTTCTGGAACCTGTAGCGGAGGCTGAAGTTGAGAGTGCAATACTTTCTTTGAGTCGTTCAAATAGCTTTGATGCTTATGATATCAACAGCAAAATATTAAAAGATTCTCTTGGAATTATTCTGAACCATTTTACAATTCTCATAAACGAATGTTTCTGTCAAGGTGTATTTCTCACTGCTTTTAAATTATCTAAAGTGGTGCCAATTTTTTACAGTTACAATTTTTACAGTTTCAAATTACAATTACAGATCTATCTGTATAATATGTACTCTTGGCAAAGTTCTGGAAATAATTTTGAAAAACCGTTTAAGTGCCTATTTCGAAAAATTCAATCTTCTCCACAAACACCAATTTGGTTTTCGTGCAGGTAGATCAACAGTGAACGCTGTCTGTCAAGCTGTCGCCGCGATCATAAAAGGATTTGAAGAAGGTAAACATACTGTTTTAAATTTTGTGACCTAATGAAAGCTTTTGATATTGTCTCTCGTGATCTCCTCGAAAAACTGGAATTTTATGGGATAAGAGGTCCTGCACTTTCTTTTATTCGTTCATATTTGAACATAAAACAAGTCAATAAGGGAAACCACATGGACATTTGGGAAAACTTAAACATCCATAATTTAACAGTCAAAAATCACTCATCGAGAAACAAGTACGAAACACAACAGGACCTAACATTCACTGTATTAAACAAATCAATATACACTCCTAGAAGCAATGAACCTGGAGAAGATTTAACATAAAGAATAGTACCTGATGTAATCCAAATACAGACAAATTTACCTAAAGCAACAGAAGTACCTGTATTGAGGCGTTCAGACCGTATAAAAAGACACACAACAGGATAACACGTTCAGATAGAAGAGTGTCTAGAAGATGTATATAGGAAGAGGAAGATGAGTCTTATCTTCCTATTGAAGATGATCACTTGGTGATCGAAACACGTGTCGAGGTGTAAAAATAACGATTTGGTGTTGGGAAAAAACTGCAGTAATATTCATTACTACACCAAAGGTTCCTAACAGTATATCACAAGTAATACTGTATCTGTTGAAAATGTTGTTATTATTCTCGTAGGTGCACAGATCATTGAAACACATTAAAGGATTGCAAAACAACATCAACGTGTATGTTTATATGAATCAATAATAGATTAGCATCTGGTGCGGACCAATAGAACGTTTATTGTCGAAAGGACATAAATATTTGTTCAATTTCCATGACTGTGCCTACGTGCATGATCATTAAAATCCAATATACTATGTTAGTTGTCAATAGAGATGAATAACATCGTAAAATTGTATTATTTGACGCATTTCATCATTTGTTCGGAGTGATTATTCAAATATGTGGACACCTGGGTGTCGAAATCACAAATCATCAAATAATTAATGGGGAACAGTTTGCTGAAAAGTTACATTATAATAAGAATAGTTTCATTGAATGAGATGAAAAGTTTATAGTGTTGTTCTACCGGAAAATAGAAATTAACCATCGAATATTTTTGCCAAGTTTTTTCTCCCACTATTGTTATTAGAATTCAAAACAATTTGTGACATTAAAAATCGTAATTCACGAATGAATTGTGTGTATTTTCTATAATGTTATCCAATTTGGTACTGAAGAGCCCTAAGGCAAGTGTCTTATGGCGAAACATCGATGTATACCAGTGAGGATGACAGTGTTCCATGTAAGTGCAATTTATTACCATTTATTTAAAGTATTACTCCTGTGGATGATATCTGAATTTCATTCCATAACGAATGTTTGGAATACAAACTGAGTAGAGAAACGTATCTTCTGTATAATTCAGTGTTCATATAGAAGTATTTGTTTCGAAAGTATTTTTTTTTTTTCGTGTAATTCAATGTTTATATGGAAGTAGCTGTTTCAGGAAGGCTTTCTTCCAGTTTGTGTCTGAAAGTTGCTTTTTTGCATGATCTACACATCCATGTATACAGTTACTCATTTTCAAATTGATTACTTCCTTCCTTTCTTTGGAAGATTCCCACTTTTTTTTTTGTATCAAGATGGAGTAGTAGAAAGCCAAAAACTTTCTTTCCCAAAAGTAGAAAATTATTAGATACTTCTGATTATTGGCCTGCTGAGCAATTTGTTGATAATTTTCTCTGAAGTAGTCAGCGACAAATAAACATTTTTCATTAGGTATATTAAAAAGAAACCATCATGACCAAATAGCTGCACTAATAAAGTATATTTTCGGAAACTAAATTTGCTGACGTCAATCTTCTTCAACTGATTAGATAACAACCAAACCTTGAATGTGTTAAAATTTGGACAAATATCTCAGCACACTAACAGATTAAGGCATAACTTGTAGGGTTTTTCCTGCAACTACTTACTTTAGAAACATTTTATTGTTTTGATTTTTATTTTTGTATTATGAATTCTTGTTAGGAAATTAATTTTCCAAAACTCTATTATCGAGCAGTCGTCCAAAATATCCATCTGGTTGGGGTTTTACGTCAATTGTTTTATTTCAGTTTTCACTTATCATTTTCGTATTTTCTCATCGCATATTATTGGAATGCTCTCTTGAAACGATAGTTTATTGCGGAAAAATAGAAGATATTTAGAACGACAGGCACAACTTGGGATGTTTCGTGTAGGTACTCATTGGTTAACACTTTTATGAATTTAGACAAAGAATTCGGGTACAAGTGGATGACCCTTCTCGACTATATTTATGACCCCGGCCATATTGTCAGTGATGATTATTCTAAAGTTACTTCCAACATATTTTTTAGCCCAGATATTTATTCTGTTATGAGATTTCGGCCGGGAAGTAATCCTCATTCTGATTCTCCTCGCCACGAAGTTACACTGTCATTTTTTCTTTTTGTCGTGTTGGTGTTATTAATAAATTTTATTATTTGTAAACGCTATGTTCAACTGATCAATGATTCACCTATCACCAGTCCCAACAAACCAAATCACAAATACGTCTATATTTGAAAAAAAAAAGAATTTTCCTACGACAATCTTTTCTGACTAACTAATCAGGACACAACTGAATCACAATTTCGAATTTAGACAAAAATCTCTCCTCACTATTCAAATGACAAATACATGTATATTTGCAAAACAAATTTCTGACAACAATCTTTTCAAACTAACTAATTAAGACATATCTTAATTACAAATATACGTAATCACATACTCACATCACATCAAACCATCTGTGTAGTTTTTACAGAACTGACTTTTTCAACAACAATCTTGCCTAACTAATTAGGACAACAACAAGTTTTCCTAACCAAACTAATTAGACCGCAACTAAATCACAAACATGTGTATCCAAGTATGTTCGAAAAATGAGATGAATTTCTATTATTCCCAAAAATATTTATTAAATCATCAATTTCTATTGTGTCCTCTTAAAAGTAGCCCCCCTCAGTCAAACTTCGCTCTCACATGCTTCATCTGCCAAATGTCCGAAAAAATTGGACTGTCAACATTTCAAGTGTTTTTTCAGCGCTAAATCCCATTCTTTACATAAAATTTCACACAAATTCCAAAACAATTTTGCCAACCAACTGATTATAAGAGAACTAAACCACAACAATGTGTACTGTTAAAAATTTCAAAATTTAACAACCTTTTCTCAGTCTTCTTCGATAAATATGATACTTCTTTGATTAGCTCTATTAGCTTCTCATAAAATTTTGGAAAATTATTTTTTCGCCTGATGCTATGTTTCAATTTTTTCCAAATCAACCCGATGGGATTGAAAACACAAAAATATACAGCATACTCCCAAGGGCATACACTTTTTCGAATGTTTTGTCTGTAAAGTGATAGGAAGCGTTGTCAAGAACTATGTGGGATCAATGTATTTTCAAACCATTCTTCGAAAATATTAGCTTCCATGTTCTCATGATAGTCAACATTGTAGTCCTCAAAGAGTTCGGAACCCATCCTTTACTTCCTCCGCAATGCACAATGATTATTCGCGATCCTTTGTTTTCAGGCATGTTAGGCGTACACATTCCCGAACCATCAGTCCACCCTTTCTAACTGTGTCGTGAGTGTCATACCAAGTTTCATCCAAATACAAAATTTGCCGTTGTTCTTGTCTATATTTAGTTATTTGCTCTAAGTAACTATTATTCTGCTTTCCATAGCTACTTGACGTTTGTTTATTATTTTAAATCTAAATCCTAGTTTCTTTATCCAATTCTGAAGAGTTTTGTCACAGCAGCTCACGTTATGACCGGAAGTATTCGATTTCTCCCTTATGATTTCAGTTGTAGGTATCTCATTGCTATTGTAACCGTCGTATATTTTTTTTCAATGATCTTATCAGATAAACATCTAAAGGTTTTGGTAATCCTGTACCACATCGCGTCTTGCGTTCATAAGGTCTGTTTTTGACTATTTTACGTACAGTTAAGAAAGAAATTTCGGTCAAATCTGATGCCGCTTGTAATAGTTTGTTTCCCTCGAAACCAAACTTGAGATGTAGATTCTTATATACGTTGAAACATACCCTCTGTTTCAATATTCAAATGCATCCGAATCGTATTCACTGGTATCTCTTTTCCGCATTGTTCACCATCGCTATTGGAATCACTACACTGAAAAAAGTCTGCGTCTTCATCACACCCGTTATTACTATTAGTACTTGTCCAAGAACGCCACATTTCAAACAGATAGCAGAAATTTTAAGTAATTATAACTGCACCAATATCGAATTTCAACATTCAAATCGCGATCAGTTCCTGAACTGAACACGGCGACGATAATCTACCCCGATTTCTATTCGTCACCGTAACATGCCTTTAAATTCAATTTTATGACTCTTCAGCCTATCATAAAACTCGGTTAGTAAAAATTATCCAATATGAACCGCCACGTAAACTATTTCGCTGCCGATTTATTTCTATGTATTGGTTTTTTTGGCCTATGAGAGTGCCACCACCTTTAAATGTGCACAATACCGTTTACTTTGACTATCCTTATTTCCTGTTGACTGTCCTTATTTCCTGATACATCCATTTATATTTCCTCTCACAACCATCTAGTGACCACATTGCGGAATCTCCCACCCACCACAACCGACTTACCGGAAAACTGTACAACACGCTCTTTTCGAAAGATCCTCGATGTAAGCAAATTGTGTAGCACCCTCAAGCAGACAATATACATTTGAACCGTTCCTTCCAAGTATTAATCACCCCCACAGTTTGCTGGCTGAGCCTACTTGAGAACGCTTCAGTTCATTAAGTATCCATTTTCCTTTCTATCGCTATATCTGCCTCTGGGTCTGAAATCCACTGACACGATACTTCGACTGCGAGACCGAAGTTGACTATTAAAGCTGAATTACAAGTTAATGTTTAATGGCTGAATGTAGGAATCCCCAAGAGATGATCGATAATGACTGTGTACTAATTCGAAATGGAATAAATAGAGGCTATTGTGAATATAAAAGTATTCGACCAGACCAAAAGTTGGCAGTAGTTATTTAAAAAATATTTGGTAGCAGAGTTTGAACGAGACCGTATGAGCTGCGAAGACGAGCATCGCACAGCAATAAAGCAGAATTCTTGCGTCGTTTCATAACAATGGACGACCAAAATTAACGAGTTAAAGTTGAATGAGATGGTGACCGTTGAATATGATTTCGATTGTCAAGATTCCGGAAATTTGGACGAAACATTGAAGAAAAACATTTGCAAAGTTGTCGAAGCTTCGAAACTTTATTGTTTCATCTTCAAGACTCTCAAGTATAAAAACAAGACTTATATATTAATATGAGATTCTAGAATGTACTTGTTAAAAACAAAAGTGTGAAGGGATGACTTACAATTTTCTGCAAAGCTATAGGAATTTTTTATTGTTTTCAGTGGGTTGTATTTATTTTTACAACCCCTGCTATGTTCAGCCATTCAGTTTTTGCATTTTCCGCTTTTCCAAAGCGGAAGGAGGAAAATGCCAAACTGTGGTATTAGAGCAGCTATATGACCAGGTCATCTCGCACAAAACCTAACCTATTGCGGGACACATTTTTATGAAATACCCAACTAGGATGACCTGAGAGAAATATTTCGCTTAAACGGATATTACACCGTGCAATGAAATGAAACCCTTTCTTCCACGTCAAAGATTCGCTTCCAAACTACTTTAAGCACGTCGTGCTTTCATTACCCCGGAGTCCTGCTGTACAAACTCTGAAAAACATCGCAAATTCTGGAATGCAAAGTGAAGTAAGGAATAATACGAAAATAATGCTATTATTACGATTCGCGAGAAGCAATAGAACGATGATGACGCCTGTGTTTGTGCCACGGAACATCAAAGAGTGAAGTAAGGATCCTCTCCACATTGTTTCCCGACGGCGTAAGTTGTTTCATCCTGATGAAAGGAATACCACCCACAGACGTACCTACAAAGAACGATGCTTATAACGAGGGGATATTTCGCTTCCTGGAATATTCTACATGCTCTAACTCAGATATGCCCGTGGACAAAATTGGTGTCAGCAGTGGGATAAGTAATACTGGATTATAAGTGTCTCACTTCTGATAATCTGTTTCATGTTATTCGTTAGAATGGTAGAGTGCATTCTTGATATTCATGGGTATTTCCCAAATCATCTTCAGAAGTACATAAGTAGCTTACATGTAGAATTGACAATGAAGAGTTGATATGGGATAGAAAATGTATCTTGAATTTGAGTTATTTTAATGTCTGCGAGAAGTTTGTTCATCCTTCCATCAAATAATAAAACGCACTCATTGAAAAAGTAGTATTTGATAGAAAAGTTACTCATTTCAATGAAATGGTGGTAGTAATATAAAAAATTAATGTTAGTAACTACATGCGTGTTCTGTGACAAAAGAATAACTCCAATGTCAATCCTCCCACACACACACATACAACTACATGCGTGAAACCAAAGTACAATTTTGGACGTTGGTTAGCGGAATTTCGTTCCGGAGATTTCAACTTCGAAGTGGTCGACCTTTCTGCAACCGGGCCAAACCAGCACAACAGCACTGCACTTGTCAACAGAAAAGTTCCGGTCCTGCTCCACAACAGCGCTCTTCTCGATTAAATTGAATTCATATTCACTGAGATATTACAGTTCCAAGTAGAATTGACAAAACTTTTGAAATAACCTAAAAGAATATTATTTCCATTCAGTGTGAGGGTTTCACTCGAAATAGGAGTTTTGTTTCATTTCATATTCAAGTATTCCAAAAAATTAAAAATATCCAATGCCACTTCCAAAAATACTCACGTAGAATGACGATTACCGCACTACATAAATGTAGTCACTGCGAAATATAAATTCACTTCTTGGAAATGAATAGTTCACTTGGTTTACTTTCACAAATTGAATATGAAATTTGCGGATGTTTTCGAGAACGTGATGGACTTGTTTTGACGTTTCACTACAAACAATGTTGGCCGAAACTAAATATGTGATTCAGAATAACGGAGTGCACCGCTTGCCAAGATTACCTCATGAATGGGAAGTGCACGAAAAGATAGTTTAACAAAGTGTTCTGTCGAGTAGTCGAGTGGTTTGTTTATTTTAAAATTGGCGCAGTTATCACGTCAGGATATCGCGTCTTTCTTTGCAAATGTTTTGTTGGCGGCGTTGTGAAACGGACTCGCCTAAACAACTTTTTCAAAGGGTTTATCAAAGGAAGGGGACAGAAGAAAGTTCGTATAGAAATCAAAAGTTATAACATATTCAGACAAAAAACATTCAAATTATAAAAGTTGTTGGAGATAGATGGATTGTTACACATTCAAAAAAACATTTAGGGTATGTAGAATGTCATTATGATTAAGTTCCATCTTGCTGGACGTATGGAGGACAAGTCACTGCCAACTTGCCTGTCAAAAATGTCAAAATATGAGTAATTGATCTGTGATCACAGATCATGGAAATACGAAACAATCTAAGCACTTGTTTGGCGGGAGATTTGAAATGTCTAAATGAGAAAATGCAATTAGAAAAATTTGTGTAACTATGTAGGCAGAATGTTTTGTATCAAACGAAAAGGAAAATTCATTCCTTTAGAGAAAATTCATTCCTTTAGAGAACTGACCATTGCAGTTCCTTAAAATGCAATGGTCAAAATGAGCCTTCTAAAAGAAACTCCAATTGACGCGAAAGGAAAACAATAACGTTTCATCTTTGCTGAAAACGTCCTTCGAAGAATTTAAGGGTAACGATTAGGGGCGTGAAACACGGTAGCTGTTGATTTGAATCGATTCTTTTAATTAAGGGACGGCGCGTGATGTGACAATTAGCAGCGCTATAATGATTTCGCGTGACGCCGTAATAGTGAAAGGCATGTCGAACCATTATTCATTGGAATTATTCAGATATCGGAGTTGATGAAAGTTGTGGCGTTTGTTGATTCCCGATGTAATTCAATTTTAATTGGATCCGAAATGGGTTTATTTCAATTGACATAATAGGACGTTAATGGTGTATTCCAAACCAAGGTGTAACAGGAAGTGAAATAAAAAAATGTTTGTATATGTATACTATACACATGTATATACATATGTTAGTTTTATACAAACATTTGTATTCAATATGGGTTTTTATTGATGAATTAACATTTTTGAATACATTTTTTATTTTCATTTATTTTTATCATTATCGGATACCTTGTTTTTACTATGGGGCTATCAATTTATGACATCACAATATTCGTAAAATAAGCCTTCCATTATCCTGGAATCAGTGGTACTAATGACGTACCCCTCAGCAGAACGGCATCTGACATACCAGACAAAGCTTTCTTTTAGTTGCGTTCCGATCTATCTGAACGTCGTTCACAAAAGGTATTGCATGATTTGCTGTGAAGAGAAAACTTAATCTAGAAACAACAAAATCCACATAATTATTGTAACAGATGAGGAAAAGTAGATATATCATTGTGAAACGGAAACAAAGAAAATGTCTATTGTTTGGGCGTTTTGAAATGAACCGAATCCAACGAAGGTTGTTCATTCACAAAGCACTTTTCAGAAAATGAACAATTTATGTTGAATGCTTCACAATAATTTGTTTGGCGAATTGATTATTTGATTGAGATAAATATCGAGTTGCCAGACTTCCCTATGTCGGACAAAAAGTAGTGGATAGCATTTTAAATACCCAAAGGAGCCTCTCAAAATCATCAATTTAAGAGTGGGCAAACCGATAATTAAGCGTTTTTTCTATGAACCATCATGTTTGGGACACCTGGTATACGGCGTCATGTTGCGTTTTTTGGGACACTAGTTACACCCGTTTCTTATCTTCAGGTCTGTCTAAAGTCTAACGCTCACTGCGGCAGGAACAGGAAGCGAACATGATGTGACGTGGACATCTAGCGGAAACAGCCAGGCATCTGCCTGACCCGTCCTGTTCCCGTCCTGGCATGTGCCTGTCCGTTGCGTCTGTCCTTCGGGGCGTATGTACATCTGTACGTCTTTCGTAGGCCTTGTTCGATCGTTTGTGAATTATCCTGTGACAACTATACTTAGAAAATGTTATTTTGTACCTACGGTGCATTTTATAACACGAATGTGTTTTTCAACATAGATCTTTACTTTTTGTTCACTTTTTGCTGTTTCTTTTTCCAACTTACACAAGCAGTTTTTCAACTGTATTATTTCCTATCTAATTCGACTACTATCTATTTATTCTAAAATGTGTCGTACAACAATCATTTACTTGTTGAAAAAATACCTTTTCGAATCCACTTCCACAAATCCGAAACTTATTCCAAACCTAACATTCGAATAAATATTTTCCACCCTGAATGACATTTCGGAGAGGAAGTATACAAAATATCCTTTCGCAGAGTGACATTCCAGAACCCCCTTCAATCCATATTTTCTAATAAATCGGTCGATTTGAGTCGGAAATGAGCACGAGTCATTCTATAGCGACAGTTTTATTGGTATTTACTACCAGAAGTACGAAAATGGAGTCTCTCCCGAAATGTTCCAATATTTGTTTCGAAATTTCAAATAGTTGGGAATAACATAGTCTTGTGATACATCAATGAAAATCGCTCGTGATTAAGGATGAAATGAATACAAAGGCAGTTGAAAGAGTGTCTTGAAGTTGTTTTATTCTTTAATTTCAAAATAAACATGTATATCTGACAGATCGAAATTCACTGAAGAAATTTTTACTGTTTTCTCTGGATAATTTTCACATAACTGCTTCGTCTACATATGCGTCTGGCAACAAAATCAATAGAAATTCAACGGAAGTCTAGTGAATATAACAGAGTTTTGCTAAATCTAGTGACAAAGTCGACAGGAATTCAGTTAAATTTTAGTAAACACAATAAATCCGAAATTCTAGTGATAAGATTTTCAATGAATCTAGTGACAAAATCAACAAGATTATATCTGTTTTTCTCTTATATAGATTTATATGTGTAAATGAGGATTTCGGTCCTCGTACTCTCATTAATATGATTCTTAGAGAAAATCTAGTGAATTTTTGGAAAATCTAGGAACTTTCTGAAGATATCTACTATCATTTTTGACAAATCTATGTGATATTTTTAGCAGATCTAGAGAATTTTTGGGAAAATCTAGTTAACTTTCCGATCAAATTCAGTGACTTTTTGGGAAATCTAGTGACAAAAATGTCATGTTTTTTTCTCAAGCTCCTAGTTCTCTCATAGCATATCTACTGAAATGTGACATGTTAATCTTCAGGTATTTAATATCCCCTGAAAGTAGATTTGGTTCGTTATGAATACATATATTAGGCGTTCTATTAATAGATTTATTTTCGAAGTAAGTTTTCAACTCGATATTACGAACGTTGAAAATGTTTCGATATACCGCGAATTATTATTAGTACGAAATAAATTTTTCGTTACGCCGACTGAATTATGATTATCATTTGGGATTGATCAGTCCAAATAAACATATTTTTATGGGTTGAAAATAACTTGGTATGACTGAATTTGTAAACAGTTTACATCTGAACTCACTCCGTTTTAGTTTCAATATTTTTTTATCAGGCCAAAGAAGATTTTATTTGGCCTGAAACGAAGTTCCGTCGACAATAAATGGCTGATGATTTTTTTTCTAAATCTTTTTTTTTATGTTTCAATACATATAGGTATAATAACTATGTTAGGTTAGGATAAACAAGTCTGCGCTTGAACAGTAATATTCAGGCTTTTCAGGTTCATTCAACTCGCTTGGTTGCCCGTTTTTATTTCATTATCTTCGGTTTGAGGTTGATTTTCACCAATCTCTTCATACACAAATCAGAATCATAGATTTTCACCGTTTTGTAACCAAAAACTATCTGCTCTCAGTATTACCCCTCTAGAATAATGCAAAACTCTCTACTCGTAATTGGAACTGTATAAGGCAGGTCATTGTTGACAATTAGAGGCATTGAGGGGGGATCTTTCCCAGAATGCTTTCACTGTCAGTCTGTCAATGGCCTACTACGCTGAAAGTTGGCTATCTAGCCTTCCTCTTTAGGAAGATTTGTAGAGGAGGAAGCTCTAAATGGATTCCTATGGTGTGTTGCTGGTGGCAACTGAGGTACCCAGACATACCTGCCTCAGTACGCCAGAGAATTTTACCTCTAGTCGTTTGCCACCAGGCAATTACTCAGTTCGTGATCACTGGTCTGAACCTCATAGCAAAAATCCAGTTTGTTTTGGGCCTAAGCCCCAAAATTTTCCAGAAATCCTTCGACATATCCAAAGAGAGAATCTGCCTTTGTCCTAAACGTTCTCCAATTGAGATTTCCATGTGAATTTATTGTTGAGAGTAATACCTAGATATTTCATCCTTGCTGAAAATGGAATGTCATCATTATTGAAAAAAATTAGAGTTAAATGATCCAGATTTCCCTTTCATGTACCAACTATATCACTTCTATGCCCTCTAGCACCAACTATGAACATGCTAAGGCTTTGAGATCAATCTAATGTTTTTTGCATCAAAGACATTACAAAAACTACTTGTCAGGTGAATTAAGGACACAGCACTGGCTATCAGACCATTGGCATCGATACCAGTATGCTTACATATTGAGAAGGTATCGAGGAGAAGAGGAGTCAACGACACAAGCTGCATGTGTATAGACAACATGCTTGGAGGAAGATTGGTATACTCAACTATCATGGAAATGACAGTAATGGCAAGGGAAGTGAGGGGTTGTACTCAGGGGAGGTTAGGGGTTCATGAACCCCTGTAATGGATGAATTACTGGCTCTTCTGTTGGGACATGCAGACGACTAAGTCATCCTACTCCAAGGCAAATGTAATGATATATTGGAGAGACGCATGCAGCATACTTTGAATGGAACGATGAAGAAGGGCAGAAATCAACCATAGTAGTATTGGCCAAGATAAACAGAAGGCCTAGGACCTCTGAAACTTCGAGGTGAAGACAAATGTGGCTCTGATGCTGGCCGGAGACTTGAGAGAAAAGAGCAAGTCAGACGGCTCCCAAATTATAGACAAGAAAATTAACATCCTCCGGCGTTCTTATAACAACAAGCTACCCTTTCCGACGTTGTCCTTGCCAGGAAGACATGGACATCTGCATGAGCTGCAGATCTACTTCTCTCCAGTCGAGGCATCAGGCAGACTATCCATCAGGAGTGACCAAACAAGAGGGAATAGTACCACACCCTGGAGGCAGAGCATGGAGCATGCATATAAAGCATATCTTCTCAACTTCTTCAATAGGTCGTACCACTTGGGTGCGGTTCTTTGTGGTTCAGGTATAGCAAACCAATTGTGTGGTATACACATAGGTTTTAAAACGGAAGTAGTTGTGGAAACAAACTCCAGCATGTATGGAGCTCCACCCCTAAGTATACCTTGAAGCTGCTGGATTTCATCCAGAAAAAATCCATACGCCTGA
This sequence comes from Leptinotarsa decemlineata, assembly GCF_025532065.1. Taxonomy (NCBI): domain Eukaryota; kingdom Metazoa; phylum Arthropoda; class Insecta; order Coleoptera; family Chrysomelidae; genus Leptinotarsa; species Leptinotarsa decemlineata. The sequence goes on along the minus strand of NW_027412704.1, from coordinate 2,005,432 downwards.
TTGGAGACACGAACATCATTTGAAACTTGATAGTCTGGAACATCGAAGAAAGGTTGGAGATTTGTCTCTCTTTTATAAATACTTTCACAGGAGGTGTTCAAGTGACATTTGATTCCACCAAGAGCGGTAAATGTCAGAAATACGCGACAGACTGTGGCTGCTCATCGTTTTGAGGTTCAACTCAGTACACCACGTACTTCACTGCTTAAGAACTCCGTCATTTCTGTAATGCTTGTGTCCTGTTTAAAAAAAATATCTGAAAAAAATCACACTTTCATCAGCTCGAGTTCACCTGTGACTTTGTAAATTATTTACGCATCAGGTTCAGATCAGTGAACTGAAGTTCTCGCAGACTAGAAGCAGACAAAATAAATTAAAACTTCGTGTTCACATTCAGATGCGATCAGAACGAGTATAAATAGATACGTGCCTACTCTCAGTATGCAGATATTGCGGAGTTGATAAATGAAAACACGTTCTGGCAGATACGTCTGTTGATTTTGTAACTTTCGAGAACTTTATATCAACATGGATAATTAGTTTTCTAAGTCATTTTCCATGAACTACGCTGGAATGTTGGTAGTGGAATAATGATTACGTTTTCGTTAATTATATTTGGGTTTGAGATTTTCATAAACATAATCTACTAGTAAATCTAAATTAATACTATAAACAGAAGTGATTTCATGAGCATTCGTTTGACGGCCGGCAAAACTGCTTCAATCAACTCCTGGTATAGTCAAAGTAAAAGATTTTGTGCACACTCAAAGTTGGCGGCACTCACAAAAAACCATAACATAGAAATGAACCGGTTCAGGAACTGATCGCGATTAGACTGTTGAAATTCGATATTGGTGCAGTTATGATTACTTAAATCTTTGGTTATCTGTTTAAAATGTGGCGTTCTTGGACAAGTACTAATAGTAATAACGAGTGTGATAACAAGGCAGACTTTTTCCAATGTAATATAGTCAATAGTCGAAAACAAACCTCGTGAACGCAAGACGCAATGTGATACAGGATTACCAAAACCTTCAGATGTTCATCTAATAAAATCATTGAAGAGAACAATATACGACTGTATGTAATGAGAGTCCTACAACTGAAATCATAAGGAAGAAATTGAATACTTCCGGCCAGAATGTACGGAAGCACAGAAGGGCCACATATTTTTATTATTTGTTTTTCGAAAATTACGACTTCAAACTCGAAATTTCGACTTTTATCTCGAAACTTCGACTTTAATCTCGAAATTTCGACTTTAAAGTCGACATTTATTAATTTATTCATTAAAGAATAATTAATATAGATTGGATTTAAATTATAATGTAATATATATTTTTTCCTCTACAAATTTATAACTACACGGGCAGGTAAGTGTTATTAAATCAATTAATACTTAATTGAAAATAAATAATTAATGAAAAAAATATTTAATATGTATTTGTTGATGAAAAATAAAATTATTGATAATCATTTATAAAGTAATAATTTATAAACCTTCAATGAGCTGATTTCGATCGGGACAACCAGTTGATTTCAAATAATATTTAATCTGCGCTCGCGCTGCCCTCTATCTCAAAAACGATTCAACGTATAAAAAAATGTTTGAAACAAAAGTTGTAGAAAATTTAATTCTCTACAATATTGATAATGAATACAATTAGCATAAAACTCATTGGAAACGAGATATTGGCAAAAAACTTGCAAAAAGTCGAATTTTTTGACTTTTAACCCCCAATTTTTGAAGTTGCGGCCCTCGAATCATATTTGGATTTTGAGAATACTTTTATGATACCAGAATAGAAAAGTTTAAAGTCGACTTTAAAGTCAAAATTTCGAGATTAAAGTCGAAATTTCGAGTTTGAAGTCGTAATTTCGAAATTATGAGATTAAAGTCGAAATTTCGAGATAAAAGTCGAAATTTCGAGATACAAGTCGAAATTTTGAGTTTAAAGTCGAAATTTTGAGTTTAAAGTCGAAATTTCGAAATTACGAGATTAAAGTATAAATTTTGAGATAAAAGTCGAAAATTTGAGAATAAAGTCGTAATTTCCAAGAAACAAACAATAAAAATATGTGGCCCTTCTGCGCTTCCGTGAGAACGTGAGCTGCTGTGACAAAACTCTTCAGAATTGGATGAAGAAACTAGAATTCAGATTTAAAGTAATAAACAAACGTCAAGCAGTTATGGAAAGCAGAATAAATACTTAGAGAAAATAATTGAATATAGACAAGAACAACGGCAAATTTTCTGTTTGGACGAAACTTGATATGACACTCACGACACATTTAGAAAAGGTGACCTGATGGTTCGAGAATGTGTACGCCTAACATGCCTGCAAACAAATTTTGTGGCAAAAAAATTCGAGGACTGCAATATCTGCATAATAACATAGAAGCTAATATTTTCGAGGAATGGTTTGAAGACACATTGATCCCAAATTTGGATGCGAACTCACTTATACGAAGGTTTAGGTGTAGGTAGGTTGCACTATATCGTTAACTTGAACTATACTGGTAGGAGGATTTCAATATTATGAAATTTCGATAAGTCCAGATCTTTTTTTATTCTCTCAACACTCAACTCTAGATTTTCTACCACTACAAGACCACTAATAACTCAGTGGTTGTTGCGTATTAGCAACCACTTCAATAGATTGTGTCGAGAGAACAGTGGACTGTATATTTAAATCGTAAATTTCATCCTGAGAATGAAATAAATTTGTTCAGACTTACAGTTCTTGAAATCGTTTGAAAATACGGGGACCCCCAGTAACAGAATTATACCTGCAATCGATGATTATTGGCACAAACTTGATTGTTCAAAGTGTGTACAAACTAACATGCGGATTATGCCTAAAAGAGTATGAAGCAAGGACTAGAATATTGAAATATGCAGGTAAGTTCTTTGTATAACCTAAAAAAGCATCAAGAAAGGAAATCAGGAATATCCACCCCCAAGGGGGAGAACTAGGTAGTTAAAGATTGCATTGAATTTTGTAACTATTGAAGTTGGAAACCTGAAGCTTTGGGTTAATAAAAAAATATTCTGGTCACGAAACTCAATGTGACAAACTGAATTCTACGTGGGCGAAGCCACGGGAAACAACCATGGTAATCATTTATGCCATTGGCCTTGGCTCATTTGCAGTGTTCCCAGCTGACTCACCCACAAAGCCCAAAAACATTTCCCAAGATTAACAACTGTATCAATTTTCAAACGAGACCTTTCGTTGAATTGTTGCGATTCAGATAAAACTACTTCTCTTAGAAACTTGGAGGCATTTTATTACATCATTCTTTTGATTTATTTTCATCCCCTTGGGGAAAGATAGACGATCTTGGCATGGGTTCCAGTAATATATGTGTTCGAAAATAGTTTATTTGCAGAGTTTCATTCCGTCTGATTGATCGAGTTTTGGGAACTTGTCTAACTGCTGATGCTGGAACAAATCAATAGTATCATCTCATCTTGAATAGGGTAAGTTTCCAATTTGTTCGATTTGGTAGAATCCTCGAACATACGGTGTACTTCAAGTTTGATTGTGAGGGAGACAAATTTTGATCTGGAAACGACTGCAAAATGTTCAAGTCACTGAGTGGGGAAATCTCTCCCAAATGCTCATCAAATGGGGCATAAAAAGGGCTTCAAATCCCAATCCATTGCTGCCAGAGATCCGCGAGTTAACCTAACTTTTTTTAAGGACAGAAAACAAGCACTACAGGAAAATCCTTAAGGTGCTATATTTATTGGGACTTCTGAAGTTATCCGACTGTCAAGAGTCAAGACTCTTGACAGAAGTGGAACAGAAGTGATGCCAAACTAGCAGTGACATTTCGATCAATGAATTAAAAAAACAATTGAACAACGACAAAAGAAAATATTTCGAAATGAAAATTGGAAACATTCCCTTCCCCAACATTCCTACGCAATAAGATAAAGCAAAGGTCTATCGGAATACGACTATTTTCCCGACTAAACCACGACGGATATCGTGCAAGTTTCCACAAAGAGTTAGTTCTTGCAGATGCAAGCTCCGCTTGGAGCTTTGCTTATGAGATGAGTCTGTTGATAGTTAAAAGATTTTCAGTCGTTAAAATGACTTTAATTTCTCCAATACATAAATCATAAATTATTAAGTCTTCAATCACATACGAGTATATTCAATTAGGAGATGTGCAGTTCTGTTAGGACGCAAAACTATAATAATATGTATTCTTGCCACTCTGTTCTATCCTGCTAAACCGTATTTTTTTCATAACTCAGCCACAATGTGTTTTCATTGGAAATTTTCTCGCTTCCAGTCTTGAATCTCCAGCACAAACAAACTTCAGAAATATATTTTTTCTGAGCTGTAAAAAATCTCCATCACTTTCACTTACTGATATCGTTTATATTCCATATTATGGAAGTAACTAAGTTGATGATTCATAGTTAATTATTGAGAAAATTGATTTTATGGTACATTCAAAACAGCATTTACTAAAATAGAATGGCTGGATATTCCACTTCACACAGCCATACTGAAACTTTCCTGGGATCATAATAAATAACTGGAAATTTATTTTGTTATGTCGTGGGTATCTGAAAACGAATTTTTGGTCAGTTACTAAATGATTTTCTTTCATATACAGAGTAGATCACAGTTATCTTAAAAGAGTTTTTCAAATATTATATACAAATTATAGTGAAAAAGAGCATAGCATCTGTATGAAAACTTTTAGTCCAGTCAATACTTCCAATAAGATGCCAAGTTTTCGATAGCCATCATTTCATAAATGAACTGAATATAGTACAGATGCAAAAAGCTTCCTCCTTCTCAACTTTTGATCATGACCAAAATATCAACGTTGGACAAAATGTATGTGAAAAGGTATAATGTTTAATGTATAAGTTTGAAAATGACCTTATAGGACGAAACAGCACTAATTTTTAGTTACAAATAAATCTCTTACTGAGAAGCGCTTATTCTGCAACACGAATGTTTATCAAAGTCTAGGGGAGCATATATCACACGAACCCTCCAATTTTTACGCCATATCAATATAAATAACCTTATTGTGAAAAAACTAATTTTATAAAAGCCTCACCTGGGTAATTCGAGGTAACTTTTCCAAAAATGATTTTTTTCTTTTTTTGCTGTCACGTTTTTGTACGGCGTTTGGTTAGGATAATTCTCAGTCGTAATTAGTATCTGAATTAATAGACGTCATGTAAGAAGTTTTGGCATATTATTTACACCGACAATTTCAGTTAGAAAAGTTTTATTACGATTTAATAATCAGCGTCTGTATGAGGTCAGAAAAAAATGCACTCCTATTTTCACTGGACTAACACAATGAACAAAACGATGGAATAATATATTTCAACTTGGCAGGTAACACACGCTGTCAGTCGAGAAGTTTACGCTGGACATGAAGCTGTAAGTAATCTAGACAAGATAAATATAAGTCAGTCACATTGATAATTGATTGTTTGACAGTCATTTCCAGTCGATATAAGTGAGAAATCAAAGCGTTATTGTTATACGATAATTTCACATGAAAGTTTGATTTGAAAGGGGAATATTTTTAGAAGAGATTAATTTTGGGGGAAGAAAAATTTTGGCTTTCTACTTCATCATCATACAAAAAATGTAGGAATCTTCCAGAGAAAGGAAAAAAAGAAAATTGATTTCAAAATATACACATTTTTGTACACAGTTCATTTTTGAAGTGATTTTTTTTCTTTGAATTTTGGAATATACTAATGAAAAATGAATCAATTAAAGGTATTCAAGAGGTACAACCTTCATTATTTTGAATAAAATTCCAATTATGGGAGCTATTTTTTGTCTTATTGTTTCAATGTGTTTTCTCCATGATACATTTTCATCTAGAATAAGACCAAGTAATTTAGCACTAGGAGAGTAATAATTATTTTCATTATTGAATTTAATTGGATCTTTTGAATCAATTGATATAGAAATTTCGTGGCAAACTTGACCAAAAGTGAGAAAGGCGCATACTTCCGTTATTTTTCGTGTTAGGATGAAATTCATAAGAATCTTTTGAGTCCAGAAGCCACTTGGCACAGTATCAAGGTAGAAATACACTGGGTGCCTCGTTTTTGTCGGCACTTGAGTTTTATCACGCTGTATATTTCTCATGAATACAGATTTATTCCTATTATCCTTATAAAAATACGTGCAATAACTCACCGTTTTGAATCCCCTGTACATGATCCGAATTTCCTGCCTGGTGAACTTGGTCAACCTGCAGAGATCCTCCAAGGCCACGGGTATAGGCTTCGGTACCCTGGACGGTTCAATCTCGAACATAACCTCCTCCACTGGGCTGTCTGAAGGAGTGCCCATATTGCCTAATCGTCCTGTATTTTATTCCTACAATAATTTGTTCGTTATTTTCGACGTGATTACAGTTTCCAAATTGTTTCTGTTGAAGTTCACTAAAAATATTATCAGCTACCTATACTATATACTATATCCTATACTATATACTATAACAATTTTCAATTGAAGGTAACTCATATACAAATTGAACTGAGAGCTAACGGCAACAATGTTAAATGTTAGAACTAAATTCTTACCGGGGTCATTTTCATTGTCTATGCATCGCTATTGTAAGTAATTGAAAAGTAAGATGATTCCATAAAATTTGCCCCCCGTAATAAGATAGCTTCTGCATATCGATAGGATGTACGAGCGAATAGGTGAACCAGTTCGTTAAATACTTTGAAACCTCGGTAAACTGATCAAAACTTCGCAGGTCTATTATATTTGCATCCTCAAAATGCCATAACTAGTCATTCGGTTTCTTCTTCATCAAGCGTCCTTATCTGCATAGGCGTAGTGTGTTCTGTTTCTTGTGAAGGTGACTTTGTTTTGTATTTATTAAATATATTTTATTATATTTATTAAATAGACTGTTATATTTATCAACTTTAAAATATTAAGATAGAGTTGGCCGATACTTGTTCTTCAAAATACATTATCATAGATTTTCATCACATTCACACTTTATTGTAGGATTATTAGTTGACCTAGTAATTAAACTCAGGTATAAATGTTCGTTAAACTCAGGTATAACTGTCATTAATTAGTTTCCAGAATATTATTAGTTTCTAGGTAGATAGTAATATTTCAATGTATGTAGAATTCAGTTTGTTAGTGAACACGCTTGAAAAAGCTACTGTGCAGCGAAACACGTGTTGCGGATTTTGCAGGTTTGTTAATCTATTCTAGTGAAAATCTCACAATAAAGTGTTTTTCAAAATACATCAACTTTAAAATAGTTTTTGAGGTAAGTAAACAACTGACAAATAGCTGAATAATATTATTGAATTTTATTATTTTTATAGTATTAAGATGGATGTCGTAGCAGGTCCAAGTAATGTACAAAGAAAGTGGAAGTTTATGCCATTAGAAGAAAAACAGATTGTCTGTAGAGTTCACTAAAAATACACTCCGTACAGTAGAAGCTATAGCCCAGTGTTCATTTTTAACGGGAATATCCGTGTCGACAATTGAACGCATTGTAGGTACGTGAAAAAAAGGTGACTGGGATTGTGCAGGCTGCAAAAGTACATTGTCAAGGTAGAAAAAAAATTTAATTGGACGAGTACCAGAAAAAATGTGTACGCTATACCATTCATTCTCTCTTTTTGAGAATAAAGCACCAACCCTCGAATCTATTAGAACAAAGGTAATGGATAATGATCTCATTCCAAAATGAGCAAAGAGAAGTTAAGGAAAATAATGAAGAAAGATTTAAAATTTATATATGCCAAATGATCCCGTAAATCTGTCTTAATAGAAAGAGAATATATAGTATCATGGCGACGGAGATATCTTCGCTCTATTAGAGAAATGCGTTCTGTTCTCAAAAAGATTTATTATCTGGACGAAACGTAGGTGAATGCTGGTCATACAGTATCTAAGATCTGGCAAAATACTACTGTAACTAGTTATCGTCGAGCATTTGTGGACGGTTTATCAACAGGATTACGCGGACCAACGGGTAAAGAGCAAAGACTAATTGTCGCCCATATAGGTAGCGAGAGTGGCTTTTTAGACGATAGTGCAATAATTTTTTCATCCAAAAGAACGGGGGATTATCACGAAGACATGGACGCCCAACGCTTTGAAGAATGGTTTGAATCCCTTCTTTCACGAGTCGAGCCCAATTCGGTAATAGTAATGAATAACGCTTCTTATCACAGCCGATTAGTAGAACAGCTGCCAACTATAACCACCAGAAAAGCAGACATGCAGAGTTGGTTAGGACAAAAAGGAATACCATTTTCCGAGGACATGGTTAAGGCCTAACTTATGAGTGTCATTAAACTGCATCATGATAGATATCACCAGCATGTGGTGGATACAATAGCTTGTGTTGAAGGCATCACCATTTTGAGACTTCCTCCTTACCATTGTGAGTTAAACCCGATATAATTAATCTGGGCTCAAATTAAGGGTTACGTAGCTCGTGAAAACGTGACATATACAATTTCTGATGTCCAACGTTTATTAGAACTCGCAATGGAACGCATACGGAAAGAAGATTGGGCTAATGTTGTAGCCCATGTGATAAAGGAAGAAGAGAAAATGTGAAAATTGGACGGGATGGTAGACACTGTTTTCGACCAAATAATAATAGATTTAAGTTTGATTGGGGATTCCTCTTCGGACGAGTCAATGGATTCTGATACTTCATGAGCATAACAAGGGTAATTATTTCTTTGCTTCGTAGTTCTCTTTCTTTATAAAAGGAACATAATAATTATTTTGTAAATTTTTCTGGTTTTTTGAAGGCATAATAAGAAAATGTAATCAGTTTTCCCAATGACACCAGGTAGCGCCACCTACTATAACAATTTTTACGTAATTACCGATGTGTTTAAATATATAAAAATATTATTTTGGTACGCCTCTGCAGAGTTGGTAGGAGGATTATCCGTTGGTCACTTCAAATACGACGTTGCTATCGAATCACCTTCAATTGAAAATTGTTATAGTATATTTATCAATTTATTGATACTTTTCGTTATAATTTGTACAAACACGTTCCTTTGTAACTTTTGGTTCTTGAATACAGATGAATTAGGTTATTTTTCTCCTATTCATCATACCTGTAAAAGTATACAGAGTGTTTCAAATTCATTCCTCACCATCGGGATCTCGGAAACTATGAGAGATGCGAAGATGGTTAAATTGGGGCGTATTTCTCAATAATATTACCGTGTTAGGAATCACACGTTAAAAGGTAAGACCTCGTTAGTCCTTAACTCGCACAAGTTTCTCAACTTCTGAGAGTTGTCGTTCGTATGGGGGCGACAGCTGATTAACGGAAAATCAGATTTCAAACAAATTTTTTTAAACAGATTTATTTTCAAATCCTTCGAAAAATAAAGCCAGAAAAATAAAAACCGAAATTTCTGTTTTTTCCAGATATCTCCGGATACACTCGGAATTTCAGAACTTTCCCAACGGCATATTGTTAGTCAAGTAAATGCGCAAAATTGCCCCAATTTAACCATCTTCGTATCTCTCATAGTTTCCCGGATTCCAGTGGTGATGATCGAATTTGAAACACCCTGTATAGGGCGTTCCAACGAAAACTTAACTCCCCTGTAAGTCAGAAACGGAAGTGTAATCAAAAATTTCAAAGAACACGTCAATTTTTATTTATAGAGGGACTATATCTGATTTACAAATTATACTCGAAACTTCACCCCCCTGCGATAAGCAACTACTACCCCTATTTTTTTCAGTGGCTTGGGGGGAAGTCGAGTGATACATCTTTTGAAAGGTCTTTTGTCCCTTTATTACTTCTGTAATCTTTTTCGAAATTGGTTCATTCGTTATTGAGAAATTAAATGCTGAACGTTATATTTAAGAAAAAACAGAAAATTCGTGAAGTTTGTGGAAATCAATTCGTCAGGTGTAGTTTTTGGAATAAAGTAATGTCGATGGCAACAGAATCAACGGATAAAGTGTTCAAAATAACCTCCATTTAGTTCTATACAATAATACAGTCCACTTTCGAAAGCGTTCCTTACAGACAGAAATGGCGGAGTTGGAGGTGCAGTTTTAGGACATGTACAAATAGATAGTAGTGTATTTCGGATTCTGAAAGCCGACAAATTCCATCCTTTCAAAATTGAGCTAGTTCAGGAATTAAACGAAGAAGATCCTGATCGTCGACTTCAGTTTTGTGAGGAGTTCAGCAAGACATTGACCAATAACCCAAACCTACTATACAATACATGTTTTTCAGACTTAAGTTCTTTCATGTTGAATGGTGCAGTGAATAAACATGATTGTCATTAGTGGAGGGATGTGAATCCTCATCTGGTGATGGAAACACATTCACAAACTTCTGTGTCGGGTCGTCATGTCGTCTTGCCGTGTCTTGTCGTGTCGACGTGTCTTGTCTTGTCGTCGTGTCGTGTCCTCTGTAGATTTCAATAGAGTGGGGGCCACATACTGAATTTGGATTTGTCTGGGAGAATCCCTTGTTCAACTGACAAATTTATTAGATATGTCACGGGAAAACTCAGTACTACATTTCCTAAAAAGATTATTAGATATCCCATCAAGCCCACATGAGTTATATTACCTCAAATTCGTAAAAGGGGGAATGAAAATAGTGAACTTGAACAAGTAGGTATCATTATTTGCGCAAATTCAAGATCAAACCCGACCTTAACTGGAAAAGTGGCATGTTTACTGAAATTCACTTCTCAATCACTAACAACGTAATGCTTTCAATAACGGAAACAATTTACTCGTCAACAACTCCAAAAAAATAACCTCAATACCTGATAAATCAGATTTCCAAATGCTATCTCAGGTAATAAATATCTTTAAAGTACTCACAGTGACTTCCAATCAAAATATTCGCCTGTTTCGCGTCTTTAGAGAGCCGCCGTCCTCATTCACGCTGGCCTGCTAGATACGGGATTCAACTACGGACTGATCTATCATCTGTTGAGATGCAGTAGTGAATTGTTACGCCTCATCTTTCTCTATTAATAGATCATGCAGAATGCAGGTTCACAGCTGGGGGAAATTCGACGTCTAGCAGCGAAGCGTTCGTTATCTGTGCCACATGGGGATGAAGGAGACGCTGTTGATGCCTGCAAAGAACAATGATCAGTGAAAGGGAAATTGAATTGATATCTATTCGTCATCATCAAGTTCAATCTGAAGTTATGTGCCTTCGTCAAAGGTAATAGTAATCTAAAGGGTCTTTCGTATGACTTATCCAAAGCTTTTGGCTGTGTCAATCACAGCATATTGCTTCGGAAACTCACAAGGTATGGTTTTAGGGACAACACTCATATTTGGATTAGTTCATACCTTTCTGATAGATAACAATTTGTAAGAACGTCATCTAACTCAGACGTTGTATTAGGCCCTATACTGTTTCTGTTATATATTAACGATTTAACCAACATATAGGAAGAACAAAACCGCCATAAATGTTCCGTTATACAATAGCTTCCTCGTGGGTTTTTATAGAGATTCAAAATCGCAACACGTCTTTTGCTATACAAATTTCATCTGAGTTTAGTTGAGAACTAATCTAAAATTCAAACTCACTAACTAGACATGTAATAAGCTAGTTACCGATCCAACGTTAGAAAATAGATTCAACAGGAGGATATCATTCAATTCTATTTGATCATTCAGTAACTTTTCAGAATTCTCAAACCTAGTGGTTTCCAAATATTCCAAAAGATTGAGTTTCAAACCACCTTCGAAATGTCATACTTGCTCCTTCGTCAAAAGATGGTTTGCAAATATGGAATTGGTTTCATATTCAAAAAACTACTCCGGTGTTCTCTCATTCTTTGGGAAAAATTTCTGCCAGTTTGGCCGATATAAAGTTACAGTCAAGAACCACAAGTCAACTCATATACTCCTGATCTATCGGACACTGAAGTTTTGTCATTATTGTTTTTAATAAATTTGCTTAAACTTTTGAACTTTAGGTAAAATTAACGATGGTTTTGCTGGGGACAGCGGAGTATGTTAAAGTCCCATGACGCTTATTATCGTTTTTTGAAGTGAAGTAGTCGATAATATCTGCCATGTAACTGTTGTTTGTGGCAATTTTTCTTGATAAAATATAGTTCCTTGAGGAATTGTTTGACAATGTCCGTATAGGATGGTTTTTGAAAAATTGCCACTGAATTTTGATACTAAATTAAAAACAGCGTCAGAACAATGGATGCCATCGCAACCGAGATGAAGTGTTATTATGAATTTCATTGCTGAGTTTGTCCACAGAAATGTTAGCTAGCAAAACACCCAACGGGTTTCCTATTATTAGTCCTTCGCTGCATTAATGAAACTTTTCATTAAATTGAAAATAATTTTGAAACAGACAAATATTAAGTAGCTATAGTCGAAGTAAACAGTATTGTGCACACTTAAAGTTGGCGGCACTCTCAAAGGCCAAAAGTCATGAAATTAAACTACTTTGAGTAGTGCCTAGATGATGACAGTACGACCAGCTGTCGAAAGCGCTCGCAGATAATTAAATAGAAGTTATAAAGCTTCAAATCCTTTTTGTGACTCACATTCAATATTAAAATACTGAAAGTAAAAGAAAATTAGTTGCATCATTCAAAAAAAAAAAGTATATATATACAGGGTGTTTGGTAGCTGGGTGCAAACCTTTAAGGGGGTGATACACTAGCCCATGTAGAACATATTCATACAAACATTTTTATTTTCTAGCGCGTTTTTGATTTTTAAGGGAACTTTTACGACTTTTAGTACAAAAACCCAAAATTGGTCAATTAAATGCTAATAACTTGGAATCTTAACAGAAATGTCCGGTTTTTTAAATTTATTTTAGTAGTCTTATGTGTCCCCAATCGTACTAAAGTAGTTTGAAGCACCATTGTGCCCAAAAAAGTTATGTACAGAGCATTTAAACTTTACAAAAAAAGAAAGAAAATAAAAAATCTGACCTTTGATGCCAATTAAAAAAATAAATAAAATACATTCAGGTGTTCAGACACCTTTGAAAACATGCTTAGTTATTGCTCTTTCGTTTGAGGTATCATTTACCTAGCTAAGTCTTAAACTTTTTTAATTAGGGTACCTCAACCAGTTAAAGGTCGTAAATATAGATATTTGAAAAATTAAAAAAAAAAGTAATTTAAATGAAATTCAGCTCAAAAACCTTTAAACGAAAATCCTAAAGCAATATGCGATATTATTTTTAGACTTACATGGAATAATAAGAAACTTAGCCCAACTTGAAAGAAGAGAAAACTGAACAAAGGCCGGTGCCGGTGGCATGCCTTTCGCTCCTGCAGGTGTTGTTTATTTTGGACTATCGAACTTTTTGTTGTGTGTGCTGCCATGGCTGAGTTTACGAGTCATGAACAAGCCGATATCATTTTTATGTATGGCAGAGCTGATGGTAACGCATCTCTGGCACGACGTTTGTACCAAGAACGTTACCCGAACCGCAGGTTCGGGTAACGTTAACATGTATACATGTATACACAAAAAAATCGTATTACGTCAATTCATATCTTCAATTTATTGTTTTTCACTCATTTTTACTGCCCTGAAGAAGCTTCCCATTAGAAGCGAAAGCTTGGCAAAGTAAAGCAGAGTTTGATTTTTGATTTTTTGACTGAGAGACCCTGTTAATCCATTTTTCCATACATTTCTCCAGTCGCTAACATTATCCAATGGGTCCAGTGGATTAACGGGGTCTCTCAGTCAAAAAATCAAAACTCTGCTCTACTTTGCCAAGCTTTCGCTTGTAGTGGGAAACTTCTTCAGGACCTATAATTCATTGAGTTGTGGGTTTTTTGCCAATGAATAACATTACAAATCATACTTTCAGTAAAAATGAGTAAAAAGCAATTAATTGAACATATAAATCGACGAAAGAGAGTTGAACAATAATGGATTTTTTTGGTTTGACAAATGTCATACCTTCACATAAATGACATTTTTCAATGGGCATGATGATTTGATAATCTTTGACTGAGAGACCCCGTTAATCCATTTTACTGTACATTTCTCCAGTCGCTAAGATTCTTCTATATATATATTTATATATATCAAAAATCCAAACTGCTCTACTTTGCCAAGCTTTCGCTTCTAATGGGAAGCTTCTTCAAGGCAGTAAAAATGTCAATTTATATGTTCAACTTATTGTTTTTGACTCATTTTTACTGCCCTAAAGAAGCTTTCCATTAGCAGTGAAAGCTTGGTAAAGGAGAGCAGAGTTTTGATTTTTGGTTATGGTTATGGTTATTTGATTCTTATATAAGTTATCTCCCTAATTATATTATTAACGGGGAGCTGTTGCACTGTATCGTTTACTTGAACTGTAAGTCTAGAATTCCCTAATTAATCACAGAATCTACATGGTTTATGTCTCAGAGCTCTAACCAGCCAAATTGTTTCAATTGGCGGAATATTGAGAAACAAGTTACGGACATAAAACGATATAAATTTAGAGTTATCAGGAAGAGTTATGTTTTTAATGTTATTCACTGATTATATGTATCATTTATACTAAATTTCAGTTTGAAAGTAGTGTGAATTTCAATCAATTGTACGAGCATTTTTGACATTTCCACACAATGAGCATTTCAGAAATTTCCACCGACTTTCGAAACGACAGTTTCTTGAACTACTGAATAAAAAAATACGTTAGAACAAAGGATGTCATCACAACTGATCTCTTCAAAAATATCAGTCCTGTACTAGAAGCGAAATCAGCACCGAAACAGCTACCCCGACCCCTCGACCCACTCCTACCACAGATCTTATCTCCCGACCATCCCAAGACTTATGTCATACGCACCTTCTGAACGCTGCGCCCGCCGCCTCCACTCTCGTCGAGGTGTTCCCTGAAGACCCGACGGCGGATCGATCGGCCGTCGCGACGCTAGCAGAAACTCACAGGGTAACTTTGATGGAAGAAGCCACCCGGAGCACGACTTCGCGGAGTGATCCCGGACTCGACCCGGAGCCTAAACTGGTCCGTGTGCTCGGCTGCAGACCGTGCTTGAGGCAGCGCGCGCAGCTGTACGCGCAAGCACGCTGGAGGCGCGAGGAAAAAACGTGTCACTCGCATGTGGCCACACGCATCGTAAATACCGAGCCGTCTGAAGTCATTTCACATTTTACATTCCAATAACTCTTTCAAATCGTGCCGCTATTTCACTTATTCACTGCTGCTTGTAGCTTTTCCGAACTAATTCGCGTTCTAAATTAGAAATGAAACGCATATTCGGTTACCACCCGGTATGCGGCCTAAATACCGGATAACTAGTACCTATCCGGCAGCGGCGGCTCGTCAGAGGAGGCAAGGGAGGCTTAGCCTCCCCATAAAATTTGAGGCTATTCATCGCAATAATTCAAAAGATATTGACAAATAATACATAATATGCCCGAAAAAACGCTATCACTCACTATGTAGTACGTACCACACTGTATCCTGCATCAACAAAACTCAAACACACCGCCCATGAACGAATAACGAATAAACCATCAACCCGAAATAATAAATGCCATACGTTGCAAGGGAGCCAAACCTCCGAAATTTTCAAAAAACACAAGCTTTGCGAGCCCGATCCAACCAGCGTTATACGTCCCGATTTGTACTTTTAGTTGCAGAAATTACAGCGCTAGAGGAGGCTAGCCTCCAGTTGGTCTCCGTTAGTGTACGGCTGCGTTTGTAATTATTCGGACGGAATGCCGTGACGGACCGGGACTGAAAAATATTTCGGTAAATCGTTTTAGTGTTTCTTGATAATATTTGTCATTTGTGTATAAAACAGGCAGTATTGTATTACAGAAGTGCTTTTTGGTAATATTTTTAATGTGTTTTTGAAGTGTTTTCTTTCAATTTCAAGGTGTTTTCAGGTTTTCACATTTATTATGGATTAGCCGGTTGGTTGCTGACAAATAATTTTAAGTCGTTATCTTATGATAATAAATTTTACATTATTAAAACTCTGGGAAGGCCTCAACCAAATTTGATTTCAATTAAAGCGTCAGATAATCGACAAAGCAGTCGAGGATTTAATATTAGTTGGTACGATTAATGCGATTGGTTAACCGGCTCCATTAAACGAGAAAAACTTTTTTATTGGCCCTGTGTTTTATTTTCTGTACAAACCGTATACCAAACGTGGTCTAAAATAGGATACTCCGATTTAAAAAATTTACCTCGTTCTACAGAAAGACATTTTAAATCTAAGGAGCATATATTTTCGTCTTGTAAATCAAAATTGTTTAGCAAACAAAATATAGAAACAGCTTTAGATACAGCTCAAAAAGAGGCCATAATTTTTTTTTTCTATACCCGTACTCTAACAATACACTTATATGACCATAATCCGTTTCATAATGATATCCATTATAATACAGATTTTTCATATTGATACAGATTATCAACCAATAGAAACCCATAATTTTTCAATCAGGAATCCTGTTCTTTTGTTTGTCCTAGATTCTAACCTAAGTAACTAATTGCTTTATTGGTCAAAATCAGTTTTCATATTACCTACCTATATTGTCAAAATGTCTGAAAACAGCGATATAGAAGGAATACCATCGACTCCAATATTTTTAAAAGATCAGATTAATTACAGTTGTTATATTCAATATAAATATAATTAGAATCTTCATAGTTTTCTTATATTCATGATAATACCATTAAGTTTGTGTTTTTTAAAAAAAATATGAGTTAATTACTGTAAATGTGTTCAATGCAAATATAATATTTATAGTTTTTCATTATTTATCGGGTTTAGAAAAAATAGCGAATGCAACTCTCATGTAATGGTTATTAATACACTCGCATATACCATACAAAACTCGCCTTCGGCTCGTTTCGTATCCCGGTTAATGCTCGTGTCTTAATAACCATCATTACATGATCGTTGCATAATATACTATTAATAATCAGGTTAGGGAAAAATCTGTCAAATTTTAAAAGACTTATCGATATCACGATTTATTTGGGTTCCCCAGAATTATCTTTTCGCGAACACGATGAAACTGAAGATTCGATTAATCGCGGCAATTACAAGGAACTGTTGATGTTATGGGGCAAATATGATTTCCAATTTGTCACTTTTTTAAACGGTAGCCTCAAACGGGCACCTCAAAAACCATCCAAAATGAGCTTGTAGACAGTGTGGCATATATTATTAAGGAAAATATAAGCAAGGAGATTGAAAGTGTTTCTTCTTTCGCATGGGAAATTGATGAAACTACCGATATTACCTGTACATCACAACTTTCAATCGTTTTTAGATATGTCAAAGAGAAGCATAATTAAGTACTTGTGCTTATAAAATATTAGTAGCAATTCTGAACAAAACTGTTATATTATAAGAGAAAAGTATTATTATTTATTGACTGGGAAGAGTTCATTTATATTAAATAACTCAAAGACAACCCTTTTTCTTTGTTTTTGTTTTTTTAATTATCAGTTTTATACGTATAATTTTCGGCAATACACAATTTTTGTTTGCATTTATGCAAATATTACGTATTTTGCTTTAAATAGGTGCGGTACCCCAAACAATTTTCGCGCCTCCGGCGGGCTTTTCTGTGTGTGCATATAGTCTTTATGACTTCAGCCTCCCCTGTTCTCCAATGCACGAGCCGTCACTGCTATCCGGCCGAATACTGGAAAAAAAAAATGTTTAGGTAATTTGTTGCTTTGTTTAGTTAGTATCACCAGGAGTAGGGATGAACTATGATGTCTAATAGGCCTTCTTACAGATCACTGTCATTTTAATCGTCATATGCAGAGACTCGGACTGTCAGAAGACAGTGTGAGTCGCCTCTGTTTGGAAAATGATGAAACAGCAGAGCACATACTTTGTGTCTGCCCCGCTGGGACCGAATCAAGTTTTTAGAGTTCGGCAGAGCCGTACTCTTACCATCTGACCTGAAAGACCCCTTACAATACAAACTAATCGGCTTCGTCAAGAAGCTGGGTTTATTTGGTCGAGTGTGAGCCACAATAAACCCTTGCGGATTGCGGTGGAGGGTCGAATAGACCCACGAAAGCAAAAAATCCTGCAAGAAATAAAATCCACATTTCAAACACACATTCAAGAACGGCGGCACGCACGTAATAATTATTCTCCATGAGCATCTGTAGGTAGACTATTATTATTATTTATGGCTGCAAAAATATACAATTTTCTACCCGAATCGCATCAATTCCACCAATTTATTTAAAAAAGTCATTCAATCATTTCTATATACTACCAACAGACATTTATCGCGTAATCTACTCGAAAACTGACACTTTTAGTGGACTTGGAAAAACATTGAATATAGAAAGCAGATACCTGCTCTTTGATGGAAATCTCTACTTTTCTCATACACGTTAATAGTGGAAAAATAACTTTCATTTTTATTTCAACGTTCGCACATAGACGTATGAAGTATTCAAATATTTCACATTCTTGTTTATCCATCTTGACCGTTTCGAGGATTAGAGAGAACAAAATTCATGTTAGGAGGACGTTGTTGAAAGGAACGTGCAGTACCAAACATTTCTTCAGATACATCTTTAGAGCGTTCAATTCCAATTCAACTTTCGTCTCAATAACGCCTGTCAATTAATTTATTATTCTTTTGTCTTGACTTGTCTTATTTTGCTTTGTCTTGCTTTGTCTTGTCTTGCCATGCCTTGTTGTGTCGTGTCTTGTTTTATCTTGGTCTGTCTTGGCATGTTGTGTCTTTTCGTGTCGTATCTTGTCGTATCGTCTTGTCTTGTCGTCTAGTCTTGGCATCTTGTACTGTCGTCGTTACTTGTCTTGTCGTGCCGTTCCGTCTCATTTTGTCTTGCCGTGATGTGACGTGTCGTGTCGTCTAGTCTTATCTTGTCGTCGTGCCGTTTTGTGTCGTGTCATCTTGTCTTGTCATATATCGTCGTGTATTGTCGTCATGCCGTGTCGTGGCATCATGTCTTGTCTTGTCGTGACGTGTCATTCCGTATTGTGTCGTATCGTCATGTCGAGTCGTCGTGTTGTGTCGTCTTGTTGTATCTTGTCATCTTCTCGTCTTGTTCTCTTGTGTCATATGGTCTTGTCTTGTCGTCGAGTCGTCATGTCGTATCGAGTCGTGTCATGTAGTATTGTATCGTGGCGTCTTGTCGTGTTGTGCCGAGTCGTCTTGTCTTCCTTTTTTGTCGTCTCGTCTTGTCGTAATTCGTCGTGTCTTATTTTGTAGTATCGTTTCATTTTGCCGAGTCGTGCCATGTCGTGTCGTCTTTTTTTTCCCTTAGAGATGACTGTGACGATCAGAATGTCGTTGTCAAATAGCCCGGCCACTCGACTTCATATTTGTTGAATCACTATCAATCATTTGAAAATCGTATATTCAAAACACCGGTCCCCGAACAGAGTTACTGATTGTTTCTTATCATAGCTTGCTAGTGGAATTGTTCAAAGTGGTCATTCCTCTACGGCTCTATCTTTATTTCACCCATACATTTGAAAACTGTATATACAAACAAAAAATAGCTTCATATTTTTCAAAACTTTCCGGTTTACAATTACAAACTTCTAATACAATTAACATTGTTTCCACACTTCACACTTTAGATGCGAAATACAAGCTCTGAACACCTCATTAAAAAACTCGCGTGTTAAGACTCTAACAAAAACATATTTCATAATTATAGTTCGCGTCGTTGGTATGAAAGAAGGGTTCGTTCTTATTTGTAGGGGATGATGGGGTAGTATATCAATGTGTGGGATCAGATTGGAAAAAGAAGTATGTTTAACTGACAAAGGCTGTATTGAGGTTTTCTGACGTCAATTTGAGTATTTCATATGAGAATATATTCCGTTTTCCAACGAATGACAAAACACAAAAACTTGAATGACCTCATTCCTAGTTTTTAGTGAGGGATTGTTTCAGAATATTGAATTTGACTTGTGATGCACTGTTTGGAACATTTAATGTCGTAATGAATATTACTGGAATATTACTATCCTAACACCAAACTGTTATTTTTAACACTTCGACACGTGTTTCGATCACCAAGTGATCCTCTTCGAAAGAAAGTTTAATTTTGTTCAATTCCTCATCCATAACAGACATGAATACAACTCTTTCACCAAACCCAAATTTTATTGACAACAATGAAAACAATATTGCTCCACCTCAGGTCGTCTATAGTTCTTTATCCTTTATTAAGGAGATCACTCCCAAACTCTCTAGAATATTTAACGAACTACCGAATATTAAGATAGCCAACAAAGCAGTTCTTACAATTAGAACGATATACACCAGAGTTAAAGATAAACCCCCCTTACTTCTCGAACGAATGTGATTTATAGTATTCCATGTCAATCGTGAAGCAAAAACTATGTTGGTCAAACTTCAAGATCTTTAAGCCCCAGAATAACCTGTCCAGTGATTGTGGATACCATCAATATGTCCGGTGATGGTTCATGATGTCCGGTTCAACCCGGACAAAAGTATATCAAATTACTGACTTACTCTTTTTGACGTGTATTCCCATTATTAACTTTGCCACGATTCAACGGACTATATGTATATTCCCTCGGTTTTACTGTTTATTCAAGCTTTTTAAAATGCCGATTTTCATCAATTCACAGTCATTTCGAGTATTTCTAAATTTGACTTAATTTGTAGCATGAAATAGTTGCGACACAGTCTATTAAAGAACTGTCGACCCAGCTCTGTACATGATCAGAAACTCCGTTCTCTTGAAACTTCGAGCTATTTTCCGTAATCGCCTTCTTTGCTGATATATTATAGCTGAAAATCCACATTCGGTCCATATCTTGATTTTACGGCTACCTTAAATTAACATGAAAGGTGCATGCCGTGATGCTATAAATCCACAATTCCACGTAAATCACTTCGGAATCCTCCTCGAGGATAAACCAAAGGCTTCCATTTGCCGCTCCTGACATTTACACCTGACCTAGACCTCAACCCTAATCATGTCGTTCTATTTATAAGAGACTGCATTACCAATTAGTAGGGGAGATAGGTGCGAAACTAATACAAACACTACTGTATTCAGAAGCATGAAAAATACAACTCAAACAGCTCTATAAGACGATCGGTGTTTATTGCTTATCGTTTAACCCTTGCTAAGAATTTTCGGCTCGCACAGGATTTGACTTCAAAGAGTTGTTGGAAAAGGATGCTGTCTGGTTAACGAAAAACCATTTCAAACCTTTTTCAACATTAGATTACTGTATTCTGATTATTTATAGAATATTCTCTATTCAAATTGTAACTATTGCAAGATAGATCTTTACGTTTCTGGAAACAACACATTACAGTTTTTTGCCAGATTTGCATCAGGAACATGTCACATACACCCCGTCAAATTTTCCTAAAAGTACTATCTAGTTAATATATTATTTCCCTCAACATAGACTAAGTTTTTAAATTTATTGCCTAGTTCAGTGACGTTGTTCACGTTTAGGGATGATAGTTATATAGGTTAAATAGCTCGTACAGCTTAGGCCATATATTGGAAAAAGAAGACTTGAGTTTTGAATTAAGTGCGGTTAAATTTGAAAACCAAGGGTTATGTTATGTTATTTCCCAGGAAATTCAAAAACTCGTTTGATTTGTTAATTGGTTTGGAGCAAAAATACATCATTTCATAATGTCTCACAGTGTACATGGGACTTTCGTATCCGAAAAAATCAACAAAATACGTTGGAGGCCCGATGAATTCAACAACTCGCACTTTTTTCTCACTGGGAGCGTAGACAACGATTGCAATAACATAAAACTCTGGGATTTTCACGAAAACGATGAAGAGGATGATGTGTATCCTTTCCTGATATCCACCTTTCCTTATTGTGGAGATGTAACCGAAATGAAGGTAAGTATTCCAAGAAATTTTTCACACATTAAATCCTAGTGTGTTTGATTCTCAAACATTTTAATTTCACAGTTTCTGAATGCAGACTATTTTGTTACGTCGTCTTCAAGTGGATCAGCACATCTGATGAAAATTGTTCCTGCGTACACTGACAACATCGCTTTGAAAAGTGAAATTACTTGGAATAAAATACATCAGTTCAAAAATGGTGAAGCAAGTCCCTGCACTGCATTGGCTGTTTACGAAAACGATATCGTGACTGTTGGTGAAGATGGGTGCATAAATCTACTGAACACAAAAGTACAAAAAGTACATGGTAAAATAGGTGAGAACTATATCACAAATACATACATGATAGCCGTAACATATGTTTAATTTGATGGAATTAGATTTTATATATCCAGAGGTGTTGCAGATGTTTTCCTGGTCGATTCGATATTCATGTTACTTTTTTTTGTATCCGCAGAAACAATTTGTAACTTATTCCATATAATATTAACTCAGTGTTTTTTGTGTAGACGATGCTGATAGTTGTTCCATTCAGTGTGTGATATTCCTGAAACATAATGAGATTTTGACCAGTAATTTAAGAGGTCAGTTGAAAATTTGGGATTTGCGTAGTTCCAGTAATAACCCTAACAGCACTTTTATGATCAGTGGAGACCAGGTTACCCCTACATGTCTCACCTACCATCCAACTCAAAGGCATCTGATTATAACAGGAGACGACTTAGGTGAGTCCAACCAAAATAAAATCATTGATGTTAAATAAAAGACTTTTTTCAAAAAACTGAAAAAACCGGTCTATTTTTAATTCGAAGGTGTATATGTATCATAACCTCCTTTCCCGCCTCTTGGTAACCATCATCCATGTTACTATTCACTACATAACTTTCATGCAATGTATATTCTTGTCAGTTTCTGTTATTTTTTTATAAGTTATCCACAAAATCTTTAGTGAGAATCTTGACATGAATTCTAGAGATAATTTTGTTGGACTAAAAAAGGCATGCCATAGCAACGTGTTTCGGGCTTTTGGCACATCATCAGTATGGTGCAGACAAGTGCAAGGTGGGGCAACACTTGGTTGTCAAAAAAGTGCGAAATCTCAAAGCGTGTGTCTATGGTTTGCTTTTTTTTAGAGTACAGAAGTTAATTCCTTCTCTATTTTATTTTTCATACTCAAAGGAGCCCTCACAACTTGGGATCTTCGCCACAATACTTACCCAGTTAATGTCCTCAATGCTCATGAAGGAGCCATCAGCGAAATTCAGTTCGAGCCAGAAAATCCTGACCAGCTATATAGCTGTTCCAGTTCCGGAGAAATCTGGCAATGGGCTACCAAATCCGATGTCAGACAGCAATTGGCAGATGGTACAGAGACGAACGTTTGGCTGGCCCCCGACAACGTCAAAAACAAGTTGGAAGTTTTTACTTTGATGCCAACTCTAGGAAAACCCATCAACTCTCTGGATTTGAATCGGAGAAGAGTCCTATGTGGGTGTGATAATGAGGCGATTTATTTGATCAACGGTGTTAATTTTTAAGCTACGATAATGAAGACTGTTAATACTTTTTTATGTAATAAAATTATTTTTCCTTGGGGATCAAATTTTTTTGATAAAAAAATCCACATACAAGTTTTCTTATTTATATATCTCCTAAAAATATTCAGTGTTGATCTGGCAAACACTTTTTTTAAATGAATCACAAAATATACTTTCTTATTTTATTTACAGTTCTACATATAATTTATGTACCTTTCTGACAAAAAATGACTGAAAGTCCGCATTTTTTAATCTTTTCATAAATTTGACATAAAACAATCGCCTTTGATTTTGCGATTTGAACAAATACTGAATCTAATTTTCAAAATTCTCATAAATCTTGATAGCTCGAAAATCAAATCACAGCTAATTGTGATCATCATCTTCAAAAATCATCAGTTTCAAATATCCTTCACTTTTTACAGTAGTGTTGATATATCCACCAGATGTCACAACTGGATAATAACCTCTCAATCAGAAAATGACACTCTGTGGTTAATTTGTTGACTTGTGATTTTTGACATTACTTTTGTTTTGTTTTAAGGGTTGTATAAATTCAGACCAAAAAGTTTACATTTCTCAAAAGTATTTTTTATTCATTTAAAGTTCCAATTTTCTCAAGTTTATAAAATTTTAACATTTTCAACAATCACCCGAACTCCAAAAAATTTCAATTTCTCTAAGATAATTGAAAATTGTGTGGGTGTGGATTACTTCCTTTTGAAACTCTAAAAATAGAGTGATAATTGATGATGGAGGAAGCTGCTGCTAGTCTTCCTCATGGACCTCCTATGAACATTCTTCCGCCTACTCCTGCAGGATTGGAGAGTCTGTATTCTCTGTGTAGAAAAATATATCCAGATCAAGTTAATCCTCTGCAGGTGACAGCATTATTAAAATACTGGTAAGATATCTTTCTGACTCCCTAGTCAACACAAAGGGTAATACCCAATTCTATTTTATTCATCCATAAATGTAAAATTAAGAGGAACACAGATATACTGTTACTCACTACTGTTACGCAAAGAAACTCCTCATTAACTATAATTTCTCCTACTACAAATTTGGTAATAAGTGTGTTACACAAACAGTATGAAGTTGTCTGAGAGATATCTCAAGAATGTACCCTTCAAGACGTAACAGGTATCTTGAGGAAGTTCCCTATGTCCAAAAAAATATCTGAAAGGTGTCTTGAAGATATCTTTTACTACAAATAATGATATCTTTGAAATACTTTTTAATACATTAGCGGAACAAGTGTTAATTCATGTAATATTGTGAAACTTTTCTTGTAACTCTGTTATATGCCACAAAAACCAAATTTTTAGAAATATGCAATTATGTACACAGTCAAAATATACGAGTAGTCTGTCATCTGGTATAGTATATGCTCTAAGGTAGCTCATATGAATGTCAGAAAAGCTTTGTACTCCAAGAAAAAGATATAATTTAGTATGATATTATTATGAACGTTGTATGACACTAATTCGGTGTGATTTCAGGCTGGGAGGTCCTGATCCTTTGGATTACATTTCTATGTATGCCAATCCTGGAATACCACACGAGAATATTCCTCCTCATTGGCACTATATAAGGTACGTTCCAACAACTTTTGTCGAAGGTAGTTTAACAATAGAAGTACCAAATAAATTTCAATAGTAAAAGTGGCCTTACACTTTCAACTATACACTGTATGTTCAAATGGGAAAATGTATGGGAAAGTTCAAAACCTAGAAAGATACCACGTTGTAGCCCTCACGACTTCTGATTTTCCCATGCTGGCTCTTCTTATCTTGAACAGACAGTTTAATATATCTTTCGGAAAACGGTGGCATTTCTCAGTTTGAATATTTTCCATTTTTGGGCGGTATTTTCAACAATTATCTTTTCCAGCTTTGGCTTGTCAGATCTGCATGGAGATGGTAGAGTTCATGATATATCTGGACCAGAAGGGGTATCTGGGTTTGGTTTCGAGCTTAGTTTTAGGCTGAAAAGAGAACCAGGAGAAACGGCACCTCCAACATGGCCAGCTACGCTTATGCAGTCTTTGGCAAAATATGTGTTTCAGTCAGGTGAGGTAATAATGATAATAATAATAAATTTATTTGCCTTTTCGATCATTTACATGATATGAGACATGTCATAAATAAAAATATGAAAATTATATAAAACAATAATAACGGTTCACAGTATAACATAGATCAGACACTTGAAACAGGTACTTAACTATATACATATTATAAAAAATAAAACAAACACACATACACATACAACTCTATATATATATATATATATATATATATATATATATATATATATATATATATATATATATATATATATATATAAAACAAGAAACTTTGTTTTATATACTTCGGAAGATCATTTATATAGATAGAGAAAATCATTGGGCCTAAAATGGACCCCTGTGGTACCCCAAGTATAATATCTTGAGTATCAGATACTGCATTATTCACAGTCACTACCATTTTCCTATCTTCCATAAAAGATTTTATCCATTCCAGAAGGAACCCTCCAATGCCAATGTTATATAACTTACTAACCATTATGTCACTATTTACTGAATCAAACGCCTTAGCAAAGTCAAATAATATTGAAACTACATCGATTTCATTGTAAATAAACTCGAATTTTCTAGCAATAGCAGTCTCAACTGATCTAGCTTTTCTAAAACCATGTTGATGATCGGTTAGAATCTTGTATTTTTCGAGAAACGCAATAACTCTATTTGCTACTATTTTTTCAATAAGTTTTGATGGTATACTCAGTAATAATATTTGGCGATAGTTATCTATGTCTTCATGTGAACTTTTTTTATGAATAGGAATAACTTTGGCTGTTTTGAAGACACTCGGAAACACGCCTTTCATTATAGAGTGATTCATGAGATTCAATAGAATTTCAGATATAGATGAAATGACATATTTTAGACCTTTTATTGTTACATTGTCTAGGCCACTCGATTTTTTATTTTTTAGTCCGGTCATTGTTGAAACTAGTTCAGGTTCTAGCACTTCTTCAAAAAACATTGAGTTTTCATTAAATTCCGATTTATAAATTGTTAATTTTGCATATTCACTTATTTCATTTTTCAATCTATATAAAAAATGAATTTTTGTGGCTATTTTCTTCTGAATATAACTACAGTGCGCATCAAGGTTTAATTCTTGATCTAATAGTACTCCCAAATATTTAAAATTTGTTACCCTTTCAATATAAAGATTCAATGACGGCTGTTCATCTTGCATCTTGAGTATCTCAATGTTGACCGTCTTGAATGCCCTTTTAAAATACTTTCGCGGTTCACAGACATAAATGAAAGAAACACTTAGTTGAAAATATATGTATCCGATCGAGATTTGTACCCCGCTCTCCTGTTCTATACCTTGTGATTTTTCCAGGTAACAGCCTGTGTTCAGGAGATCACGTGTCATGGCATTGTGCTCTAGATAACAGCGAATCTCGAATTCAACATATGCTGATGACCACCGATTTGCAGCTGAATACAGCTCACACACCGTTTGGAACCGTGGATTTTGTCCAGATCGTTGGAATATGCTCTGAAGAACTGAAAGCAGCACAACAATGGAATGGAGCCGGAATTCTGAACATGATATCCAGGTTACCGTCGTAAGTAATGTGACAAAATTTTTAAAATAATGTTCAACATCTGGTGTTACTGATTTGACGTAGTACTTATTGATTGTAATTCTAGGGCCGGTGGTCCTTGGCACATAACGGACATGAGGCGAGGAGAAAGCATATTCGAACTTGATTTGAATGCTCATGATGAAGTCGAGACAGGTTTCGAGAGGGAAGGTTCGAATCTGAGCGGAGTCAGTGCTAGGTGTTCGTGGGTGGAGCAGGATCCTACGAAAGTCGATATATCCCATTTGAAAGATCACGGAGATGATCAAAATGACGAGTTTAGGTTGAAGTCCCCCGTACAACAGGCACTCCAAGGTAGAAATTGACTGTGTAATAAAACAGTTAAGTGTTTTATTAACAGTTATCTACTGTTTCAGGAAGCAGGAATTTTCTCGAGTCGGCAGAACTGATGCATCTCAAAAAACTGGAGGGGGTTCATCTTGTGTTTAATTTGGAAGCTGGTAGTTTACTTCCTCTGGCTATAAGGTGTGTAAAATGAATTTTGTCGAATAACATTGATAGTTGATCATCAAGAAAGAAAGAAAAGAATTATTCTGATGTTTGTTTTGAAATCATATTAAAATATTTAAAGGAGAGAGAGAAAGAGAAGTGGAAAAGGAAGAAAGCTCAAAAGACGGAAGGAATGCAAGAGGGAGACAATAGGTACAACAGAAAAATTCAAAGCAAAATAGAAGTTACCCAAAGTGTGAAACAAGGAAAAGGGGCGAAGAAGAAAGAGAAGATAAACTAGAGATGAAAAAGAAAGAAAAGAATTATTGTGATGTTTCTTTTGAAATCATATTAAAATATTGAAGAGAGAGAGAGAGAAAGAGAAGTGGAACAGGAAGAAAGCTCAAAAGACGAAAGGAATGCAAGAGGGAGACAATAGGTACAACAGAAAAATTTAAAGCAAAATAGAAGTTACCCAAAGTGTGAAACAAGGAAAAGGGGCGAAGAAGAAAGAGAAGATAAACTAGAGATGAGAAAGAAAGAAAAGAATTATTGTGATGTTTGTTTTGAAATCATTAAAATATTCAAGAGAGAGAGAGAAAGAGAAGTGGAACAGGAAGAAAGCTCAAAAGACGAAAGGAATGCAAGAGGGAGACAATAGGTACAACAGAAAAATTTAAAGCAAAATAGAAGTTACCCAAAGTGTGAAACAAGGAAAAGGGCGAAGAAGAAAGAGAAGATAAACTAGAGATGAGAAAGAAAGAAAAGAATTATTGTGATGTTTGTTTTGAAATCATATTGAAATATTCAAGAGAGAGAGAGAGAGAGAGAAGTGGAACAGGAAGAAAGCTCAAAAGACGAAAGGAATGCAAGAGGGAGACAATAGGTACAACAGAAAAATGTAAAGCAAAATAGAAGTTACCCAAAGTGTGAAACAAGGAAAAGGGGCGAAGAAGAAAGAGAAGATAAACTAGAGATGAGGCAGTATCATATGATTTAGAGGTACTGATAGAGGAAACAAAAAGAAAAGAAGCAGATAAAATAGAACTATACCAAAAAAGGGAAGAGAAGAGAAACGTAGGTGAAGAAGATTGGAAATGAAGGAGAGAATAATGAGAGGGAGAAGAATGGGAGATAGAGGAAACAAAAGAAGACTAGAACAGAAAAGATAAATGAAGATAAAAATGAGAGATGAATATGAGAAGTAAAATAGAAAATATACAGTAGAGATGAACAGTAAAATATTTCAAAGATGGAGATGAACAAAAGTGAGAAATTAGCAACAAGAAAATTGGAATATAAAGCAGGAAGGATAAAGACTAGCAATAAAAGAAAGTGGACAATGAAAGAAAGAGGACAATGAGTAAAGTAATTATTTAGGAACAAGTTTGGAAGGCAGATGAAAGATATTAAAAGGGTAGAGAAAGGAATAGGAAAATATCCACCAAGTACAAAGAAATAAATCAGAAAAGCAAGTAACAAGAAATTAAGGGGTAAAGAGAAGCATGACAAAAAACACAAGAAATGAACTTTGACTAAAATATAAGTGATAAAGTGTCAGTAGAAAAGAATGTGAGAAAATAAGAGAAAAGTAATAGCTGAAAAAATAAAAACTAATAGAAAAGAGGACTTGAGAAACGAAAAGAGTGGATACCTGGAAAGTGTAAAAATGAAAACAGGCAGCGAAAGAAGAAAGGGCATTGAAAGAAGAAAGGACATTGATTGAAGTAGCTCTTCAGGGGCGAGTTCAAAAGGAATATGAAAGACAATAAGAAACATGGGTAGAGAAAGGAAGGATTAGATGAACAATGGGAACAAATAAAAGTTGAAGAATGTGAATGGAAATGTACGAAAGATAGACTGTGTAGATTCTAAGAAATGAACGAATGTTACAAAAATTATAAGTTAAAAAACTAGAAGGCAAATGAAAGGTCTCAGAGTAAAAAGTGGATTCAAATAACAGATATTCCTATTGAAAAAAGTCACGTTTTGAGGCCAATTGTGAGTTGAACTACAAAATTCCAGTCTATTTCCTTAGGCAGCGAAAGGATAAATCATTTTCAAATTGCTTTTCCATAGGCGTGCAAAATTGTTGTTACTTTTGGATTTTAATTGAAATTTTCAATACTTTCTGTTGAAAGCACTTTCTCTAGTGTATCACATACCTGCACAGCTTACCTGATTAAGTCGGGCGTACCGGATATGTTTTTATTTTTTGGTGAAAAAGAGAATGACGTCATGATTCGATTGTATTTGAATTCAAACGAATACAATGTTGTATTTGTTTGAAAATATCACCTTGTAGGACGAAACTGCAGTAACGTTAGTTACAAATACAAGTGGTATAAAAACATTTAAAGTTTTAATGTTCTAGATTATGGTTTTCGTGATTTTTCGACATTATTTCACTCTAAGTTGTCGTACGAGTTGTGATAGCGTATTTTTCAAATGAAAATTATCAGGAAAGAGCTATCGTCATAATTATTTGTTCCAGAGGAAGAGTTAGACACGGTCGCCACTTCACATTCAAGTCCGTCCTGGGAGAAACCGCGATAACCCTGGTAGCCGATTCGGTGACGGGCACTCTGGTCGATGCTGAAAATCCGTTTGTGTCTCAGGGCTCTTGGCTGCAAGTTTTGATACCCGTCGACTTGGCTCAGGATATGGCCGTCACGTTTCAAGCTCTGGGGACCCCGGAGGCTCTCTCGTTACCCAAGACGTTCTCCTGGCCTGACAGGAAGCTGTCGATTACCATTGTGGCGGATAAAGTATGACATTGTTAGGATATTTATTTATTTATTGACGAAATGTGGGATGTGCAAATCGGACCTTCTGATGAGAGTATCAAGGCTGCTTGATAGTTTAGGTTATTGTATTTATTGTCTACATATCGTGAGTAGTAGGTTTTATATTTATTTTTTATATTCCGTATATGTCGTCCATTTATTTATACTTTGTATACATATATACATATATCTGATGTGCCTTATAATCTTCTTCTCGTTGAAGTGGATTTGAATTAAAAAGAATGTCATTTATTTGTGGTTTTTATCCTTATCTGCAGAATCGAAGATATTGAGGAAATATTTATAGAATAACATAGGCTTTCACAGCTAAAGTCGCCATTAAAGAGAACAAAGTCTGGTTAGTGAGCCTGCAGTACCAAAAGTTTCGTCTGCTACTATTGCATACATCATCAGTGGTATATGCAGTCACCACGAAGGCTATATCAGGTTCCATGAGACCATAAACTAGCATATAACGCGCAATTTGAATTATTTATTATATCGTTCAAAATTTAAGTTACAGCATTAGCTTCCCTGCTAACAGATACCGTTATTTGTTGACAAGCAATTAATGAAAGTGGGCAATGGTATTTTGTTTACCAAGATTCATGTAACATTCCCGGTGTGGTCACTTGGATTGAACCTCTTCCCCATGTGAAATATTTTAACAAAAACTCTGGACCTACGGCACTCTTGATAAAGAAATATCAGAGAATACGAAGCCTACAGAATGACAGTAAGATGTCCATATTTAATGTGGTTATCTACAGTATTGGGTAGCAGTCGCTGGTTATCTCATGTCTAGAATAATCGCAACAAAAAAGTATATCCGTCACAATTAAACAACTCAAAACACATCAAAGCCCAAAAAATATACATAATCTATGTTACCATTTGCAGACAATTTGCTGAACACACTAGTGCCACCATCGGTAGAAATTTTTTTCATTTCTCTTTGGGAACACGTCTTGCTACTTCTGTACGGTGTGTGTTGTGTTGCAACAACGGCATCGGAGAATTGGCAACGTCGGTACTAGCTACCTAACCTATAAATCATTGATGCATAGACTATAAATAGTACAAATTGTCAGATTGCTACTTCGCTATGTACATTTTTTATATAAGAGCTGGAAACTAGAACTGTATTTATTATTAAGAAATGGATGCTCAGATAGATGATTTTTTCAATGAAATTAACGAAATTGCACCACCAAAACAACCAGAACCTCCAAAAGTAGTTGAAAGTGGTAAGTAATTGAAGTGTTGACAATGTAAGAAATCCAATTACTGTATTTTGAATTTTTAAAAGTGACTCTGCCACTTGAAAATGCGATATTTTGTCTTATGAAATTGAAGGAGGCATATGTTCCAATTTTTTTTTGATGGGTTTTTATCAATATAACATCTTTAACCTGTCAAAAGCATTCGACACTATATTAGCTAATTTTCTTTTTAAATGTGCTTGGTTTGCCAAACAACATACTTCTATTGTTTAAATCATCCTCAAATGGTCGTATTTATGTCTCTCCTCTAGTTTGGAAAGAGTGCCACGACGAACTCACTGGTTATTCTTACTACTGGAACTGTAAAACTGACGAAGTGACTTGGGACCCTCCTGCAGACTTCAAAGACCAAAAAAAGAACAAACCCACCTTGAAAAATGTAAAAAAGCCTTCTGGTATATACATACCTCCGAAATCTTCGGAACTGTTTTCTGGCGCAACAAAAAAGTTACCCCAGGATAGTGTTAAAATATATTCCATAGGCGAAAGTTCTGTAAAAAAAGATCGACCAAAACCACAGAAGAAGGCCCCTAAAAGACCTTTCGAGAAAGAAAGCGACTCCGAGGACGAGTAAGTAATAATTTTCTGCATCGTTTCAATAATCAGCAGTTAGGTAACAAATTATTACCCTTTCTAGAAGGATAGTGCTAATATCCTCCTACGGCGGAGACTCCGAAACTGATGAAGATGAAGAACCAATACAGAAAAAAATTAAAACGGTGAGTAAAATTAATACATAGACTGTTTGAAATTATTTCCTTTATGAAACAGAGATACGTTTATTTTCAAAAGAAAAACATCTTGTTGACAAAAAGTTTTGAGCTAAAATAAAGTTTATAATTATAAAGCCATTTCTAAGTTCAGAACTCAATGTTCCAAAAACAGTGGATAACCGTAGATTGCACTATTATTCACATTGAGTAGAAAGTATTTTTAAATTAAGATAATTCTTTATCCCAAAAACTATTTGATGACCTGCAACTGAAAAAGCAATTCACAGTCTTGAAGCTATTATTTATATCAGGTCATTATAAAATTGTTTTAAAGTTCCAGCGAAGAATCCCTACTTGAGTATAATGAATTCATCTGCTTTTATCTTTCCTAATTCTCTTCAGATAGATAATTATCTTTTTCAGTATGTGACATACTTCCTCTAGCTTCTCTTTTCATTTTAGAGAAAGTTTGCCTCATAAAAAGAAAATACAAGGAAAATATTTTGTTACTGTCAAGTTATGCTACCTGTCTCACTTGCAATATCACTTTTCCTATTTCTTCAATATCACACATCAAGAATTCACTGTTTCATAACGGAACAAACTATTTAATCATCTTCCCCTCTTATTAAGAAAAGTATCCAATGAAACTTTGTCGCAAGAAAAGGAACGAAAAGTTTTTAATACTGCAGACGAATTCTTCAATGACAACTTCACGACTTACGTGATAAATAAAATAGTGTTGAACCCTCATCAGAAAATTTGTACATTTTAACATGTTGATATTTTACTGTAAAATCTAGTAAACTCAATATTTAGACAAGACTATCTATATGTATGTATATTCTTGTATATATGTGTGCACATGTTTATATATATATGTGCATATGTTTGTATGAGTGTGTATATGTTTGAATATGTTTGTATAAGTGTGCATATGTTTGTATATAAACATGTGTTGGTATGTATCTGCGCATATGTTTGTATATGTGTGCATATGTTTATATATATATATATATATATATATATATATATATATATATATATATATATATATATATATGTGTGTGTGTGTACATATGTTTAAATATATGTGTACATATGTTTTTATATAAGTGCATCTTTTCCACTTTTTATTCCTGTTTCTTTATATGTTAAGAATTTTTAAAATGCATTTTATACTCTACATTTAATTTTATTGTTACATTTACAGCTTTTTTATGTAACTGTGCAATGTAATAGGTGACTTGTCCAAAATATTTGTATTTTGTATGGGCGCAATGAAATTCTATTCTATTCTGTTCTATAAGCATGTGTTGGTATGTATGCCCGCATATATTTGTATATGTGTGCATATGTTTGTATGTATGTTTGTATATATGTGTACATATGCTTCCCTTTTCTAAGAAAAATACACAGTGATGTACTTTTTCATAGGAAAAAAATGCATATTATACTAAGCAGATATTTCTCACAACTCATGTGGTAAATGGAAGTTAGGTCCCCAGATCTACGTCAGCAAATTCGTCTCTTTTACAACCAGTCAATTTTCAAAGTCAGTTTTGTTGATTTCATTGTTTCTTGTTCAATAATGAATAACTATTTGGTACTTTGTCTACCTATTTTTCCAAGTTTAAGTATTCACTGTCGACAGAAATTATTCTGTATCTCAATAAAACAATTATGATGAGAAAAAATCTAAGATGGTGCAATACAAACAACACATGACGGTCAAGTTTTCAATCTGAATGTTCCAATCAACATGCCAATGATGAATTACCGCAAGAGACCTCCAAGAAACTTGTCGAGGTCTCGCGGTCTCTGAGGCTAAGGTAACATTCAAGCCGCCCTTCTGGTATTTCAACTTCATAATGTTTCAGGTGGACGATGAACCCTCGAAAGAAGAAAACGACAGTTATTTGTCAGAAGAAGACGATGATATTGATATTTTGACAAAAATCCAAAAGCGCGCCCAAGAACTGAAAGAGTTGGGAGGTGAACTTCCAGCAGGCGTCAAAGAGGTAGTGGAAAACCCCAAACTCGAGGCTGAGGTCATGAAGAAAGAGAAAAAGAAGGATATTTCGGGGTTCTCATTAGTCGCTGGGTATAGCGATAGCGAGGAGGAAAACGAGGAGATAAAGTCAGTTTTCCTACCAAAATCAGAACCTCCTCCTGTTTCCCATAGTACACTATTCCCCATAACAGAACCCATAGACGTCAAGGATTTTATCGAAGAACCCAAAGTGGAACCCGAAAAACAACAAATATCCAACGGAGAAGAGTTTCACAGCAAAGCATTTCAGCGGAAAAGAAGGATAGGCGTAGCTTTGGTGAACACAACAAAAAAGAAAGAGGATCCGATAGACGAGGAAAGAAAAGGACTTGGATTTGATAAAGAAGCAAGTTCTAGCCCGAAAAGCGATGTTGTGTATCCAGGTTTTAAAAAAGGCGGGGTTATGTTCGTGAAGTCGGATGTTTTGAATCCCGACATTCCCAAAGATAAAGAAACGGACTGTGATAAAGTCGAGAAAGTGGAGGAGGAGGTTATAAATAAAGGAGAGGTGGAGCAGATGTATTCCACTTTGAATGAGAAGTTGGTTTTTCTAAATGGAGGAAGGCCATCTATTTCACCAGTACAAACAATGGTTATCCAAGCAGAAGTGAGTCTCACACGTACCCTTACACCCCCCCCACATACCCCTCGCACCCTCCCAGCTTCCCACGCCCCCACCCCGCACCCACCCCAAAAAAAATCATTCTGCTTCCTGCACCTACTTTCCAACACCCCCTCGCCCTTACTCTTACCTATGTGCATACACGTACACCCCCCAACACCCCTTCTCTGCCCCATCGCCCCTTCCCTTACCCCCATTTTCACCTACTCACTCCCCCCACACACACCCTTACTCGCACACACAAATACATTATTCATAACATTGTTATATTTATTCTTTCTTAAAATATTACTAATAAAATCGATTGAAACAAATGCATAACACAGTTTTACAAAAACGCAACACATATTTCTTCAGGCGTGTCTGTACTGACACTTTATTGTGAGATTTCCACTAAACAGTTTCACAAAAACGTCAATACGTGTTTTGCTATATAATAGCTTCTCAAACGTGTCTATACAATAGCTATTGTATAGCGAAACACGTGTTGCATTTTTGTAACTGTTTAACAATAGCTTCCTCATGTTTCACTGAACAGTTTTACAAAAAACGTAACACGTGTTTTAATATACAATAGCTTCTTGAGGCGTGTCTATACAGAAGGTATTGTATAGCGAAACACGTGTTGCCTTTTAGTAAAACTGTGTAACAGTAGCTCCTTCATGTGTGTCTATGTTTCATTGAACGGTTTTACAAATACGCAACACGTGTTTCGCTATACAATAGCTTCTTGAGGCGTGCCTATACTGACACTTCATTGTTAGAATTCCACTAAACAGTTTCACATAAACGCAACACGTGTTTTGCTATACAATAGCTTCTTGAGGAGTGTCTATACAGAAGGTATTGTATAGTGAAACACGTGTTGCGTTTTTGTAAAACTGTGTAACGGTAGTTCCTTCATGTGTGTCTATGTTTCATTGAATGGTTTTACAAATACGCAACACTTGTTTCGCTATACAATAGCTTCTTGAGACGTGCCTATACAGAAGGTATTATTTAGCGAAACACGTGTTGCGTTTTTGTAAAACTGTATCAGTAGCTCCTTCATGTGGGTCTTTGTTTCATTGAACTGTTTTACAAATACGCAACACGTGTTTCGCTATACAATAGCTTCTTGAAGCGTGTCTACATTGACACTTCATTGTGAGAAATCCACTAAATAGTTTCACATAAACGCAACACGTGTTTCGCAATACAATAGCTTCTTCAGGCGTGTCTATACAGAAGGTATTGTATAGCGAAACACGTGTTGCGTTTTTGTAAAACTGTGTAATGGTAGCTCCTTCATGTGTGTCTATGTTTCATTGAACGGTTTTACAAATACGCAACACGTGTTTCGCTATACAATAGCTTCTTGGGGCGTGCCTATACAGAAGGTATTATTTAGCAAAACACGTGTTGCGTTTTTGTAAAACTGTATCAGTAGCTCCTTCATGTGGGTCTATGTTTCATTGAACTGTTTTACAAATACGCAACACGTGTTTCGCTATACAATAGCTTCTTGAAGCGTGTCTACATTGACACTTCATTGTGAGAAATCCACTAAATAGTTTCACATAAACGCAACACGTGTTTCGCAATACAATAGCTTCTTCAGGCGTGTCTATACAGAAGGTATTGTATAGCGAAACACGTGTTGCGTTTTTGTAAAACTGTGTAACAGTAGCTCCTTCATGTGTGTCTATGTTTCATTGAATGGTTTTACAAATACGCAACACGTGTTTCGCTATACAATAGCTTCTGGAGGCGTGTCTATACTGACACT
This sequence comes from Leptinotarsa decemlineata, assembly GCF_025532065.1. NCBI lineage: Eukaryota > Metazoa > Arthropoda > Insecta > Coleoptera > Chrysomelidae > Leptinotarsa > Leptinotarsa decemlineata. The sequence goes on along the minus strand of NW_027412704.1, from coordinate 1,968,638 downwards.
TCATTGTGAGAATTCCACTAAACAGTTTCACAGAAACGCAACACGTGTTTTGCTATACAATAGCTTCTTCAGGCGTGTCTATACAGAAGCTGTTGTGTAGCGAAACAGGTGTTGCGTTTTTGTAAAACTGTAACATTAGCTTCCTCATGTGTGTCTATGTTTCACTGAACAGTTTTACAAAAACGCAACACGTGTTTTGCTATACAATAGCTTCTATACAGGCGTGTCTATACAGAAGGTATTGTATAGCGAAACACGTGTTGCTTTTTGTAAAACTCTGTAACGGTAGCTCCTTCATGTGTGTCTATGTGTCATTGAATGGTTTTATAAATACGCAACACGTGTTTCGCTATACAATAGCTTCTTGAGGCGTGTCTATATAGAAGGTATTATTTAGCGAAACACGTGTTGTGTTTTTGTAAAACTGTATCAGTAGCTCCTTCATGTGGATCTATGTTTCATTGAACTGTTTTACAAATACGCAAGACGTGTTTCGCTATACAATAGCTTCTTGAAGCGTGTCTACATTGACACTTCATTGTGAGAAATCCACTAAATAGTTTCACATAAACGCAACACGTGTTTCGCAATACAGTAGCTTCTTGAGGCGTGTCTATACAGAAGGTATAGTGAAACAGGTATACAGAAGGTATAGTGAAACAGGTATACAGAAGGTATAGTGAAACACGTGTCGCGTTTTTGTAAAACTGTGTAACAGTAGCTCCTTCATGTGTGTCTGTTTCAATGAATGGTTTTACAAATACGCAACATGTGTTTCGCTATACAATAGCTTCTTGAGGCGTGTCTATACTGACACTTTATTGTGAGAATTCCACTAAACAGTTTCACAGAAACGCAACACGTGTTTTGCTATACAATAGCTTCTTCAGGCGTGTCTATACAGAAACTATTATGTAGCGAAACAGGTGTTGCGTTTTTGTAAAACTGTAACATTAGCTTCCTCATGTGTGTCTATGTTTCACTGAACAGTTTGACAAAAACGCAACACGTGTTTTGCTATACAGAAGCTTCTTCAGGCGTGTCTATACAGAATCTATTGTATAGCGAAACACGTGTTGCGTTTTTGTAAAACTGTTTAACATTAGCTTCCTCATGTGTGTCTATGTTTCATTGAACAGTTAAACAAAAATGTAATACGTGTTTCGCTATACAATAGCTTCTTCAGGCGTGTCTGTACAGAAGCTATTCTATAGCGATACACGTGTTGTGTTTTTGTAAAACTGTTCAGTGAAACATGGACACATATGAGGAAGCTAATGTTACAGTTTTGCAAAAATGCAACATGTGTTTTGCTATACAATAGCTTCTTCAGGCGTGTCTGTACAGAAGCTATTGTATAGCAAAACACGTGTTGCGTTTTTGTGAAACTGTGTAGCAGTAGCTACACTACCAGCTGTCACTGGCTATGTATGGTCAGTGGTAGTAATCCGGCTTCAATACTCATTCATTGAATAATTGTAATTCCAGATGTTGTTCATTGCCATGAAAGACGGAGGATTGAAACTATCTTACTTAAAAAAATGGCTGAGTGACACCTGCAGCGAATTGATAAAGCTGGAAAAAGAAGCGACGCCTGCGGGGTGGCTTTTGCAATGGGATAGGTATGAACGCTATGACATTAATGTGTTTCTCACCTTTTACTTTTTCCTTCAGTCCTGTCATTCCTCTATTGTTTTATAATTTTGACTTTTCAAGAGACGATCTTCAGCTGTTCAAGGTGAGTTATACTTCGAATTTGACTTTTTTTTTTGCTTGAATGGGTTGACACACATCTGAAGATCTTTGGGAGTCTGCCGTATTGAATTTAGAGCGACAGCATTTCATTCTTCTTATTATTTTCAGCAAACTGTGTTTGTTTTGGATTCAAACTGAATGTGACTGTAAAATTTTAGGTCAATCAATTGAGGATAACTGCTCCAAAATTTTAAATTCAGCCAAACTTACATGAATACAAACTTTGCAAGTTAAATGAGAGCTTGTAAAAAGACAAGACGTCACTTTAAATCCAATATTGGGACCAATATTGAAAGGGATTGCTGAAAAGAATAAGAAATATAATGTGGCTTTCCTCTAAATCTAAAATGGCGGACTATCAAAGATGGCGGGCCATGTTTTGTATGCACCCATATTATATGACTCATGATTCTAAAAAATTGTGTTTTTTCATGAAGTGGGTGGATGTCGCGACAAAATCTGGTATTATATAAAAAATCGGGTTGTGATGTAATGAATTTGAAACAGAAACTTTATTGGAACTATGAAATAAAATCAATTAACTGAATTTATTCAAAAAATGTAATCACTTCAAAGGTGCGACTTCATTTCCTTCTGTTTATAAAAGAGGACATATACCACGTGCCGGTGTAGAGGAGTGTCTGCAGTATGCTCTGTAATGCCGCTGTGAATATTCCCACTGTAATTCGAAAGTGCATATAGATTATCACGACAAGGAGCCACATTGTCTGCTACATAATTGCTCATATATAATTCCTTCTAAAGAAAAGTCAATGGAAACATTGTATGTGCCTCTAATTTATTCTGTTAGAGAGAATCTTTTTTAATGAGTTTTTCTCCTTTCCTTGCACATTGAACATGTTGGTTTTTCATCCCCATCCAGAGTTTCCTATCTTGTGAAGTAATTGGCCAGTTCTTAGTGGTATGGGGAGAGACAAATCCCAGAAAGGATCAAAGGTTACTGATGAGTATCCACAGTGTGTGCACTTCATAGTGGTTATTAATTGAAGTAAGGAATTGTCTACAATCTCAAGAGTTGTATGTCTCAGCCAAAATTCCGTTGCTTTTTCGCACAGTACTTCTATTAAGGTCCTAATGTAAACCTTCTCAAAGATACCAAACTCCTAGATGGTCTTGATGTTCATAACCCACGAATCGAGGGGCAAATCTTTGAATCCGACTGTTGAAGTGGACTGTATTTTTTTAATTGTTATTCTTTCATAATTGAAAACAATTCAATACATTATATATGTGCATTTTATTGTTGCACATAATGAAACCATTTGAAATGTATTTCTCCTGTGCAAGTAGGAACTAGTAAAGGATTCTAACCTAGATTCAACAATTAGTTGAAGTATATTTTCAAAGGACGCCCTTGTTTTCCTTTTCTCTTTGCTTCACAAGATTGTCAGTATATTGAACTGTTCGGGGAGATGCAATGTTTTCTATAAACTTGTTACGGGTAAATACGTGACTGAAACTTATTTAGTTTCCGGTTGGTTCGCTCTAGGTTTAATTTCGTAGCAGGTTTGATTTCGCCGGATAGGAATTTATATAATTTATTCCAAAGGTTTGTAACTAATTAATTTCTGTTCAGAATACTTAATTTCTATAATTTATTCGTAAAAGTTGGGTGTAATAGTTCTAATACATTTTTTATGTGCAGGAGACGACAACGAAGAGAAGGCTGCTTCGTCTGCTCAAGAAACGCGGAGAAAATGGATCAGCATAAATAATGCTATTTTTTAATTTTTATGATTTGGTAAATTATTGATCTTGATAAAGGTTCTCGTAGCAGGTACAGTATAACTGATGAAAAAAAGGTTGTATACCGTTTTAGTCGGTACATGGAGTTTCGAAGGAAGAGTGGTACACCTCATTAGTTGAAAACAACTTTCATCCGATAATTCGAGTTCTTTTTGAAGAAAAATGTTTAATAGCCATTCGTACTTACTCAATGTAGCTCAAAGTATTCATAATTGATTTTTTTGATACATAAAATACTTTAAAAATCATTTATCACAATTTTGTTCAAAATTCGTGTCCAAAATGCAAATAATTGTTGGTTCTGAAGAAATATGCCCTGTGAAACAATTATATTGTTGTCATATTTGAAATATTTATTCCTAACAAGTGCATTTTCAAATTGAAAGGAGTATATTTTGAGGAGGATTAATTTTTGGGAAAAAAAAAAGGTTATAGTTTCTACTTCTCCATCTTCATACAGTACTGTAGTACTGAAGAGGCAACTAGTCTTATTCCGAAACATCGAAAGTCTGCCATTGGTGATGACAGTATTCCATGTTCACAAAGAAGTAGCTTATTCAAAAGTATTCTCTTTCGTGTGATTCAATGAGTTTATTTCGAACTCAATTGTTTTCTTTGGAAAATTCCCCCATTTTTTGTATGAAGATGGAGAAGGAAAACGCCGAAACCTTTCTTTCCTAAGTGAATTTTTCTTATTCTAAGAATTACTACATCAAATAATATTAATCGAACAACGTAGCCCCATGAAGTTTGGTTGGTTAACAATATCACATGAATTAATCAGCAGTGTAGAAAAATATTGTTTTTCACGATTTCAATGGGGAATGTTCCTCCTGACGAAAATCAAGTAGTTTTCATAAAAGAGGTCTAAAACAACGCATTTTGAACGTATCATTGTAACCTTTTTCTTAAAGAATTATTTAAATACTTAAAAAAAGAGGAATGAAATAATGCATTCAACATTAAAAGAGATTCGTTTCTATTCCACCATTTGGCAACATCGGTTATAGCTAATAAAGGACAATGAATCTGTTACCTGTAAGGAGCAAACAAAGATGGCATATTTCAGAGGCGTGCTGTTCTGTTTCCTTATGTTCCGAGTTCCGAGACATTCTGTGACATATGACATTTTGTGCACCTAACCTATCTTCCTCTATATAAATAAATAACAAAACAACTGTTGTTTATGTGGCTTGTGGAGGTGGTATTGAACTTTAATTTATATTTTGTCTAAATTTGACACTATTGACATGATTATTCTTCTTCTATCATACTACTAACCTGAACTCCAATTTAGCATTCTAGGCGCTGTTGCCAATGTGTGAATTAGAAACAAATCCCTTTAAAAATTAAAACCCAACATTTGAAACATCAATTTGAATACTTTTTGAAGTGAATTTGAAAAACTCATGAATTGAACTCAACTTTAATCTGTTCAAACTTGCATTTGCTGTAATAACCCAAATTGAGGAACATTCCCCATTATAAAAACTACTGTTTCGTTGGCAAATTATATTTTTATTTGGATGTTGCCAAATGTTCTCATTCTGTTATGAAAGCCTCAGCCTAATTTTTCATAAAAAATTGCCTAATCTGAAAATAAATTAGAGAAATTAAGAATCTAATCATCACTGTGTTGATATATCATTTTTTCTCCAATTTCAACTGAAATGGCATAATGTAACTTCATTTTCTACAACGAAATTTTAATTCTGTAATCGCAAAATTTCCATCTGGAAATGTTTTTGGAAAACATGAATTTTTACAGAAATAGTGGAAATGCTCAAAATGTGCGAGAAAATTTTTATGATGCCCTGAAATAAATACCATTGAAATTTAGCAATAGGGTTGTCGTTGAATTCTGGGAAAAGGTTCGAAACCATGGATATGAACCTGGGATAAGTCAATATATTTCGGAAATGCTAAAACTTGTAGTGTGGGTTAAATTTCAGAATTCGAAGGCATATTAAGTTGTTTCAAAAATGCACTTTTGCCAACGTAACACAAGTCGATCAAATAAAGTCGACGAAGGCCGTTTTCGTCTGGTCCTGATTGGCGAAAGTTCTACAGATGATTGTCAATTGGTGAGAGGTCTGGGGAATATGGTGGATGAGGCAGAACTTCGACAGCTATGTCGTTTAATTCGTGCTTTCTGATACTAAGATATCAGTGTGGCTTAAGTTGAACTTCATGTTGTTGAAGTGTTTTCGAAGACTACTGAATTGGATAAGGACCACTTTTTCCATATTATTAATGAGGTGATTTCTCTCACACCATTCTGAAAAGTTCTTCCCTACTAGTTGTATATCATTCATCGAGTCAAATGTATCAGCAGTTAATATAATTGTTGAATCATCTGCATAAATTAAGACCCGCCCTTTGTTAATGTGGAGAGGTAGGTCATTGATATACAATAAAAACGGCAGAGGACCCAATACTCCACCTTGAGGAGTCCCAAGGGGAATCTTTTTTCGTCTGAAAGTTCTTTATTCACCTCAACTTTTAGGGTTCTACGGTCATGTATGAAAAAGTGAAAGATTGTATGGGATCTCGAATGCCCATTTGCTTCTATTTTTATCTTCAAGAAGTATGGGTTGATGATATTTTCAATTGATTGTACACAGCTGTTTCTATAACTATTGAAAAGCAGTTGAGTATACATATCATTCTATAGTTTTGTATACAATGCGTGTCTCCTTTTTTAAACACGAATAGTTTTTGTGATTTTTAATTTCTTTGGAAAGCAACCTTATGTAACTGATATAGTAATAAGCTGAAAAGAGGCAAAAAATTTAAATTTGGAATAAAAATGAACAGCATCGATGTATAGAGTACAAAGTACACAGTATAATGAATATTTATTGAGATATGAGGCTACAGAAATACATAACATTGAAAAGAACAAAGCTTTTGAGGCAACCGAATATCAACAGGACTTTAATATTACGTTCAACAATTGTTTCTTCAGACTAACTTAAATTTTTGCTTGTTAATTTCAGGAAAATCAAATATTGATATAAAACCAGAGAGCTCTTCAACATTAAAATAATCGATTCTATTTTACAAGAAGGGTTTTTTGCCGAGAAATTTTCCCGTTGTTCAATTTACAATAAAATTAATCTACTCAGAATCCCCAAACTTCCCCAACTCGGACCACACATTCTTAACGCCCTCTATTTTTTATTTCTTCCGTGGTGTTTTAGGTCGCATAAAAGGTATTATTACCAAAACCTGGCGACAGGGATCAGCCAGTGGGAGTATCCGCAGTCAGATTCCAATACATTCGATGAAGCCATGGATATTTCTACCACGCCGCCACCCACCGAACAGGTGATACGAATGTCGCCCCCCTTACCCCCCACGATAAGGAGCCCCACGCCTCCCCCTCCTCCAATTATTAGCACAGATGAGAGGGTCGTGGTGGGTAGTATTCCGATTCCTGGTAAGACTTTTCCTCCAGTTTTAATAATGATGATAATTTTTATTCTGCAATTTCTCCAAAACTTTCGATATAGAAAACAGTTAGTAAGATCAAACGAAAAACTATCTCACACTAAGGATATATTGTGGGGCGTTCCACAAGGATCAGTACTGGGCCCGATTCTTTTCCTTATATATGTGAATGACCTTGTTACTTATTTCAAGGAATTTTTACGATCTTTGCGGATGACACCACGCTCCTACATACGAGAGATCATTTTTGTATGTCAGGAACGAAGATGGACCAGAAATGGAACCTTGAGGAACGTCACAAGTGACCTAATGGGGCTTTGGAGTTTTATTTCCGACTGAGACTATTTGCAACGTTTCTGAAAATGTGTTTCTTCTTTATATGGAAAATCAATCTTCCTGCCAATGTTGATATTGAAAATAATATAAACATATCCACTTTTTTTATTTCAGAGCAATCTGTTCAAGTGCAGCCAGCTCTTCCTACGAAATTGTCTGATCTCGGAGAACCGTTACCTCCGGGAGTCGACTTGCCAGAAACGGCCTCTTCTGAAGGATCTTTGCCACAAGTGAGTATAATTTTTTTGATTCATATGTTTTTTCTGTTAGTTTGTGGTTAGATGCTAATGAAAAGCTGATTCAACTTTAGCCAAAGTTGCCGAAATTGACATTCTCTCACCTGCCCATTCTAAGAAGCTACAAGCTAAGCCTGCACACATTTATCATCAAAACCCGACTTGATGAAATACACGTTTGAAGTTGATCAAATAAGAAGGGCAAACTACATAAGAGAAATGAATGAATGAAAATCGTTTATTCAAATTTTTGGTGAGTGGCGGGGGATCACTGTCCCCCGCCACTCACCCGGTGCAGACCACACGGCACTCTCCCAGTAAAGTTATCGGTCAACCACCCAATCCCGCATCTGCGAGTAACAGGCGTTGGCCGGTTTCAAGCTAGATGTGTGGGAGAGGTGTCTCGCAAGAGCCTCGGCGTTTACTCATCCAACGCTGGAAAGGTAACTTTCCTAACATGAGTGCCCCTCGGGGTAACGTAAGGGTATGCGGTGCAGACCACACGGCGTACACCCAAAAGTTGTTGATGAACCGCCCTATCCCGCACCTACACGGGTAATGGGCGCGACATCTTCGACATATGATGTGTGGTAGAGGATGCTCGAAAGAGTCCTCGACGGTTACTCATCAAACGTTGGAAAGGGAACTTTCCTAACATGAGTTCTAGGGGGGAGGTAAGTGCCCGCTCGCGGCTGGAGGCTAGCGAGCCTCATCTCCAATAGCGGGTAAAGGGATACGGGGATGCGGTAATCCATTCATGGGTGCATTGCAGCCCCATACCGAGGCACTGGACGGCTTATGCTGTCCCGTGATCCTCGCCTGCCTCTGTACGGATCCGAGCGTTCGAGGTGTCGGGGCTCGCGGTCCTTCCGGGCTTTAGTATCCGAGTCTAGTCTTGGAGGGCACCAAGGCAGACGCTTGAGATGTCGGACCCCGGTTGGACGGAGCTACTAGTATCCGAGCTTAGGACCCCGACCGGCCACTTCCGGGACCATATTCCCAATTGATTTGGCATGGTTGGCGGGGGCAGGTGTGCGACGCGAGCACTCTCTGGCGAAAGAAGAGCTTAGTTAACTTGTACGAACGTTCGGTCGAACGCTGCCGATGGTCCTGTTTCTTGGTTAGCCACACTAAGTAGATGTAAGGAAGCAATTCCGGGTTCGGTGAGCGGGAGGAAGCCCTGCGAAATCCTGTTGGTGTGGGGTGAGGGGCGGTACCCGCAAGGATTTCCCGAAAATCCACCCCTCCACACCCGATCGCATCCAACGCCAGGGTGCGTCTGGGGGGCCTAACCGGCCCCCCGGTGCGGTCATAACTAATGCCTCTTCAGGGTAAGTGTGTTGTATGTGTGTGTGTGTGTTTTGTTGTGTGTTGGAGTCTGTGTTGTGTTGTTTTTGTATTCCGCTTGTTCATATAGTTTGGTCCGTATGGTCCGGGTCCATTGCAGAGGTCGTGGTGTTGGTACTTTTTGGGTACGGTTTTTTGGCCGGGTGAAACTCTTCGTATTTCGGGTTTTTCCAGGACGCTGCTATCCGCTGTCCGCTATCTGATTCTCTGTGGGAATCCCTCTGGGATATCCTGGATCGGCTCCGGCGGGTCTTCCATTGCTCCCAGGAATCTAGCTGCGGAAAAGGGGAGCTTTTTCCTGGGTATCTTTCTGGATCCTCCACGGGGAATCCAAGGCGTTGTGAGCGTGTTGAAGTAGAAGCTTTCCCCCCCCCCCCCAGCTATTTAGCGAGGAGAACCTACTACCCACGCTCTCCGAGCGGTCCTCAACTTACTGATGGGCACTTCAGCAAGATTGACATCTGACCTTTTTTGGTCGAAAGTCAGCCTTCAGGTGCTATTCTTTGGCGATCGGTAAAAAGTGATTTGTCTGACTATTCCTAACTGAATTTTTGCATGGGGGCGTCCAAAAACTAACCGGCGGCTATTGCTATTAGCGTCGGGCGTTCCTCAGTGAATCTAAGGATAATTGGATCGCGGTCGAGTTGTTCTGCGGTGAACTTGCTGAAAGAAAATCTGATTAGTCTCAGTATCTGCGTGTCATACCATAGACCATGCTGCTCGTAGTGGCTTTCAAACCACGATATTTTGACAGTGGAAAGTCATGATTTTTTTTCTTCACAGAACCAGGTAGCACAAGACGTAGACCCTTTGAACTCGGCGTTGGACTCGTTCTATTCAGAGGTTGCGGCGATAGATCCGCAAGTCTCATCCCCTCTACTTCCCCCCTCCCCTCCTAATGAACCGATCCCTTCGGAAACTGCACCCGTGGAAACTACCACTGATACTTCAAAGAGAAAGAAGAAATCCAAGGTTTGTTTCTTTTTTTTTATAGTTGATGTAAGCTCACACTCATTTGCTTGGTTTTAGGTAAAATTAGCACCTGGGTTATCGATGAAGAAAAAAGGGGTTTCACAGCTGGTTGAAAAGTGGAAAAGCGTACAGCAGCACTATAACGATTAGGCTTGAATATAATATATTGTAATGAATTAGAGTTCAATAAATTACTTTTTTTGTTATTAGTGTTACATATATTTTTACAGGAGTCGTATATGAAACTAAAGTTAACTTTCACTGATAATGAACGATTTTTTTTTCGTATATCAGGTGGACTGTCTTTCTGACAACAGTTGACGGGAGTTTTCTTGGATGGGTGCAGAGGTCTTGCTCAAGGCAATGCTGCCACCCCTAGTTTTTTTCAGTCATTTTCTGTTTGTTTAAAAACATTAAATGGTTATCAGAACCGCCGCGCCGGCCTGGATACCGGCGTAAATAAGGGTACCATCACTTCACATTTGATAATACGTTCACTCCACACATATATACTTTCATAACGGACATTCATTATACAAAAAGTAGCCCCACGATAGCACATGGCTTCCACGTACCTTCTTTGTGCCACCACCGAGCTAGATAAGAAAACTTATGGACATGTAGGTTACTGACAATTGCTTAGTGATGAATTGATGGATATAGCCCTTACTAGGTGGTAGGAGATAATAATGAAAAATAAACTATGTTTTTTAGCACTTTTATTTGTGAGTAATGTTACTGCAGTTTCGTACTATGAGGACATTTTCAAACAATTACGATAAACTACTTTTATTTGTTACCAATATTACGGACGAAACAGTATAGTTACGAAAAAAGTGGTAAAAAACAGTTTCATTTCTCAATTGTTTAGTGTTCTGTGACATAAACATTGGAGAATGTCAAATGTCACATTCCTTAAATCGATTCCAAATATTCTCAGTTTGAACATCGGCTCATCAGAGGTGAAAGGAATCACCGCTTTATTTAAGATAACTGGTGTCACTGGGATGAATGAAGAAAAATCAGCTAAATTTCATGTCGAGTATAATTATTAATTAACAACAAAAGTTTCAAGGACGAATTCGAAAATATGATAAAACGTCCGAAGATACTGTTTCAACACGCGTCACAGTTTTGTGAACTACCACGTGGAAATCTGACATCAAAGTGTGTTTTTTCAATACAAATTGACCCTATTAAGTGATGCGACCCCTTGGTTTCCAACTGCGATAGAATAATGACATTTGCTAATGAATAAATAACCTATCTTTCTGAGTTCCTTCTGCATTTTCATTTTTGGGACACAGCATCTAATATTTTTTATAGCTGATTCTTCATTCTGGAGCCGCAACTTCATATAGGACGACTGGAAATCTCTATTCAGACATATTCTGGAAATCAGTTTCTCATTTAGCAAAAATGAAAATGCAGAAGGAACTCACAAAGATAGGTTATTTATTCATTAGCAAATGTCATTATTCTACCGCAATTGGCAACAATGGGGTCGCATCACTTAATAAGGTCAATTCGAGATTAATTCTTACCAGGAAGGCTCCAACCTGATTAAAACGACGATGAATATCGCAGTTCTTACCAGAGCATGTGTTGTATATGCATTGCGAGCCTTACATCTCAAAATTAATATTGAAATCTACTGTTAATATTAGCTGAAAGTTACGAGAGTTCAAAAAAACACTCTACTCAGGTTGAAAGCATCCATATCAGAAGCAGGAGCTCTGTATAAACTAAACGAATAAAAAAGGAATTATTAATGTGAAGTATATGTTCAAAAACTTTTTCCCCAAAGAGTTGGTAAAATTGACTTCCTAATTGTATAATGAAATCGTGGCCAAGAGTATGGAAAACATTTCTGTATCTCCCAATCACAACTGGCCCTGAAACTGTACCCTGATGCGTACTCGACAAGTGAAACTATGTACTGAGCGTGTCTTTATGGAACTTGGTTGGAACAAACAAGTATATAACATTTTTTAAATAAATTGTCAAAATTTAATTTCGATGACATTGTACAAAATGCATGACACTTTGAAAGGACAGTTAAGAGTAAAACAAAAATGTAAATGTTTTTTTTTTATTATTTATAACAAAATATTTCTAGCTTAAGCAACCAAAGCTGATGCTGTGCTGGATTCGTATTTCCAGTTTGGTGCAAGCACACTCTTGGTCTTGTAGTATCTTGCCAATCGGTGGATACGTGATTCGACCAAAATCAAACGGAACTTGCTGTCCTTGTCCTTTCTGTTCCTTTCCAAATGCTTACGTATAGCCACTGCTTTCTTGATGAGGTAATATAAATCTTCGGGCAGATCGGGGGCCAAACCCATAGCTTTCATGAGGCGCAAGATTTTGTTTCCAGAAACAAATCTCACTTGGGCGACTCCATAAGAATCCCTAAGAATTACACCTGAAAGTTAAAACGTGATATACAATAATTAGCCGTGGCTGTGCTTTGACTTATTTTAGAAACCCGAAAAAATGTGATTTCTTGGAGTAATTAGGACAGTTTGGATAACTGTGACAGTTTTTGATATTGTTACCATCAATTTTTTCAAGATGCAAAGGAAATTATTTCCAAAATTCAGAATAAAGTTTGAATTTTTTCATGTGATGGGCAACTTTGTTGATTACAAGTTTACTTCGATTTCTCTTCAAAACTACAGAAGAAAAAGTATTTTAAGTGAGAATATTTTATTGCCAGAAAGAAAATAATTGTTATAGACAAAGCAGTTACAATTATTATAAAAGCTATACGAATTTGGTATAAGTAATTTGATTTAATTTAAACAAGATTCCTAAAGCTGGGATTAAATCAAATAAGCAAATAAACTGATTATGACGGTGTTCCACGTTAGTAAAACTTTACCTCTTCCATGAACTATATTATGTAGGAATCCTGTGAATGATATCTGATTCAATTCCATAATGAATGTTTGGAATACAAACTGAGAAGTGTTTTTTGCATAATTCAAATTCCATACTGCTTTTTTTTTTATTAGAGGAAACCCTCAGAAGTGTAGCTTGTTTTATTTGTATGAATAGTAAATTCAATGATTGGTCGAAATTCTCTCTAAAACTTTCAATACTTTCGTGGCGTGTTTGCAGGTCTTAGAACAGATTAAAACAAATACATCATGATGTGTAAAACATAACCTACAAAAAACTTCTAGTCATTTTATTTTTGTATTTGAACTCAATTTGGATGATATGACAAGCCCTCCCAAGGACCTCAAAGAAAAAAACCAAAATATAGTTGAACTAGTTAGGATTGGCCAAAAAGATATTTCTTTCTTGTATTTCAATTTGAATTTTTGTGAGCGATATACATTCAAGTTCCAGAAAGGTACATATTAGATGAGAAAAACAACGTTTGAAAAATTCAATTCCAAACTTTGGTGGCATTATTGTACCTCTGAATTTTCATTTTACATTATGAATATCAGAGTGAATTGTGATTATTTTCTGGTAAAATTATAATTTTGTGGAACAAACAAGTAGCACGAAAGAGTCTTCTCCATATTCAACTCTTTCGCGTCTAGGGAAGAGTTATGTACTTTTGATACATACACACAGACTTTTCCAAGGCGTTTGACAAAGTAAATCACAACATGCTATTGAAGAAGATTGGAAATTTTGGTTTTACAAAACATTTTTTTTAAATGATTTGGTAGTTTTTTGCTGGTCGTTCACAACAGGTTAAAACTGGGGGATGCAAATAGAGTTATATATTAGTAATACCTGGAGTGCCACAAGGGTCACATTGTTCACCCCTGTTATTCAATATTTTTGTGAATGACGTAGGATGTAGTTTTGAGAACAGTGAATTTTTAATGTTTGTGGATGACCTGAAGTTTTAAAGACCGATAAAGTCGTACAATAACCAAACTCTCCTTCAAGATGATCTTGATAAAGTTTATGAATGTTGTGTTACAAATAACTTGTTTCTTAATGTAAATAAATGCCATTTTAATACCTTCTCAAGAGTTGGTAGGAAATTCGATACATCATACAAGATAAATGGTCAGCACTTAGAATGCACATCATCGTCTATAAAAGATTTAGCGGTAATTTTTGACGAACAACTTAGATTTGTAAACCTATTAACCAAATGAGTGTGAAATTATCCAAAACACTAGGTCTTTACATCATTGTTCAGGTTTTTTCCATTGAAGCATTAAAAAGGATTTAGCTCTAGTGGTGTCAAGTTAGAATCAGAAACATTCCGTAGCATCCTATTTTACATTTTTAGATTGTTACTTATTTTCTGTAAAATTTTTACATTGTAATGGAATTTACCCCGTATAAATAAATAAATATTAGGGTCGTAAACGCAGTGGGCAAATTTAAAAATAAACAATTTCAACTAGTCACACAGTAGTTTTATATCCGTCGTTAAATAATGCCTGGCTTCGTATGTTTTCAGGGAGGAATAAGATGTCTAAACATGTAAATTTACATTTTTTCCAATCTTAAATTACAGTCTACCTTGATATGTTCTGCAAGAGCTAATTGGAGACTATCAATAGTGATTTTGATATCTTGAGAAAATGGTGAATTGTTTCCAAATAACATTATGTTAGATTTGCATTAGTTTACGGCTGATTCATATACAAACTTTCTCTTCGAGTTGTTACAATGTGAATCAGTTACTGATTATAACTTTCTCAAGGTAAAGAATTAAGTTGTTGGTGTATTAAACAGCCATTAGTTTTTGATCACTGCTTTTGGAATTTACAATTTGGTGTTAGCATAACAGAGCATAATCTAATAAAAAGCATAAATTGATACTGAGCGTGTATAAATTTACTTTTCTTTCCAACAAACACACTTACGGTAATATACACTTCCTCAATACTCACCAATCTGTGATGGAGTCAATCCTTTTTTGCCAAGTTTGAATATATGCTCTTTTACTTCTTCTGGTGTAACTTTCAACCAGGTAGGTACGCTTCGTCTATAAGGTAAAGCCGATTGGGCTATACCCTTGCTGAAACAGAAAAATATTACATTGAACACTGTGCTCTACAATTAGTTCCAATGACACGGCCACGAGGAAACATAACCTCGCGGCGTTTTCGAACCTCGAGTACACACATACTCGTTTCCCGTGCAAATATTAATTTCAATATTTTCAAATTTCAGTTATTATAATGTAATGAAAAGAAAACTCACCCAGGTGCGTGCATTCGACCCATTTTTAAATGAAAAATTGAAAACACGCTATTCCCGACAAATGGAGCTACGTTAAAAGAACAACCCTCAAATTGCTACGAGCTTCAATGTTGCCAAACTGAAAAATGAAATCACAGATCACAGAAACATATTTTAAAGGAGAAAGTAATACAAATCAGGAAACTGTGAAACAGAATATTTCTTTTGCGTTATGTTGATCTCGAAGGAGTAAGCTGAGTGAACATTTCTCAATTTCGATTCTAAATTGTATGTAAACCCCAGGAAGTTGTCAAAATTTCTTGGAATCACAAATTAAACTGTAATTTGTCAAACTACTTGAATTATTCGAGTTTTTCGAAGGTTTATTTTATTTGTTATCGTTGATCAGAATATATTATTATTGACAATTCATTATGACTGGAATCAGTTTTAAAAAATGTTCATTGAACAACGACCAATGAATGGGGCTGGCATTTGAGGAAATTCAATAAATCTCAATGAAGTGTTCAAAATGAATAAGACTCTGAAAATTACGAAACTGAAGTACACACGTTTTCAAAAAAAAGCTTGAGGTTACATACCAGATATCAGTAATCACGCTCCAAATTTTTTAAATTGTGTCTATAATTTATGTATTTTCCAGTGAATTTTTGGTAACTTAGATTCGACAAATTTTGACTCTCATTCAATCGGAAAGTCAACAGTGACTAGTGAAATATCGATTACTATTTTCACAGGTTTACAGTTAATAAATAACAAACTATTGGAATGCACCTTATTAAACTTAGCACTTGTCAATTGTCATCGCGTGTCTGATATTTTATGTGAAATGTATATTATACGTACGTAATATAGAGTTCACTGGATATTTTTAAATGTCAATGACATCTATTGTTTAAAGTGCGCAAGCTCTAGCTACGAGACTCTCTACGACTCGTAGTACTCATTTTGTCGTTCTGTCGTAGATTGTACGTCTTCTTCTGTTCTAAAGTAGATAAAAGATGTCAAAGATGGCTTCTTCGTAGATGCCAGAAATTTAGTGAAGTTTAGGATGAATATCTTCAAATGACCATCATCCCAATAAACACTTGGATTATAATAAGTTTTAATATTTTAGCATAAAATTAACACCACAGATGTTTATAATTCTCTCTTAAGTTTTTTTTGATTTGAAGCTTGTAAGTATAGCTTTAGCGTAAAAATGAGTAGTAGTGACGAAAGTGATGCCGGACCTCAACATAAACGCAAAAGAAAAACTCGGCCGATAAGAGGTAGCCCCAGTAGCACTTCTAGCGGTAGCCCCATAATAGCAAACTCCTCAAGTTCACGTCGGCAACGTATTCGATCGACGAGGCCTCTTGCTGACTCTGATGACAGTGGAAGTCCTATTCTGCACAGACACAGGAAGAAAATTGTGGTATGGAAAACTTGCCGTGATTAAGAGAAAATGCATTGTTCTTTTTCCATGTCCTAGTATAGTTGAATAATAATAGACACCTGTTCAACTTGCCAGAAAATTACATTTTATTTTCATAATATTTTTATTTTGTTACTTCAACTTATGATGGTAGTATGTAATACAAGAAAAACCAATGATTTTTAGGGAATAGTTGAAATTATTCTTTCCACAAATGCACACAAAATGTCAATCCATTTTCCATTCATTCTATATGGTTTCATCACATATTTCAATAAAAATCGTATGGGCTACGAATGATATATCAAAATAAACAAAAATCGTTATTAAAGTTACACAGTAGGGTTTTAAATAGATAGATTACGAATTATATATTGGTTAATGCTGTCACTGCATACAGTGACAGCATTAGTTGAATGTAATGATATTTTAAAAATCTTTGCTGTTGAATATTTTTACTAATACGAATAGTCCTTTCCTCTCAGACACATTTCAAATGCACAAATCCTTCAGAATGTATTTTGCTTCAATTTGTATTTTATGGTTTTCATAATATGGACTCCAGATGATCATACTCCAACTGAGATTTCACCTTTAAACAGTATAAGAATTTGGGAGCATTCGAAGTTACTTCTTCAGTCGAATGGTGGATTAAACTACAATGCATTTTATATAACAGTTGTTACAGAACTTAATTTGTAATGGTAATTCTAGGTAAACAGGTAGATTTTGTAGAAGTAATTACCAAATAGTATTGATTCTAGGTGAGCAGGTAAAATAACTAATGATGAGTGATTTACTTCTTCTTGGTCCTTAATTGATTTCCAGGAATTCATTCCAGCAGTTTCAATGTTCATGTAATACATCATAATTCATGCTAAAATCTTGATTGTTCTCTAAAAGGTAGTAAGCATAAAAAGCAATGGTCTGCTTTAGTTCACTACTTCTTCAGTGTTCTGCAATTCTCGTTGTGAAACTTCTAGACGTCTTTCCTATATAAACTTTTGGGCCCAACATATTTCAATAGCTAGTAGTGTTTGGTTTGGTACATTCAATGGGTTTTTGTTAAGGAAAAGATGAATCATGTTAGGGTTGAAGTTGTCATTTATTGCAAATTTGTTTCATCAAATTCGGTTCTCAAAATTCTCTGTGGACATCTAGATACTGATGAGTCTGTGGATGAGCTGCTAATTTAGTTGATGAGGATTGTTGAAATGGTTGTTGATAGCCGTGTTTGTAAGGGTTGCTTTGTGGTAAATTTTGGTGATCGTGAGGTGTTGAAAGTTCATGGAATTATTCATTTCTAGTTCTATTTTTAAATTTTATGTTTTTGTGAATAGAGTTGATATATTGTTCCTGTGAAGCGAGCTGTAAAATTGGATGTTGTTGAATAGTTTCTTCGGAGTTGGCCATAAAAATTTCAGCAAAGAGGGGACTTGGAGGGTTACTAATTATGAAGCTCTCTTTTTCGTTGAAAATGATTTATTGAATTCAAAATAATTTTTGTCTATACATGTTGATTGTTGAATTAACAATGTTTTCAGTCTTTTTGAATGTTTCCAAAGGAGAATTAAAACATTCTAAATCTACATTATATGTAATTGGAAGTCTCAAAATTTCACCTACAGATTTATTCCGGCCATAGTTGGTGCGACAAAAAGGTACTTTGAAGGTTTCCAAATTTCTTATTCTCCTTGGATTCACATTTGAAGTTATAAGTTCGACAAGTTCCGGGGAATTGATGCGACCATTGATTATTTTATGAATTAGTGTAAGATATGAAGTCTTTTTATAAAAAAACATTTATATCTTATAAGTACATCTGAGTTATGTCACAAAAAGTTATTTCTGTACACTCTAATTTTTCGTGGGTCTCTTCAAACTTGGGAACAAGAAAAAGTCGTAGGGGGGCAAATCTGATGAATATGATGGCTGAAGGATGATTACCGTGTTGTTTTGGCCAAAAAATTACGAACAAGAAATGGCCAGTGAACAGGAGCATTATAGTGATGCCATGATGCAAAGGCCATGAATTGTTTTTCTACAATACCGGATGTTTTCTTCGTATTGTTTCTCGCAAGCGGCGAATATCTTCCAAGATAATTACTTTGGTTCACATTCACCTTATTTTTTGGAACAGACTTCAATTTTAACAACATTTTCACTATAAAATCAACTTATAATCGATTTGTATTTTTCGTTCAGCATAATTATATTCTCAATCCTATTCTAGAAAATTGTATTGATGTGTCTAAAAAGTGTGTGGCCATATGTATGGCCTAATTGGTGTTAATGTGTATCAATACTGTATTATTTATTTTCATCAACAGTTTTTATTTGTACTCTACTTTTGAATAAATACCATCAATTTTCATTTTTAGAGAGTATCAAGCAGCTCAGATTCCGACAGTTCTGATGAAGCTGTTACCAGGAGGTTGACTGGCCCAAGGAGGTTGGAAAGCGACTCGGAAAACGAATCGGACTGGGGCTTGGGAGGTAGCACTAGTAGCCAGTGGGAATCCGATTTTTCCAACACAGGACACGAACAGCCAGTTGAACCTGAAACCAGCGGAGCGAGACCCGCCCAGGAAACAAATATCGACTCTGACTTCAGCGACGGGCAGTCTGAAAAATGTCCCATCTGTTTGGTTTCCTTCAAAACGCAGGAAATCGGTTCTCCCGAGTCGTGCGACCACACTTTCTGCCTCGAGTGTATACAGGAATGGTCAAAGAACATGAACACTTGCCCGATAGACAGGCAGAAATACAATTTGATACTTGTCCGCCAAACACTGAATGGCAAAGTGACGAGACAGGTTCCGATATCGGCGCCTTCCTTGCAGGCAGAGCTCGATATTGTCGAAGACCCGACTTTTTGCGAGATATGCGGGTCGTACGAAAACGAAGACAGGATGTTGCTCTGCGACGGGTGCGACTTGGGGTTCCACTTGTACTGTCTGACGCCGCCTCTGGAAGAAGTGCCCACCGGCCAGTGGTTCTGCAACGAGTGCTTGAATGACTCGAATGGTGGCTACTACGAGGTTTACTTGCATTTTGGGAGTCCCCCCCGCATAGAGAGAGTCGACAGACCCGATGGAAGACCATCGTCTACTAGGTGAATCACATTTTTTGAGTTATTAGTAAAAATTATTTTCTGAGAAAACATTGTTATATTTTTGTAAGTACATACGTGTTCTGGGAGACTGGGCGCTTTTATTGTTCGTTATATGATGCGTACGGTCTCTGCCTCGACGAGCTTGCAGTAGAGCTTTTTGAAGATGGAATTTACTGTTGAATTTTCCTTGGACAAACATTGTGGCTGCGGCAACTTGTATGCATTCAAAGTAGTAGTATTTATTGGCCATATTTACATACAGAGTACAATTGGCAGGTCAAAAAAGTCGCTGACAGTCATGAGAATATAAAAATTTCGCGTTTCATAGATAACAATCGAAAAAAATTAAGAATATCGGTAAAAATAAAACTATAATATACGTATCTACACGTTAAAAAACTTATTTGGTGTACATTCAGTTAGATAGATAGATAGGATAGATAATTCGTTAGTGTTTTATACATTGATCAGCATTTACACAAGACAACACATACATATTAATAAAATTAGCATAATCATAATAATAATTTTATCAGTCTCAAGAAACACACAGTTTTTAGACGCGTCAATACAATTTCTAAAATAGGTTTGAGAGGATAAGATTCGTCAATATAGTTTTTAAAAAATGCTTGTAGATAAATTAGAGTTGCAAAAAATACAAGTTAACAAGATAAAATTCCAATCGTATAAAAATTGACTGAAATGTAAAGCCATGAGCTTTACAAATTATAAATCACATATCTAACATATTATAGATAGATAGATAGATAGATTTATTGATCTCTTCGAATCATTTACATGACATGAGATAAGTCTAATAACCGTGTTCGGTTGCGAATCAGGATAAAATTACAATACATCTTAATAAAAAACGAAAAATACACCTAAAAATACTAACAATACAATAATACAATACATATTTTTTAAAAGTTCGTACATGTAGAGTTGGGAATAAAATGCCTGGTGGTATGTAGGGGATGAGAATATGTTATTTCATTTTAGTAATTGTTCAGTAAACTCTGTTAGGGAATAAAAACAGTTGTCAATCAAAAATGATTTCAAGGTGGATTTGAATTTGACTATATTTTCATTTGCTTTTATTTCATCTGGTAGCAGGTTATAGAAATATCCTCCTGCATAGAGTGGAGATTTTTTCAGGTGCAGACGGTTGAATTTGCTTAAATGGACATTGTTTTTGTTTCGAGTGTTGTATTGGTGGACATCACTATTTTTTTGAAACTTATTTTTGTGCTGGTGGGTATAATTTAATAGCTTGTAGAGGTAAATGCTTGTACAAGTCATCAAGCTATTTGTCCTAAAAGTCTCTCTACATGATTCCCTATAGTCCAAGTTGAATATCAGGCGAATAAATCGCTTTTGCAGAATGAATACTCTTGTTATCTCGGTCGCCCTGCCCCACACGATTATGTTGCAGCTGATCGCTGAGTAGACTAAGGCATAGTATAAGTTAATCAGCTGACATCGGTAAAAATTCGATTTCAGACTATTCATCGCGAAGTAAAGTTTATTCAATTTTTTACATAGGCAGTCAATTTGTTTGTTGAAGTTCAATTTATGGTCAAGTTCTATTCCAAGAAATTTGGTGCATTTGGATGAGTAAATTATAGTGTTAGTGCTAGTTAATAGTTTTAAATTGTTTTCATTCTTCAGCGGTGCAGTAAATTCGATCATCACAGTTTTTTTCTCGTTTATAATAAGATGGTTTCTTTTGCACCATTGTGCGAAGTTACTCATGACTGCTTGTGTTGAAATTTCCAGCTCAGATAGGCCATCAGCTGCAACTATAATTGTTGTGTCGTCTGCGTAAATGAATACGCGTCCATGATTTATATATGAGGGTAAGTCGTTCACATATAGTAGGAATAAAAGTGGGCCTAACACCCCTCCTTGAGGGGTACCAATGAAGGTATCGAATTCACTAGAAAACTCATCCTCAATCTGAACCTTGAGTTTCCTGCCCGTCATATAAGATTGGATCCATGACTGGATTGGTCCTCTGATGCCCATCGCTTCTAATTTAATTTTTAGATATTCAGGGTTGATTGTATCGAAGGCGCGAGTCAGATCGAAGAAGATTCCTGCCACATATTTGTTCTGGTCGATATTTTCGTGGATGTATTGTGTCAATTCTATTGAAGCGGTTTCTATCGAGTAATTGCGGCGGAAGCCGTGTTGGGATGGGGTTATTATATTATTTTGATTGAGGTAGTTGATTATCTGATTATACACGGCTGTTTCAATGATTTTGGAAAAGCAGCTAAGTATACATATCATCCTATAGTTTTCGACAGATTGGGGATCATCCTTTTTGAACACAGGGATGGTCTTGGTAGTTTTTAATTTATTTGGAAACACACCTTGGGTGACAGATAAGTTAGTGATCTCAGATAATTGAATGGAGATTTTATCAACACATTCTTCTAGTACAATAGCTGGTATTTCATCAATTCCTACAGAGTATTTCTTTTTCATTGTTAGTATTATTTGTTTTATTTCATGTTCGTTGACTGGCGCAAAAAACATAGATTTTGCGCTTTGTATGTCGTTAGTTGTACACATATTTCTTGGTAAATTGAGGCTTTGTATGGTGTTACTGACAGAATTTGCGAAAAAATCCCCAAAGTGGTTTGCTATATCGGTATTCTTTGTCAAGTTCGTCCCATTCACAGTAAGGGTGATTTCTTTTTTCTGATTGATCCTGCCCATTTTTTCATTAACTAATCTCCAGAGAGATTTGGCTTTATTATTTGATTTGTTAATTAAGTCAGAGTGATATTGTTTTTTTTCTTTGCAAATTTTTATATCCACAGATTTTTTTACATTTTTATAATGTTCTGATATAGTAGGGTCATTAACTCTTTTCTTAAGCCAGTTCAGATCTCTTAGCTGTCTTAGTTCGGAATGTAGTTCTGCAGAAAAGGGTATTTTTCCTGGTTTTAATTGTTTTTGTAATATTATTTGTTTTGGGAATGCTTTGTCAAAACACCACTGGAAGTTCACCATGAAGTTATTGAATATGCTGTCAACATCTACTTCATGGGGATTTTCTGTCATTGTATTTTCATAAAGGTTTTTGAATTGGGCAAGAGTTTGTTTGTTAATTTTCCTTTGTACAATGTTTTGTTCCCTTCGGTTTGGTGTTTTTTCTGAAGACCAAGACATGAGTTGTGCTAGATGATCAGAGGCGCCCAGGCAGGTTAGTTTACAAAAGATATTTTCAATATTACTTACGATATAATCTAGTCCGCTAGAGCATGTTTTATTACCATATTGCGCAACACGTGTTGGTCCATCATATGGTAGTTTCAGATTGTACATTTCAAATATATCAAAGAGTTGTTTTTTATATTGACAATTCCCCATGAAATTTATATTGAAGTCACCACAGAGAATGATGTATGTATACTTAGCTGTTACGTAATTCAAGGTACTGCTCAATTTGTCAAGGAAGGCTTGTGGGTCTGAGTCTATTGATGAACTACGGTATAGGGTGATGATACATGTACTTTTTTGGATGCTAATAGCCGAACACTCAAAGTGAAGTTCCGAGGATGAGTTCACTAGACATTGGATATTGGCACAATTCTTGCTGATTTCGGATTTAGCAAATATTGCTGTGCCCCCATGTGTAATTTTCGTCCTACAGTAACTAGAGATAAGTTGGTAGCCTGATATGATGGTGGATCTCATTTGATCTTCGCTCATCCAGTGCTCGGATATACAGAGGAAGCTTGGGTCGTGGATGTTACAGAATAATTCTAGAATATTAATTTTGTTTGCTAAGCTTTGACTATTCAGATGAACTAGCTTAAATTCAAGTGTGTTTCTTATCTTGTCATGGTAATCCTGGGTGAGGCTGGATTCCGAAAATTTTCGGTGGTTTGTTTGCACTGGTTCTCGCGGGATTGGTGGCTTCGTGGATTGTCCAGAAATCGCTGCCCTAGTTTGAAGTTGAAGCGGTCGAAGTGTATGTTTTCAGGCCAGAAGTCGGATTCGTAGACTTTTTGCTGCAAGCACTGCTCGACACCTATCATAAAAGCTTGGTTGTTGATGCCAGTGAAGTGTGTTGCGAGTTTTTTCACGTGGATGTCTTGCGAGTCGGTGCGTTTTTTGATATAATTTTTGATATTGCCTTCTGTTACTGCATCCGGTACTCTTGATAAAAATAGCCAAATTTTTTTATCTGATTTTCCGATTCCATGGAATTCGTTATCACCTTTACCACTTCCTATGTTGCTATTTTTCATCTTTCTCTTTCTCATTACTGGGATAAATCCGTCAGCATCATTCGGGGTATTTGCTTTGTTGGTAGCAGAACTTGAGGGTCTGTTATTGTTGTCTAAGTCACTAGTGAGATTTATTATCTCACTTACTTTTTGTTTGGTTTGAATTCTCATAATTTCCGCTGCCACTTGGTTTACGTGCATGTTTGTATCACCCTGTAGGTTGGTATTCCCCACATTCATAGATAATGAACTTTCATTGTTTTTACTATAGTTGTCATGGTTATTTTTTTTTGTGTTGTTCACTCATTGTTTTGTCTGCCTTATCTACTATTCCTGTTTTTACAGCACATGTTGATGATTGTTTATTGTTTGCAGCTCGATTGTTCCCGTTCGTTGGTAACAATTTTTCTTCAAGGAATACGATTTTCTCTTCAAGTAGCTGAATCACTAGGCACTTGTCCGAGATTATGATATCTTTGTCCATCAGAATTTGTCGCAATAATTTGTTTTCTTCTTTGAGGTACGTTTCTTCTGTCATTTCTGTATCAGTGGTTTGTTGATCGGGTTCGTGTTTACATTCAGCCCTTTTGAGTTCACTAGCTTGTTTCAGACAAGCTGGGTGGAAACTTTCACAACACTTTATACAGGTAACTTTATTTTTGACTTTTTTCGAGCAGTGTTTACATATAGAATTCACGTTTTCTTGCGGAGTAAATAGCTGGTCATCTTGTGCAGACGCCATTTGATATACAATCAAAGTTGAGTAAAAGTTCGTGAGGTGACCACAAAAGTGTCTCTTTCTTCTTCGAAAAATTGATCAATTTCATATAAAGGATGTTTGGTTAATATTTTCTTCAATAAGTTGAGTCTTCTGAATGGCAAGTTACAAAGTTCGACAGATAAGGCATTGTATACCCTAATTCCTGTATTATCTGTTGTTTTCAACCTATTAGCTGTAGGAACAAGGTTTGATTTATTTCTTGTATCATGTTGGTGGTCTACTATAACTGCACTTGTAGATATGATTATTCACATCACAGATGAATTTGAGAAAGGAAATGTGACACTAGCATCTTTTTTGGACCTTTCCAAAGCTTTTGATTGTGTGTCACATGAAATTCTTTTAATGAAATTGGAAAGTTATGGTGTCAGAGGAAATGCTTTTTCATTCATTCAGAGTTACCTTACAGGAAGATATCAGTGTACCTCCTCAAACGGAAAGGTATCATCCAAAAAGGAAATTACATGGGGGGTTCCCCAGGGTTCAATCTTAGGTCCCATACTATTTATTATTTATGTTAATGACATAACTCATTTCTTATCGTCAAAACATGTTGAATATGCTGATGATACCACATTACTAGTTTCAATGAGAAACTATGATCAGAATATTGAATCATACACCCTCAAAAGTGCTCAGGAATATTTCACGAATGTAAGATTGTGTCTAAATAATGATAAAACAAAAACGTTACTCTTTACTCTGAATTACAACTTAACCCTGGAGGACAATTTGCCGGTAAAATGCCTGGGACTAACATTAGATTGTAAGCTGACATGGGAGGCTCACATAACCAATCTGAGAAATAAATTAGCTACCTCCATCTATCTCTTGAGAAATATCAAAGATATTGTAAATGAAAGTGTTGTTCTCACAGCCTACCACGGTTTCTATCACAGTACCATGTCCTACGGACATGGGGTGGATTGGCACATGTTGATAAAATTCTCATAATGCAAAAAAGGGCAATAAGAGTAATAACGAATTCAAA
Source organism: Leptinotarsa decemlineata (assembly GCF_025532065.1). Taxonomy (NCBI): domain Eukaryota; kingdom Metazoa; phylum Arthropoda; class Insecta; order Coleoptera; family Chrysomelidae; genus Leptinotarsa; species Leptinotarsa decemlineata. The sequence goes on along the minus strand of NW_027412704.1, from coordinate 1,943,031 downwards.
ACTTGATGAAAGTTGTCGTCCACTATTCAAAAAACTAGGTATATTGACTGTGACTAATCAATTCATTTCTGGATGCTTACTTTTTGCCAAGAAAAACATTTCCAGTTATACTGTTCAAAATAAATATAATACCAGATATAAATCCGTTATAGTGCCGTATTTTCGCTTGTCCAAGAATCTCAACTCTTTCAGATTTCTGTCTATTAAATATTACAATATGATACCAAACGAGTGGAAGAAACCGTTTTTATGACAACTGTATACAATTTTTTTTTATTGTCACAGTAGAGATAAACTCTACTCTACTCTACTTTATATCCTTGTGGGCAACTTCATTCATCAAGTTTTGTTGAACAAGAAGCATATTTTCATAGACAATAACTGAGTATAGGGTCATTATTTCAAGTTTTGCAAATATTGGTCGACACTTTTCATCATAATTGGCAGAGATTATGCTTCTTACTGCAGATTTTTGAATGACAAATATTCTATTAAGATGTACCTTTGATGCATTATACCAATTGATTATACCATACCTAAGGACTGAATGAAAAAGTGAATGATATGTTGCAAGTGCGGCACTTTGATTTACTATTTTTTCAATTATTCTGATAGCAAAAACTGTCTTGCTAAGTTTACTACACATGCTATTTATATGGTCTATCCATTTCAGGTTGGAATCTATTTGTGCTCCCAAAAATTTGGTAGAATTTTTGTTATCTCTATTTATTGTTTCAAAAGTTACAAGTTTCTGTTTTTTGTTCATTGAGAATCAAGTCATTTGGTGTGAACCGTGATCGAGCTTTCTCTAATATGTCAATGAGGATCATCTATTTTACCCATTTTTTTACTCACGGTTGCATCATCTGCATACAATATAGTTTCTATGCCTGACAATTTCATTACATTAGGGAGGTCATTGATATAGATTAGAAACAGAAGTGCCCCCAATATTGACCCTTGTGGCACTTCTCTTAATATTTTTCTTTTTTCACTTTTGGTGTTTCCTAGATCAACAATTTGATATCTTTCGTTAAGGTATGACTTCATCATGTCCAGGCAAACACCTGTCACTCCGTAGAAATCTAATTTGGCCAATCTTATCGGGGGATTTACAGAATCGAATGTTGAAGTAAGGTCTGTAAAAACGCATATGTCAGGCATCTGTGAAGTTTTGGATATATATATATACACTATATATATATATTTTACTTTAGAGTTCATGTTTTGTAAGTTAACAATATCACCCCATGGCATATTCGCAGCGTCGTTATAAAAATTAGTGAAATCGAAGTTTTTGTAACGTCTGAAGTATATTAAATCAGTAGGTAATTGTTCATTTCGAAAGCTGGTTACACAGCTGACCATTAGGTGGTCTGTAATACCATTCATATCAATAGTATTAAAACTTCTTACCAGTAATTCCTTATTTATACAGATGACATCTATGAGACTTTCAGATGTATTAGTAATACGAGTGGGATTCTCTACAATTTGACACAAATCAAAAACAGAAAGCAAATTAATGAACAATTGAGTATCGTTAGAATTTGGATTCAGGAGATTAATATTGATATCACCCACTATATATATATATATATATATATATATATATATATATATATATATATATATATATATATATATATATATATATATATATATATATATATATATATATATATATATATATATATATATATATATATATATATATATATATATATATATATATTTATATATATATATATATATTATCTGCGAGCGCTTTCGACAGTTGGTAGTACTGTCATCTTCTAGGCACTCCTCAAACTGAACTGGTCATCCTGTTGTCTGCCTCTTTATACGGTCAGAGCGTCTTAACTCAGGTATTTCAGGTACTTTAGGTAAATTTGCCTGTATTTGTTCTGCATCAGGTACTCTTCTTTGTGTTAGATCTTCTCTAGGAATGTGTATGGTTTTGTTTAATATATTGAATGTGAGGTCTTGTTGTGTTTTGATTTGTACTTGTTCCTCGATAAGTGATTTATGACTGTTAAATTTATGGATGTTCAACCGCATGGACATTTGGGAAGGTTGACAGTGATGTTCTGATGACCGTCTACTATAGTAATTTTTACTCTGCAATAAGGGCTCCAGTCTTGAGCTGAACAGAGTATTTCTCTGCCAAAAAAGGGTTATCAGGATACTTTTTGGTATGAAGGTCAAAGACTCAATGAACAAATTATTACCAGTACCAGCAATATACATTTTTGAGTCATTAAAATTTTTAGTAAATCAACCAAGCTACTTTGAAAAGCATCATAAAACAAGATTTAGGAATGATTTTTTATATCCGATACATAAAAAATCTATATGAAAGAAGTACTGTCTAAAGTGCGATTACATTTTTTAATTCTCTCCCACAGGATATGAGAGACATTGGGATGGCCATAAGTTTTTTGAAGCCTGTAAAATAATTTTTATGCAATATAGAGCCTTATACTATAGATGAATATTTTAACAGTTGATTTTAAATTTTATTTTATCAACTCTATACTTAATATGTGTATGTGACGTGTTTTATTCAAATTTTGTATCTTATTACTCTTTTGTGATTTTGTTCACTGACTTATTCCTCGGACAAAGTATTTCTTTTAACTTTCATACAAGATTCACATATACTCTGTATAAATAAATGAATATCTATCTATCATCTATCTATCTATCTATTATTTACATAAACAGTAGATGCTTACAATTCAAAGAAAAAAGTTTTTTGATAAAAACATTTATATCTGAGTTATGTCGAGGAGCACACTTGAAAACAAAGCATCTTTTTAAGCGGCAGTAGTTTGTACTCAAATCATTTATGTATATTGAATTTCCCATGAAATAGAGAGAAGGAAAGGTTAGTATTTTTAATGTAATGGATGAATTTCGACATTCATCTCTGTAGTCGATATTGTCTAATATTCTAATTGATTTCCGTTGGCGTCGGAATATTCTATTACAATCTGTTGCGTGTCTCCAGGCGACAATACCATAAGAAATAATGGATTCATACAAGGAAAAATATGCCGTTCGATGAGTTGCCTTTGAAACTTGTCTGGGGAGGTTTCTTAGTGAAAATAGATTTCTCATGAATTTTTTTGATAGTGTTGAAAGTAATATAATGCCAAGTTGAATGAAAAAAAGCACAGCTATGCTCTTTGTAACCCGCTTTGGCTATCATTCTTATGGCATTTTTCTGGCACCTGAAACGCTAATGGAATCACCTGAAAGATCCCTCAATCAGAATACCGTGTGACATAACTGAGCGAAATAATCCATAGTAGACTCTTTTGAGTCTACTATGGAGTGATATCATCTATTATCAATAACAAATCCTAAAATTAGAAAATTATTTCAAAGAATGTTTGAAGAACTTAACAAGGACTCAAATAAAGAATCTCTTTCCACGCAAAATCATTTTTCTTGACAAGTAATACTACAAGATGAAAATATAAGATTTGCCATATTCCTTGAATTCATAACTATCGCCAGATAAAGGTATATAAAGAGTTTCATCTGATATATTGAAAGTTGAGATTCGAAATCCATCTACATAAAGCTCTACTGGAAGTCTGTTGAGAGGCCTACCTTATGTCGTAGAAATTCTTAAAAAAAAAACGAATATTATCCAGGTTAATTTGACAGCTACAACTGATCAAAATAACGAATTTTTTCAACGAAAAAATCAGTTATTTTGAACATTTTTGAGAATCGTGGAGTGATACCCTTTTTATGGCGGCGCAAAAAAGTTTTAAGAATAAAATCATGGCCGCTTCTACAAACTGGTTAAATTTATGCATGCAAGTTCTTCGTATGTAATGTTTCGCACCATATTTAAATATTTTCCTGAGTGTATGACAGGTATGTAACACTAGACAGATACGTTACACTACAGTGTTCAAACAGCAGAGTTGGATAAAAAATTCCTAGAGCTTTTTTTTTTCAAAAATCGTATTTGAGCAAAACCAATTTCAATTTTTAATCGTGAGTACGTTCAAATGAATTGAATTTTCATTTTTCTCAAAAAATATTCATTCGGTCATCAATTTCTATTTTGTACCATTCAAGGTAGTCCCTCTCAGATCTAATACACTTGTGTCAGCGTTTCTTTCTATCCTCAAAGCAGTTCTGGTATGCACTTTTTGGTATGCCTTTGAGCTTTATCAGCGATTTGGTCGTCGCAAAACGCTGTCCTTTCATGGGTCTCCTCAACTTTCGGGAACAGAAAAAGTCGCAGGCGATCAAATCTGGTGAGTACGGTGGCTGATGCATGATTTCGGTATTGTTTTTGTCCTCCTAGGTCATCGTCCTTTCCAGGAAGATGGCCAGGTCATCAGGAGACATCCCCTTTATATCGGCAGGTGAAGGCCAAGACTCGCCGAACACACTCTCTATTTGGCAACCTTGAGATGTTTCACAGTGACCTTCGCGAAGGTTTTGGAAGGTGCAGCGACATTACTGTCGTTGCGCGGCTTCTTCAACCTTTTTGGGGTTCCCTCCATGGAGGTGCTCAAGTAAGGGCGCTTTCCTGTAGGGGCAGCCGGTTCCTTGCATTTATTCAAGGCGCCCCCCGCAGGAAGTGCCCTTGTTGTTGAATGTGGAGTCGGGGAGGAGGAGGGTACACTTATAGTTGCTGCCATTCCTGCGTCTATCGCTCTCTTCCTCCTTTTGACCTCGGCGCCGCAAATGCGCTTACGCCTTGGCTTTTGTATTATTTCACGAGGTGATCTGCCATGTCCAGCCTTATTCCGAGCGGTAGATTGGGACATTTTTGTGAACATATGCTCGAGACAAAAAAAAAATCACTAATCGGATGTATATAGCCTGCAAAATGTGAACATTCAATTTATTTTTTGAACAGTCCACGTCTAGCACTTTTTTCAACCAAAAAAAAAGTATTTTCACTTGCAATTGAATTGTGATTTGCTTTTAAAAAGTAGAATATAATTTTTAATTCTCAATGAATATCATATGTACTATGGTTGAGTGATAATCTTCAGTTGAACATATAAAATATCAGCTGCAGCTGTAGTTATTCCTGCAATCTCGGAAATGTTAAGACTTTCATGGTTTGTGAAATTGGATATAGTTTGCCTATTTTGAGGGACAATTAAAATATTTTCACAGATCGCGTCTAACAATGGTCGTTTTGGATAACTTTTTGTGTTGGTTACGATCTGGTATGAACCTATTTTTATGAGACTCTGTATATTTGAAAATATTTCAAAAAAAGGCATCGATATCTAAACTTGTACAATTGATCGTGATGCTACCAAGTATACAAGACATGTGTGGAACATAAACGAATGAAATATACACCTATCTTGATATTCAAACCTGTGAAAAGTCATCTGGTTCTGAAATTGATTCAATCAGTTTCGAAACGAACGCATGTGTGATGAGTGCTTACTTTTCCAAAATATCCCAGTTCCGCTGTCATTAAATGGAACTGTAATCAACCCTATTGCTTAGAGTCAATCAGGTGAGATCCTGTTTTATTATTTCGCATATCACATGTCACCATTAAAAAATGAGTCTTTTTAATCGACAGATTGATCCCGCGCACAAGGCAAAGCGAAAGAGTACGGAGGAGGATACAAAGTATCCGACAGCAAAACGCTAGTCTCGATACAGTGGAACGCCAATCCCTGCAAACCACAGAGCTGTCTGTTACCGTCACCAGTAGCACTTCAACGAGAAGATCAAAGAAAAAACGAAAGAAATCCAGAAGGAAAAGGTCCACACGAAAAACCCAAGTCAGAATCGTGTATGAGATAGATGAAGTAACGGGGGAGACCGTAGCGGTAGAAAAACGGAGCAGGAAATCGACTAGAAGGAGGAAAGCTAGAAACAACCGATCCAGAGAAGGCAGGCCGACGATAAAGCCTAAGACGGTTAAGAAGAGACTGGCACAACAGTTGGGTATTTGCGCCCCTAGGTCGGTGCCTCAGAATTTGCCGGACGTGAAAATACCGAACACGCCGAATACTATCGGAGGAATGAGATACCAAGCCGGTATACCAACTCTGCACTTATTCGGACAAAATAACGATTTGGATTATTTCTCTGGAGATGAGGAAGATTATTCCCCCGGGTCTCAGTTACTAGCTCGTAGAGCTCCTAATCAATCGGACGTATCAGCCATGCGCCGTACCATGAGGAGAAAAACTATGGTAACTCTGCCGGAAACGGTGTCGAGCTCTACCGATCTCTTGGACAGCATCCTGAGCAGTCAAGAACAGTTTCACTCAAGAAACGCATCCTTTTCTGTAGATTCTTCCGGTAGATTCAAGATAGAGAATACTTCAAAAAACTACGTCGATGTTACTAAGGAACGCGCCAGCGCCAAGGAAGCACCGTACTACAACAACAACCGTAACTATAATAACAGTAATCGCTGGTACAACAACAGGAACCAGAATAATAGGTACAACAACAGGCAGTCGAATTACTATTCTAATAACCAGAATTCCAACTACTACTCAGAACCCTCCTCGTCCATGGGATACTCGGGAAATCGGCCTAGAGGCGAGGAAAACAACTACCCGCAGGACTACACTCAGAGGACCTTATGCGCCTCCAGCGATATTGACAACCAGTATCAGGAACCCGAGGAGAGAGACGAAAACGCTGCCGGTACCAGCAAGCCCAATAGCGAGTCCGAGCTAGACATTTACAGCGACATCGAAACCGTCAGCACCAGCAAAGCGGACGAAAGCTACATGAGACCTCCTTCTCCTCCTATAATTTCCAATACTTCCAACACTCCCAACACTTGCACGGATGATGATAATAACGATAGCGAGCCCGATATGGTGATCGACGACGAGAAGGTACAAGAACAGGAAACCGTCGTCGACAAGAGGGAAGAAACTGCCGTCACCTCCACGGTTGATTACAGCAACGACGTCGAGCCTCCTGCGGAGTTCTACGACCCCAACAGCTACTCGACGGAGATTCAGTCGGGGGCTGTGCAATCATCCAACTTGGATTACATAAAAAACTACGGGTATGACGAAGATGAAGACGACACCGATGACGGGTGCCCGAACAGCAACATCTACTCCAAAGAGGCAATGGAATCGAACGCCGTGGAGGAAGACGTCGATTCAGATGACGGATGTCCGAACTTCAGCATCTACTCTAAAGAAAGTAAAAGCGTCGCCATGCGTACCGAAATATCGTTGCCAGTAGGGAGCGCAGAGCAGGATAACCAGGTCGGCGAGATCAGTTCGTCACCGAACGTTCCTGAAGTTTCGGTGAAACAGAACGAGGATCAGCAACAGGGAAGCGCGGCCTACGAACCCGAATGCACTTACGATCCGGAGAATATTTACGAGCAGGATGAGGAGGGCGAGGAAAAAAGCGATCAGGTAGATAAGCCGGAGGAAAAGGTCGAAGAAGAAACGTATGATCCAGCCAAATGCTTCGACGAAGAGGAAAGTAACGACGGAAATAAGAGCTACGACCCGGAACAAACGTACGATCCCGAGAAAATCTACGAGGATAACAGTAATTCGGTGAAAGTGGGCGATGACGAGAACAGCAACGCGGGAAAGGAGTACGACCCAGAGAAATGCTACGATCCAGAAAAAGAAATATCCGACGATAATTCGCAAGCTACCGATGATGTTAATACCGCCGGGAATAGGTACGATCCGTCCGTACCGTTCGATGGCGACATTAACGACGACCACCACGAATATGACAACGATAGCGTGGTGAGAAAGTCGGCAGAACAATACCAGGAAGCTGTCGAAGCCTTCAACAAGGAGTACCGAAAGTCGGACGTTACGTCAGAAACAAATAACGACAATTTAGAGGAGGGGGAACTAGAAAAGTCCAACGCCGACGACGAAGTCCTCCAAACAACGCTTCATATTAGTAAACCCAAGATCAAAGGTGGTATTACCGGCGGTCTCTATAGCGATTCCGAAGACGAGAACGTTGTTCGAAAAGACGACTCGAAATTCGCCATGTCCGATATTAATGACATGACTGAGGATATCAGCGAGGAGGAGAGGAGTTACACGCCGTGTTTGGACGAAAAATCTCACCGCGCCGGCCTGGAAGGCTTGGACACTGAATTGATTTCCGATGAGGATCGAAATGATTTCGACGAGTCGCATGAATTGAAAACCGTTTCTGATGGCGATGCCTTAGAAATAAACGCCAAAGAATCCGAGCTCGATTTCACGAGACCCGAAGACTATGAGGAAGGGGAAATCGTAGATAAAAACAAGGAAAAGACCTTAGAGGAGGAACCGGAACCCGAAATCGAGGCTGAGGCCGAAACAGAAGCGCCCAAGAAGAAGGAGGAGGGGGTTAAGGAGGCGAAGAAACCCAAAAAGAAGGACAAAGAAAAGCCAGCGACCGACAAAGATAAAGACAAGGACAAGAGTGGGAATAAAGAAAACATAGGGGTCAATAAAGAACAGGCCTTCAAGAAGTTGAGCAAGAATAATAAGGAACGCAATTACAGGAAAGACGACAAGGATAAAGAGAAGCGACAAACAAGTCCTAGAAGGTCCAGAAGCAGAGAGCCGAACAAAAAGGAGAAGCGGCGGGACAAGCGCAAGGAGATAGAAAGGTACAACGTGAGGGCGCTCATAGCAGAAAAGCCGCGACCTTTAATAGCGAAGGATCAGTTCGGTAGAGATATTCGAGACACTCCTCCGAGATCAAGAAGTCGGTCCTATACACCGCCCATCCAGAGATCGTTGTCTAGAGATAGGTCCGTTTCGAGAACACGACGATCGGTGTCGAGAAGGCGCAAATCTGTGTCGAAGGAGCGAGAAAAGTCACGCAAAAGGAGACCCAGGTCTCGAACTCAGAGGCACGCATCCAAATCGAGGTCTCGGTCACCTTTAAAAAAAAGAAGTGGATCGAAAAGCAAGAAAAGGAAACGCTCTTCGAGCCGATACAGAAAGAGAAAGACTGGTGACAGGAGCAGAGCCAAAAAGAGACAGAGGACTGGAAGCAGGCATAGGTCTAGAACGCCCAGCGCGATCAGACGACAACGAGATTGGGAGACTCTGGACTGGACACCAATGTCTCAGGGTATGGAACAGCCTCACAATATGTCGCCCTCTTGGACACCTCCTAGAGCGATAGATAATTCTCAAGTATTAAGGAACGAGCATTTGACGGTGACTTTGAACAACACGGGGAAAAAGAAAAAGGACAAGAGGCGCAAGAGCGACAAAAGAAGTAAGAACACTTTGGAGAGCAGACAGAAAAAGAGAAGGCACGATAGGGACAGAACGCCACCTCCTTCAAAAGAAGTGTTCGCTTCCGGTGATAATATTTTGGTGAGCGTGAGTTTCAATAACGAAAACGAAACGCGAGACATTACTACGAGGGATAAAAGGAGAAGCGATGAGGCTTCCAAGAAGAAAAGGGAGAAGAAGAAGAACAGGAGAGATCTCTCTGGCGTGAAACCCGTAGCGATCATAGATTTGGAGAGATCGCCGTTCAGGGAAATTACCCCTTCGCCTAAACAAGTTATAGTTCTTAGCGACAGCGATAACGAAGAGAACGAGACGATAAACGTTCAGCAGGGCATCTGCGATTCTTCACAGCAAGTCGCCAGCCCTGAGAGATCCGTCAATTACTCAATGGGCCCCAAAACGCCCCCTGAACCACAGGTTAAATTTACCTTGAGCGCAAAGGCTCCACAGGTACGTGCAATAATCAATCCTCTTCACGATCCTGATGAGATAGGAGCGAACGACCAGGTCGACGAAGAGTTAAGTTCTAGAATGAGTCCCGGAGGGCACATAGGGCCTAATACGCCGCCCGAACCTCCCACGTCACCACCGAGTTCTCCGGACGCTTACGACCCATTCGAGCCCACGAAATCCAGGTCCCCCACTCCGGATCCTATGGACACTACAGTTTCCGACGGAGTTCCGCAAGAGCCTCGAGATAATATCGACAGTCGGACGGCTATCGAGTTGCTTGAGAAATCAATTAACCCCATGCCCGAAGTTACGTCAAAATCTCTAACTCCGCCCTTAGCAGACATTCAGCCGGCCGATTCTCAGAGCAGCATTCAGGCTACACCCGATTCCAATGTGGACAAGTCTCCGGAAAGGGCTACCGTTCAAACTACTTTGCAAACTTCTGTCACTGCCGCCAAGCCTGTCGCGCAGACGACGCCTTTCTCCTCGGTCCCCACTCCGATAATCACCTCCACTCCAATTTCTTCAAACTTGGCGCCTACTAGGATAAATATCTTGAACAGCACGATAATACCTTCGACCGTGGCGTCGTCCATCCCTCAGAGGATAGTGCTGCCCAACCAGGTAAAGCCTAACCCCGTGAAAATATCACCCACGAAGGCAGCCATCAAATCCACCCCGATAAAACCGATGCTCAGCAAAACAAAGTTCACGACGAGAAAGAAGATTCAGAATATCTCCGACGAAGTGATTTTAGATATCGATTCTCCGTACTCGCCTGGATCTAGCGATTACGAGGATCTGTTTGAACCCCCTAGCGAAATCGTCACGAAACCAGTTATCAAAAACAAAAGCAAGACGCCGCAAAAACATCAGTCGACGTTCGACAGTTTGTTAGGGTCGCCCGTCTATAAAGTCAAGAGCAAGACTAGGCACGGCAAAAAGGGGACAACGCCGAGCAAAACTAAAACGGTGGGCGTTAAATTAGACGAAGATAACCTGAAAATTCTGGACGAATTGCCCAATTCAGCCGTGGAGATGCAGGTGAAGGAAAAGGTGAGTTTTTCTTTTTTCGAGTTTTTTTTTGTGAGACTGAAGTGGAGGTAGCGCTGATAGGATCGATGTAGGTATTCTAGGGGAATCGTTTTAGAAAAAATTATCAGCAGGAGAATGTCTATACATTATAGTAAAAAAAGAAGAGAAACGGGAAGTATTAAAATTGAGGTGGTCGTGGAATCAGCTTTGGCAAACTACTGATCCGTGGGATCCATAATCTGCCTCTCTCAATATTCAATCGAGCCTTATTCATAAAACTGTTTTCCATTCCAAATAATGTGCTTGATGTTCAATGTTGTCAACTGAACAATATTGTCTTGCTGTTGAGTACATATATAAAATCTCTGAATTAACTGGGACCAATTATTCATGAACTCATTTGATGTAGATATTCTTTTTAAATATCAGTTTTTAAATATTTTCGAGTCTCAGATTATGACAGGCTCATAAAGTTATAAACTAGTTATGGATTTTGACAACAAGTCTGAATGAAACAACTTGATTGGCGGAAATATGGAGTAGAGTGGAAACACTGACAGATTTCGTAATCTAATTCTGTCACATAACTAATTCACTTCTGACACAAGAAGACATGTGATCCCAGGAAGTGCTACTTATATCTTCAGTGTCGCCATGGAAAAAGCTAGTTACGTACTAGAATTGAAAAAAGAAGAATTCAGTCATACATGATGTAAGTTACAGTGTGTAGATTATTGATTTGATTTATGTTTTTCTAGTTCCTCAAAAAGTTGAATAGACAGGAACGAGTGGTGGAGGAAGTTAAGTTGGTTTTGAAACCTCATTATAATAAGAAAAGGATATCCAAAGAGGAATACAAAGATATATTACGAAGAAGTGTACCTAAGGTAAATTTTCTAGTTTTGTTTTGTGTGCTTTTTACTTATAATGTTTATAATGCTACTGGACAGATTTGGCTATCAAAAATCGAGCAAAGTATTCATATTGTGATGGTCTATTTCCTTGAGCAGCTGAGTTATACATCGTTTTCAAGTAGTACTGTTTCATACGAATACATAATTCAGTCGGTTAAAAAGTGAAAAATGTAGTATTTATTTCTTGCATTAATAATTAATAGATTTTTTTTTATTGAACGCTCAAAATCATTTACACTTTTTAATGTATCACATGCCTGTATAGCGTACCTAATGAAATTAGGCTTACCTCAGATTTTATAAATTTTTGCTGGAAAAGAAAATGACGTCATGTTTTGATCCGATCCAATAGGGTTTTATATGGTACTTGATGAAGCCCTTGTGTCCTAATCAGTTTTTTATTAGTAAATTATACTTGGTCTGTGAATTGAAATTGCTACTTCAGTTTTCTCTCCAGTAAAACGAATGAGCAAATGTTCTTTTCTTGTTAACCTAAAAATTGATATTCTTAATGTAGGTATATGCCGCTCTCATACACCAAACTTCTTTGTATACCGTCGATACTAAGGTAAAAATGTGTTCTTAAATGACTTCGATATATACATTCAAGGGTGAGAGAGAAAATTGAGCTGGGATATCACTGAAACCATCTTTAGGAGAAAAACTGTGTCTGTTGATGAAAACTACGAATTTGTAATTAGTGGAACAGTATTTTCATTTTATTTCAAGAAATACCGACCCTCGACAAAATAATGGGAGCTTTCAAAGAAGACCCAGAGTATGTGTCCAATCATCGGTAGAAACAATTGGGGAAAACTTCAAAGGAATCGAATTCTACATGAAAAAAACAAAACAAAAAATCTCTCCGAATCGAAAATGATAAAATTATTTGCTGAAGGATATATTATTGAAGGCAGATCACTAGTTTTGACGTCAGAATAAAATTTGCCGGCTGCTGTGACGCTTGGGACTGGTTGGAGAAAGTTATGCCGCTGGTGCCGCTGACCACCATACAGTAACCATGGTCCTTTTTTTGAAGAGGTTTTTGCTATTGGGAAGTGTCTGGGTAGCTCATCGGTGTCCAACCACTGTCCAACGTCTTCTGATGTCGTAGGGGATGCACTTTTCATCACACGTGACGATCCGATACAAACAAGGATCGTGTTGGTTACACAAAAGCGAAAAAACAGACCTCGAAACGTGACAGTTCATGTGGATCGTTCAAATCGTAGGGCACCCACCTTTCGAGCTTCTTGACCTTTCCAATGCGTTTTAAACTATCAAAAACCGACTGAGCTGTTTGTGACGCGTCAGTCTCTAACAGGGTCCCCAAATCATCATCCAGGATTACTGTAGGTCGACCACTTTGGGGCTCATCTTCGAGGCTGAAATCTCCTGAACGAAATTTTGCAAACCAACTTTGAACACTGCGTTTATTACCACTATCATTATGAGCAGTTGTTGGTTCACAGATGGATCAAAAACACCTTCCAGTTCTGGTGCAGGTGTTTTCAGTCGCGGGCCCAGGACAGAAATATCAACCTGCCTATGAGACTGTATTTCAAGCGGAAATTCACGCTATTGAATAGGCTCATTCAACACATTTTTTTATTTATTTCATTTGAAAGTTTATGTTCAAATAGTACATTTACAAAAAATCTGAATTTTCACTCATTATCTTCCCGCTCAAATTAATAGTTGAATGTGGTCAAGCTTGACGTCACACCAGTCGACTCGGCGACAAGGGAGTGCTGGCGTGTGCTAAAGCCGTAGAGAGCAACTTGTGTGTTGTTTACTGCTGTGTATCAACTGCGTGAATATGTAACACGTAGTATTTTCGAACCAGTCAGCAAATGAAACAAAATCCGACGATGGCAGCGATTCATAATCTCCAACTACAGGCCCGGTTGCCACCGCTCGAAGCTCGTTGTCTGGTATGACGTCAGGATGTACCGCGGGCAATCTCACATTTTGAGTTGCTCTTGCTCAGTTGTTAATTGACATAAAAACCGGAAAATTTTGTGGGATACTTGGGAGATACTTCATCGTTCCGGAACCTGTCATTGGCATCGCTGTAGGCTTTGCCAAACAAACATTGAACACCTGGATGGCAAGAAGATTTATGGACTTCTGGCAGAATCTTTCAGGCCTTCTTACAGATCACTGTCATTTGAATAATCATATACAGAGACTAGGACTGTCGAAAGACAGTGTGTATCGCTGGGGACCGAGTCAGGTTTTTAGAGTTCGGCAGAGCCGACCGACAGAGCTTACCATACAAACTAATCGGCTTCCTTAAGAAGCTGAGTTTATTTAGTCGAGTGTGGATAAGTGTGAGTAACGATAAACTCTTGCGCGTTGCGGTGGAGGGTCGAATAGATCCACTCACTTTGGACCTAACTTGAGCTGAAAAGAGGCAAAACATTTAAATTTTGGAGAAAACAAACAGCATCAATGTATAGAGCACAAAATTCTCTATCAATAGTATTTACCACGACACAGTCAAGTCAAAAATGTTTATTCAACGTTTTTTTTTAAATTACATGATATTTGTGTTGGTGTATTTTGAGAGGTGCCCTGCTATAGGCTTATGCCTCTTCAGGGTTCACGACGCAGTACAATAAACATTTACTGAGATATGGGGCTACAAAATCACGTGACATTTGAACGGACAAAACTTTCAAAACAACCCATTATTTTTTTTCTGGCACCTGTCGCTAATGTAAAAATATATTGGAACTAATTATTTAGGTTATTCTTTCAATGATGCTGCCTTGTAAGATTCTAATCATTTATTGTTATTTCATGATATAAAATGGTGGATGATAAACGTATAGTTACTTAGGTAAATATTCGTTTTGAGGGCACCCGGCGATTTTGAACAAAATTTTTAGTGTACTTACGTATTTTGATGCGTAGATTACGACTCCGAAAGAAAAAAGCGGCGCTCTTCCTCATTTACAAAGTTACAGACCTTCAAAGTTCAGAAGAGGGCAAATTTTCAGCCTTCTTTTTCACAATAAACTATTTAAGAACACAAGCATTTATTCACTAGGTCACCTTTACGCCTTATCCCTCCTTCCTTGACACTTTTCACTTCAACAATCGACATTTTCTCGATAGAAATGCTGAAAAATGTATGGAGCTGCTTTTTGGTTATATATCTATATTTTACGTTTTTAAGGTTAATGGCATAGTTGGTACGACCGATGATGTCAATATTCCTAAAGTAATTCAAATGTTTTTTGTCTCCATTCTTTAGATCGTAAATTGATTTTTGGTGGTGTATAAAGATATTAACTTCGTTCAAATTCATTTTGTGTTTTTCTAATCACTCACGTCAAACTAAAAATGCAAATCTACGAATTTGAAATAGTAGGCGGCGGCAAATACAAACCGCTTTTTTCTGAAATGTCACTAGTAACTAACCTAGAAATAGAAGATTGTCGCCAGAAGTATTCGTTTTTAAATTAAGTTTTTTATAAGAAAAATGTTGATTGTTGAATTGCAAAGTGTCAATTAAGGAAGAATAAATGCAGAAAAGTTGCCCTTTTCTGAACTTTATAGGGCCGCAATTTTGTGAATAAGGGAGAGCGCCGCTTTTCTCAAAGTCGCCGGGTGCCTTTAAAACGAATATTTACCGTTACTTGTTCAGATTATCTAAAAAAAAATTGTTGTTTTGGGTAAAAAATTTATCTATGTATACAAAGTCGCGGAAAAAAATGAATCGTCTTGTTAGTCGAAGTTTTTCAACCGATTGTTGCTTATTTTTCAGATCTGTCACAATAAATCTGGGGAAATCAACCCTACCAAGATCAAGAACCTCATTGAAGCTTACATTAGGAAGTTGAGACATAGTAAAAAAGTAACCTCCTCTAGTTCTGTGAACCCTCTTAAGGTATGAAAGGCTTATTTATAATGATTATGTACATATTTAATTTATGAAGTTGATAATATTATTTGAAATAAATAAATAAGTTCTAGAGAATTATTTATATCTCACTTTTGTGATTGAAAATGAATGTTTTAATGTATGATTTTTTAGTAAATATATGGTGTATATTTGAAAGTCTCTTTATACTTTAAATTACAAATAAAACACTTATGTAGTATATATCCTGTTTTATTGAATCTTCTAAACAACAAATAGGTTTTCAAACGGCAGTTGCTAGACCTACTCTTTCATTTCCAAAATCGAATTCTGTGTAATATTTTTTCAAGAAAACGTCTCCCAAAATCCACGAAGGTCCATTCGGAGGTACGTCGTCCATTGCGATGAAACCAGAGCTACATTGTACTATGTATTTTGAAGTGCTCTAAAACAAGAGTGAAATCAAAAAACAGAAGTCATACAATAAGGTAAATGTTCAGATTTCGCGGGTGCTATCGAAAAAAAGATCAAAGGATTTGGAGCTAACCTATCACATTTTTTCCTCGCTCTTGTACATAAACGAAATCAATTATGAGTCTCGAGGCTTTCAATCATTTTGTAGTTATCTCTATTAAATCGATTGAATAAATCATCTGCTAACAAGGACTTCATCTATTTTTACGATGAAATTAAGACAATTCGGAACTCTTGAAAACATTGATTATTGCCGGTTAGAACGTTAAGTTTTTCATCAGTGAAGTTAAGTGAGCAATCTCTAATCAACTCGCAATTCAACTTTATTTTTGTGAAAGAGTTGAAATACACGTATCCGTTATCCTTTAGATTAACCTAGAAACTAACGCCACCTGGTGATAAATGGTCCTCTCGATACTAACCTGCAACATATATTCCGATGGACTGAATGTGAAGTTTTTTCCTCCCAAGACGAAACTAATATCAGGTAAAGATGGAATCTTGTCACAATCCAGCAGGTATTCATCAATGAATAAACCTGCCCCAATCACCTGAAAATGGAAACGGGTTAGAAAAAAAGCAGACTAGGTCGATATCTGTTAATTATAGTTCATAACTGTGCATTTATAAAATTTTATTATGGACTTGAAAAAATGTTTACTATCGAATTGTTTCAATCAAAATTCGCTAATCGCTTTGAAAATCACAATGTAGTGAAATCAAAGTCATAGAACAGAGGAAAGAACTCGTGTTTGGTCGTAGTGTCATAGTGAATATTACAATAAATTACATTGGTATAAGTTTCAATAACTCTCATGATTACTCGTTCAATTTTTTGCTATTGTATACTTCAGGTCAGAGATAAGATCGTCGTTTTTTTCACATAAGCTTTTACCAGAAGGAATTGGAGATAGGTAAGAATTAGGGGATTCCCCGAACATAAATATCATAAAATGACAAGTTTCACAGAACGCTGCGACGTATCAAAGTTGTAGCGCGGAAAGAGAGAAATTCGGATTTATTGATTGTGAAGTTTGAGCCAAACTTGTTTCAAAATTGTGAATGGAAACTTTTTTATATCAGGGTAACTTCGCGAGTCGAGGCCCCTCGCGAGCCACGTCTGAACGGTTGCACTGCTCGCCACTTCCCAAAGTCTTACCTCCTGGAGTTTCTCAATCTCCGCTCTTGGTCCGGCAATAAATCTGGAAGCGGTATCGAACACGGCTTGACAACCGCCATTACATAACTTTTCAGAAGCAATGTTCACCCCGTCCATTTTGATTTGCCAGTACTCTTTACCGGTCACAGGGAAGTAGGTGAAGTCTCCTTCGTAGTATTGAGGATCTGAACCCCCAAGTATAAGTTCTCCGCCGATTTTATCAAAACGATTCCTGAAAAAACAAAAACATTTATACAGGGTGTAACTGAATAAGTGTAAAACATTCAAGGAGGTGATTCCTCATCAAAAAAAAGATATTTCATATAAAGAAACTTCATTGGAGCATCCCTTGTTGAGATACAGCCCCTTAAAAGAGGTACATAAAATTTGTATAACAATTGTTTTCACAAGCACTAAAAAAGTTACAATATTGAAATTAACCTGACGTTTTGTACTACCAAAAAGACACTTAGCCAAAAATGTATTTGGTTTTCCCCATGGTTGTAAGGGGTGCGCTGCGAACTGGTTTATTTTGGACAAAAACCCAAGAGACATTCTTTGTTTAGAATTAAACAAGCTATCGGAAATAAATTTGTAAATGGTAAACAAATAATAAGACAAAAAGTTACATTGGAAATAAATTTTAGGGGTTGCGTTTTCCACCCCTTACAACCATGGGGTAAACCAAATAAATTACTGGCTAAGTGTCTTTTGATAGTACAAAACGTCAGGTTAATTTCAATATTGTAACTTTTTCAGTGCTTGTGAAAAAAATTGTTATACAAATTTTATGTACCCCCTTCAAGAGGCTGTATAAGGGATGCTCCAATGAAGTTTCTTTATATGAAAAATACTATCTTCTTTTCGATGAGGAATCACCTCCTTAAATGTTTTACACTTATTCAGTTACACCTTGTATTATGGATCATGACTCCGTGATTCTGATGTTAGGCATTTTTCAAATATTTGATGTGGTTTCCTCTTGCGAGTTGTGACAAGAAGGTGAGTTGTCTAATGTTGATCAGTCTGAGCCATCCAGACTCATCGAATTGAGCTGAGATCTGTTTAAAATCTGTTTTTCCGTTAACAGCTATCGCACTCCTACGAACGACAACTCTCACGGACGGACGTGCCGATAACGTCCGTCCACAAAGAAGGTACGCGGATGCCACGTGCTATCGCGGGTCTTCTATTTATGTTGTGATTGTCTATTGTGCAAGGATGTTTGAAGTTTATGTGAAAGTTCAGACAAAAATGTGAAATGAGGATCCCCTTCATTCACGCCGGTATCCAGGCCGGGTGGTTCGGATAACCACGTGAAAGGGGGCCATGTATGTGAATTTGAAAACTCGAAGGTCTCTCGAAGAGGAGGCGACTCAAAAAATATATGTGAAAAAATCAAAAGGTCTTTCGAGCAGAAGGCGACGATAAAAAAGTTGAATTGTTGTCATCGTAAAAAAGTTCGACAAAAAAGGGGTGGCAGCATTGCTTCGAGTAAGAACGCTGCCCCCCTCGACGAAGCTTATCTTTGATAGGAGGAGCCTGGACAAATGCGCCCGAGTGGGAAGCAACGTACAACAAAATTAGATAGAGAGAGAGAGAATGTCATGTGTTTTTATAGCTCCAAAGCTCAATAAATTTTTATTTTACTGTGTCGTGTTCTATACTGATCGAGGGAGAATTTTGTACTCTATACATTGATGATGTTCATTTTCTTGCAAATTTTAATGTTTTGCCTCTTTTCAGCTCCTTACTATATGATGTTGAGCGTGTGGAAACTGGTTATATAAAATTGAAAAAGTATCAATGAATAGTGCTCTCACCTCAAATAGAATGAAAATACAGGTTGTGATAATAATTTTTGGTCCATTAGGTTGTAGACAAACGGGCGTTCTTTGTTGGCAGATATTGTATCACGTCCCATTCCCAAAACACCATCGAAGTTTCCTATTAAAAATTCTATACCTGTTTGCTGAATGGCTTCAACAAAACTTTGACCTCTAACAGCTACACCTGCAACCTATATAAAGATTATAAGTTCATTATCAATTTTCGATGATTAATAACGGAAGAAGTTCAAAATCGTAAAAGGTTTCGAAAATAAGATTTTGTTTTTTCTCAAACTCAAAAACATCGTCCATGAATAAGTTCTTACATAATATGAACTGATGAAGATTAATCGGATTTATCAATATACCACTCTTGAAAGAGTGTTCACACAGACACGTTAAAATGGTTTAATATTGAATTTTGTTTGTTTCGAATTTCATAAATGTGACCAACTTATTCTAATATCATATCCTTAATCTAGCCTATATTTCTCGATCTTATTAGATT
Organism: Leptinotarsa decemlineata; assembly: GCF_025532065.1. Classification (NCBI taxonomy): domain Eukaryota; kingdom Metazoa; phylum Arthropoda; class Insecta; order Coleoptera; family Chrysomelidae; genus Leptinotarsa; species Leptinotarsa decemlineata. The sequence goes on along the minus strand of NW_027412704.1, from coordinate 1,923,525 downwards.
CATGAACAAATCAAGACAAATGGTGAGTTATGCCATCTAATTTATGGATACTTTTCGATATCAGTAGACTTTCAATGTTCAATTTAGCCATAATACTGACTTTAAGCATTATCAGTTTGAGCAAATTATGAAAATAGTATTTTTATCTTATTTTTTGGGAAATTGACCTTTGAACAACTCAAGATAACGACGTTTTCCATATTTATAAGAAAGGAATAAAAATGTCAACTCACCTCAACTGTATCAGTTGATAAAATTCCACTGAGATTGCTGTAACTTTGGAAAGCAAGATCGATTTTTTGACCATTGGGTTTGTAGGTAGAAGATTTTTTCGAATCGTATCTGTTGCGTATAGCTGAAAGTAAAATAAGTGATCTATAAATGTCTGTCGGTAGAATTGAGCTAGTGTGTAAAAAGGGAACATTACACAAGGCAATTCTTCGCAAGAAAACGCAGGTCTACATTTTTTTGTCTATAGACTTGTTACGTCCAACTCAATCAAAGAAAGATACTGTATTGGGAAAAATGTTATCAAGGACTCAAATGAAAAAAATGGTTGTCCTTCAAACTTATTTGGGGTATCCTTACACTCTGGGGAAAGCAACGATGCTTTGAAAATCGGCGATTGCAGCCTATTCAAAATCTGGAGAAATATGGAATTTGTGAATTGAACAAAAGGATGTCGATTAAACTGAACAGTTATTGACAAACCAAAAAAGTCTAGCGGTTCTCGAAACACCTTGAAGATTGTAGCGACGGATATCTAGTTGGAAGAAGTCAAATGAATAAAACTCAAAATCAAGTTCAAAACAAATGTATAATGATTTTAGTTGTATTGTTGTCGCTATCTGTTGCCTTATGACAGGTGACAGATGCGACAACAGCATTCGTGTACTTCAGTCACAGTGTCACAGACAGTAATATAGTTGGTTCATAGAGAGAGTCTCTCTCCAATTGATTGGTAATATTGTAAACAGTGTATATATATCAGTTAGTCTCATTTTAAATTTTAATTAAAAAAATTGTAACTGTAACGATAAATATAGAATAACTCACCACATGGAGCGTGATCCTTATCGCATTTTTCAGAAGGGACCCATGAAATTGAGGAGCCAGTATCAAAAATAACATTGAAGTTTTGTCCAGGTGTTCCTATGGTTATTGGTCCATAATATACAGCCTGAAAATAATTGTTGTTATGGGAAATTGTTCGTGCTTACATATGCTATCAGTTCTGCAGAAAATATTTGTCTATAATTATACAATATGGTGAATGATTTGAAAATAATTTCTACTGAATGAAGTTTTTTGTCACGAAAATCAATCTGGTGATTTTATCAGCCATATTTGTAACATTACTCGTACAATCATTCATGTCGAAATATAGCGAAATAAAGACACAAATTTGCAGAGGCAGTACTGCAAATATAGGTATGAAGGACATTTAAAGCACGCCTAAAAGAACATAGAAACAGTTTCCAGAATTGGAGAATAAATTCGACGTATGCTGATCACCTCTCTAAAGGGGGACCTGGATTCAATCATTCCAGAAGAAAAATTTGAAACTTGACCTGGAAAGTTTGGAAATTAATAAAATAAAAATTCCAATTTCTAATGAGTGATGAAGGATTATTTTTCTCACATACTATTTACTAATGAATGAGTATTGTTTTCTTTTTTACCAAAATTTACCTGTTTTCACTATTTGATGAGTGAATCATTTGTAACCTCTCCTTTCAAGTAGTTGAAACTAGATTAGTATTTATTATCATCTCATATTATCTTTTTCAATGAAAATCAAAATGAACCTCATCATTGAGTAATGATAGGATAAATTGAACTCTCTAGTTTCTGAATAAAGACCTCAGGAGCTCCTGTTGCCTTTTGATTAAAAAAAATCTGGTACACCTACCTGCTTTGAGAAATTATAAACATTATAAATACTCACGTCCAAATAATTCGTCAGCACTACTTGACCGGAAATGTCGGAGCCATTATATTTTCTGAGTAAATTTTTCTTCACAGCTTCATATCCGGTTTCTCTAAGGATCGATCTTGCTGGGTTGATTTTTGTCAGAGGAACTCTTGAAAATACGAAAAATAATACTCATACTTATGATAAGATAGGAAGTCTGATGACGATTATCATAATAAAATATTTGGTCAGAGTTTGTCCCTGGTGGACTCTCAGTATCTTATAATAATAATGATGATAAACCATGAAAGAGGAGGAATTGGAGCAATTCTCTTCAGGGCAGCTCTCCGTGTAGCTGGTGAATTCGATGATCACACTGAACGAGGTGATCACAACTCTGTCACCCATTCAGCTAAAGGCCCATGTAAAAGCCTGCACACAAGGTGCAGGGCCTACCACGAGGAGCCTGAGATCCTAATGGATTTGCTCTCAACATGTTCAGTATATATGGTCTTAGCCTAAACTTTTTCTTCCTTATAATAGCTTCTACAGCTGCCGGACTCAGTCATGACCGGTGAGAAGCTCCTCCCTAAAGATGTGCAGTAGATGTGTAGAAATCTGTTATCAGTCTGTTAGATTATTCGAGCCGTAAACATCCAAATTCAAGACCGTATTCAGTCATTGATAGCGTTCAGAAGTAAATTTCATAAACAAATGCAATTTCAGGACCCAAACTTTACGCAGATACGATTTCTCCCACCGGTCATGACTCAGTCCGGTAGCCGTACAATACTCCTCGAGGATTAATGCTGTATTGCTTAAAATCGCTTCGTAAATAAGCCCTTATTTCTCGAGGATGAAAAGTGGTTATTGTGGGTTATTTCTAAGAGATTGACATATACCATCACGGATTATTTGTAGACATTTCTAAGATGTACAATACTGTAGTACATTGCAATATACGCGCAAAAAATGGATTTGTTTACATCATATTAGAAACCTGTAAAATTATCATTGTTTCTCTTCTATATTATGCATGTTATATACATATAAATTTCCCTCTTGAATCATTCTATCTTTTTGAAAAACCCGCATCAAAATCCGTTGCCCGGTTTCAAAGATCTTAGTATACATGGGGACAGACAGCAGAAAGCAACTTTGTTTTATACTACCTATGTATATATTATTTTCTTCTTTTCAGAGCTAGTGAATGAAAGTTTGCACTTTAAAGTATTTTTGATATCAATTTATTTGTCCTATTCAGTCAGTTCATTTCATTCAGTGAGGACCTAATTGTCAAATGGTCGGTTCCACCACAAAACTTCCTAACCTGAGCCGAGTTGTAACTTTTTGGGCTTGACCTAGAGATAGCGGTAGGTATTTGGAAAATATCAAATATTGGAAAGTACACAATCAATAAAGCGTATGTTTCACGTTTGAAGACGCTGCGTTGTTCAATATTTGTTTGGCAGCCATCAATAGAGAATATTTTCGGTGAATTTGTGAAACTGGAGAAAATTGGTCATCGTTATATGTTACAATACTTTTATTTGAAAGGTGTCAGCCCAACCAATATAAAAGCCGAACAGGATTTTACTCAGGGTGAGTCTGCTCCTTCGTTAACAACAGGAAAATATTGTCTGATTGACTCGGCCTTTACTTGATGAAGATCCATAACACAATATTCATATACCCTATTTTGAATTCAGTTTTTTAGAGTCGGAAAAAGAATTTTAAAAAAATAACTCCGGTAAATGTTGTCTTACCTGATGAAATCGGCGTTGATGACCGCTATCAAGCAGATGGCACTTACTAATAGGCGCATTTTTCCAGTAAGATCACAGCAATCTCAACCAGAATATGATGTAATTTTGATTTCGCACCTTTTTATACGTTCAAAAGTTGCACTACTTGATCTTTGTAATAATCCATTAAATGATAAGTAACTTCGATAATATATTTTTTGATTTATCAAATATTGGTACTCTTCCACAAGTATCGATATGTAAATCTACCTTTGATTTGTAATTTCACTGAACTACATAGGCAATATTTCAAATCAAAGAACATCAGTTTGAATTGAATTTTTAGGAGAGGTTAATTTTCTGAGAAAGAAAGGTTTAGGTTTTGATTTTCTAGTAACCTTCACACACAAACTAGAAGAAAAAACCTTTTCGAAACAGCTACTTCCATATAAACATTGAATTACACGAAAGAAAAATTCTTTCGAAACATATACTTTTATATGAACACTGAATTATATAAAAAACGTGTTTTTCTATTCAGTTTGTGTACGAAACATTCGTTATGGACATGAATCAGATATCATTCACAGGATTACTACACAATATAGTAAATGAAAGAGGTATAATCTAGGCTTCAATATCGCCTAATCAAATGAAAATTCTTCATTATGTTTTATGGAATTCTAGTTGTTTTATCGAAATCTAATGAATGAAACGGCGCATTGCAAATTGGTTTATATCAGATTATAACAAATATGAAACAGTTTGTTTAAAAAATTACAATTAAGTAAAAATCAAGCACAAAATTGAAAATTGAACAATCAAAATGCAAATCTGCTTCTGGTTAGCGTTCCTTTTGAATTTCAGTTGTCAGTGGGTGACACTTGAAATCTGAGAAATCATAAGTGGTTGGTGTTTCCGTTTCCTTTAAGTTTATAAAAGTTGTATTTTAGTTTTTGGCCTTTTTGGCCATGTGTGTGTTGATAAAATGACTGAGTATTAGAAATTATTTTATTTTCTAACTAAGGAAACCCATAAACAAGCGGAAAACGGTCGTTTCCCGTCAGAGGGCCAACTCCCGCTAAACCGGTGAAGCAGAGAGAGGGGGTAGGTGAAAGCACTCGAATGACCTATAATTAGTCATCTCTCCGAGGAATAAATCCAGTCATCATCCGAAGACGATTGTCGATACTAACAATCGAAACGTCGTTAAGTAATACGATTTGATATCTCTTATTTTTTTATTTTATTTCAATTGTTAATTTTTTTCCTTAATTTCATTTCATTGTAATTTCTTTTCAGGGTTTTTTTGCTTGATACAATTGTTATTTTCAGCTATTCTTCTTAATTTTCACCTTCATTTGTTATTTCAGAGATTTTAAAACATATCAATTAGACAATGGAAGTCCGAGCTAATGAAATTCAAATATGTAACAGTATTGATAGTCCCTAAGCTTTTTTGATATAATTCGAAATGGAGGTGGTAGTAACGAACTTTGATAATTCTACATTTTGGCGAATATTTCAAAAACAACCACTTATATTCCCGATCGGGGAAGAGATTATTCTATTTGATTTGAAAGGGTTATATTTTTAGGAGTGATTAATTTTTTGGGAAAGAAAGGTTTTGGCTTTCTTCTACTCCATCTGATACAAAAAAAAATGGATGAGAGAATCTTCCAAAGAAAGGAAGGATTAATCAATTTGAAAATAAGTAACTCTATACATGGATGTGTAGATCATGCAAAGAAGTAACTTTCAGACACAAACTGAAAGAAAGTCCTCCTGAAACAGCTACTTTCATATAAACATTGAATTACACGAAAGAAAAAATTCTTTCGAAACAAATACTTCTATATGAACACTGAATTATACAGAAGACACTTTTCTCTATTCAGTTTGTATATCGAACATTCGTGGAGGAATAAGAATCAGATATCATTCACATGAGTTCTACTTTGAATGAATGGTAATAAATTGTACTCACATGGAACACTGTCACCCTAACTGGTATACACGTGTTTCGCCTTAAGACACTTGCCCGAAGGCTCTTCAGTACCAAATTGGATAACATTATAGAAAATACACACACTTCATTCATGAATTACGATTTTGAATGTCACAGAATAAGCTTGATCTGCTTATTCTGTGACAAATAAGATTCCTCATGGCTGGGATTAAATCAAATAGGTGAATGAATGTCATTACGATGTCATCGATGACATAAGCAGATCAAGCTTATTCTGTGACATTCAAAATCGTAATTCATGAATGAAGTGTGTGTATTTTCTATAATGTTATCCAATTTGGTACTGAAGAGCCTTAGGGCAAGTGTCTTAAGGCGAAACACGTGTATACCAGTTAGGGTGACAGTGTTCCATGTGAGTACAATTTATTACCATTCATTCAAAGTAGAACTCATGTGAATGATATCTGATTCTTATTCTTCCACGAATGTTCGATATACAAACTGAATAGAGAAAAGTGTCTTCTGTATAATTCAGTGTTCATATAGAAGTATTTGTTTCGAAAGAATTTTTTCTTTCGTGTAATTCAATGTTTATATGAAAGTAGCTGTTTCAGGAGGACTTTCTTTCAGTTTGTGTCTGAAAGTTACTTCTTTGCATGATCTACACATCCATGTATAGAGTTACTTATTTTCAAATTGATTAATCCTTCCTTTCTTTGGAAGATTCTCTCATCCATTTTTTTGTATCAGATGGAGTAGTAGAAAGCCAAAAACTTTCTTTCCCAAAAAAGATTATTCTAGTTTCACAAAAAAACTTTTGTCCAATTCAACGGATCTTGTATATCCTATCGTTTCCAAGATAGCAACAGTGGGATCTTGGTCCTGGCGGGATCATCTCGATGATGATCACTTGTTGATCGAAACACGTGTCGAGGTGTTGAAATAACGTTTTGGTGTTTGCATAAAACTCCAGTTGTAATGATTTTATGCACACATTTACTTCATAATAGAATTTTGCTATTATTTAAATTAATTTCTAGAGAATCATACATCTTCGGGAACGAAAATGTATGATCTTTAGTAAATATACGGTACATATTTGATATTCTCTTCATACTCTCGATTACAAATGAAACACTCATGAATTATATCTCCAATTTAATAAATATTATAAACAACAAATAGATTTTCAAACGGCAGTTGCTAAGCCTACTCTGTTATTTCCCAAATCGAATTCCGTGTAGTATTTACCGATGAAAACGTCTCCCAAAATCCATAGAGGACCAACTGGAGGGTCAATGTCCATTGCCATGAAGCCAGAGATGCATTCCGTTTCAAATCCTGAAGAAACCTATAACAAGAGAGATATATTAAACCATAAAATATAAAAAAAACTGGACCTATTAATAAACTTTGCAATTTTGTGACAGTTTTCAAAATGTCATAATGAATTGTCATTTCACCAAATCAATTCTGATGATATTTTCACCAAACTGAAATTTTTGTTGGTAATATCACAGAGTTTTTTCAATTTGAAAAAAGCCGCATCAACCTTATGGTTATCAGCGACTAAAAATATATTCAGAAGCAGTACTAGATCAATTGCAACATTACATTTTGTTGAAAAAATGCAAATTTCATTGTGATATTTCGTAAATTTCACTCATCTTTGCCTTAGAACAAATTTAAAAAAAAATTAAAGCTTATGTTTTTTCAGTGCCTACAATTACCAGCAAATGTTCACATTATACTAGTTGTAGCATTGTTACACGTTTATTTCGTTGTTCCATGGCAAAGAGTCGTGTTACGCGTTACACTCGTTATCGTGTCAGTACTTTTAGTACAAATATGTTATTTGTATATGTTATGGCAAATATGTTATTTTCGACATGCAATTATTCTCACATGGTCTCATTTTTACAAAACAAAACTAATTGCTTTGATATTTTCGTGTCATTTGTCACTTTGTCTCTGGTTTCCACCTCTTCTCACTCAATTATTTGTTAATATTATCAAATCGTGTCTCAAAATCAAATAAAAACGGTAAGATCCTTAAGAAAAGGATGAATATTAATTGAACATGTAAGTTATTACGGATTCGCTTTTTTCGTACTTTTTATTCGATCTACTACTTTTTTGTTCACTTTGCGGCAACGTTGCTTTCTTTTGTGTTATTCCCGTAAACTTCAGTTTAGACTTTATTAAAATTGTGGAAAGTACACATTTTGATGTACTTCTAATGATGCTGTTCGGTTAGCAACATTCGCGTCGAGAGGCAGTTTTTTTGTTCTGGTGTGTTTTCAATAGATTACGAGCGTTCAGAGTCGTGATCAGCGTGAAAAAATACATAGATAACAACAAAATTAGCCTTGTGGCAATGGTCCACTTGATACTAACCTTCATAACATAGTCTGATCCTTTCAACGTGAAAGTTTTTCCTCCTAAGACTATATTTATATCAGGTAAAGATGATATCCTTCTGCAATCTATTGTGTATTCACCTCCAATAATTGGTTTTGCTCCAATAGCCTGAAAGTAAAAATGGATTAGATATGTTATTGATTAGGTTTGAGTGAATTTCTGAATTTATTTGTTTTGTGCACCAACTGAAATTTCACTAGTCATTTCAAATTGTCATCTGGAACGTGTCATCGTCTCCAATTTTGAATAATCAAAATAAAACTTGCAGTATTGAGCATGCGCACTATTTTTCCTTTAAGTTGGTACGAATTAACACCACCTGTTAAACCATGGCTTTATTGAGAATCTGACGACAGTTGCAATTGGGCTCCCGTATATACATCAATATATCAACACCTCATTTGTTATTATGATGTTTTTTCTCGGATATTGTAACAGTTAAACAAGAGCTTACAGAATCCAAGATGATTTTTTTATATCTCCGATATTTAGCTCGAAAATTTCTAATTTGAAATCGAAATACTGTCAGTTATGAATGTTAAGAGTTTATGCCAGAGTCTTACGAAAGCGTAGAGGGTTCGTACTGATTAGTATTTTGTTACTTCCGAGTATAATTTACGATGTTTCGAAAATCTCGACTCAAACACGGAATAATGTGAATTGCGAATAAGTTCAGAATATGTGAAGATGTTAGGTTGGTTCATGTAAATTCTGATATTGAAGTCTGAACTTCTGAATTGGCTTATAGAAAGTGAGGTTAAGATTATTTTTTCCCTTGAAATTATGGGAGCCAAGTTAGAACTGTCGCGAGACGTTTGTGATAGCATTTCGGTAAACAGTTAAATTCACGCTTCATACCGCTACATGGATGAGACGGCGTTCATTGAATGATTCAAGAGATATTTGGCCAATGATTTCAGTCAGTATTACCAGAATTACGGCCAATATTTGGTATGAGCCTAAGGCAAAATCACCCGATAAAAATAAAATTTCTGCTTGTTATTTTTTTTTTAAGTTATGAGTATTCTCCGAAGGACCGATTCGTATCTGTTAACCGACAGGCCTACCTTTTGGATTTTCTCAATTTCCGCTGATGGTCCGATAATCAAACTGGTACCGGTATCGACAATGGCTTGACAACCACCATTACATAACCTCTCAGAAGCCACGTTCACTCCGTCCATTTTGATTTGCCAGTACCCTTGTCGCGTGACAGGTATGTACGTGAAGCTTCCTTTGTAGTATTTAGGATCTGAACCCCCAAGAATGAGCTCTCCGCCGACTTTGGCATTGGGATCTCTAAAATAAACCACAAAAATTCATATTTGTTAATAAGTTTCAGCTGATTGAATTTTTTAATTTTCATTACCAATTTCCTCAAACACCTATCTATAATTTTCATTACATCACAAGGTCTTTTTTCTGATTGATTCGGTCGTTACTTGTAGTAATTTGAAAAAACAACACCTCACGATTTGATCTTAAATCACAAGGTAAATAAATACTTTATCAACTCTCATGCTCATATAACTACAAAATGGATACGATTTCATAAATGTCTTCTTCAAAATATTTTCGCTAGCGCTCAAGACATTCCCTTTTGTTTTCTCAAGTTTTCTTCAATTTCCTGAAGTATTTGTCGTCAGTGATATTAGAATGGGAAGTACTTCTTCTATAATGTGTTTCTGCAATGTCTTCTAGCTTATTCCCACTCTCATATACGCAGATGTTGATAAAACAAATCGTCCAGTAATATTTTTATTGGAGAAAAACTCTTAAAATTTCAGTCAAATCCACGTATTGAACAGTTTCTTTTGATTCTTTATTGGCAAAATACATGTTAGTACATGTTAGTCCTAAGGTAGCCAAAAGTAGCCAATTCTGATAATAAAAAAGGACATACACTTCTGGATCTGGTGTTTTCTTCTTCTTTACAAGAAAAATAAGAATTATTGCATTTTAAAACAATTTATCATTTTTATCAAAAGTTTCGTAAAACAGCATTTTGAATAGAAAATCGCTGAATGTTTTTCAGAAGTTTAAACCTTTACTTCTTCTGATCTACCTCTTGATTATTGGTATTTTTCGTTAAATAACGGCATCTATACTTATAAATGCCAAAGTCACTCACTCATTCATCTCCGTTTCTCTGTACTCCGTACCCGTTTTTTAATCTAAGACAAACAACATCCTAGAAAGTTTTATTACTATACAGTGGCATATATGAATATATGAACCATCCAGGTTCATATATTCATATTGTTGAAATCTAAGGACAGAACCGACATAAAAGTGACAGGAAAATAAAGTTATTTTAAGTTGATAACAGTGTTTGTTGACTGTGGTCTGCTGCAGGATTTTATGCAAAGTTTCGTCTACTTCTGCAGAAACTACAATGCTGGAAGTATCTCCAGTTTTATAATATCACAGATAACCTTAACTTCTATACGGTGCTGGATAGGGGACACCTTGGGATGACCTGCTGTCTCTCTCTCTCTTTAATTTCTATGGCTGCTGCTTCTTGCGCATTTGTCCAGGCTCCTCCTGTTCATAAGAGCAGAAGATTTGTCCGAGGGCGAATCCGTCTTGCTCAAGGCAATGCTACCACCCTAAAATTTTTCATTCCCTTCTTTTAACAGAAACACATAATTTTTTTAATGCTCCTTCTGCCTTCTGATGATAATAACATAAATACACATGTCCATATATTTTATAGAACTGACGATCTCGTCGTCAAATGGAAAGTGATTTGAATTTAACAATAAATACATAGTTTTCTTACCTGTTCAAGTAGAATGAGAAGACAGGTTGTGCTACCAATTTTTGGTCCACAAGGTTGTAGAAGAAAGGGCGCACTTTCTTGACAGATATTGTATCGTATCCCATTCCCAAAATTCCATCGAATTGACCAGCAAAGAAGACTGGACCTGGTTCGTTGGTGGCTTCACCAAAAGTTTGACCTTCAACTGAGAGACCTGCAACCTATAAGTGAAAATTCTCAGCTTATTATCAATTGAGAAAATGTACACATTCTCTAATAACGCGCGTCGGGAATATTGGAAATACCGACATTTATTTTTATGAAATATCCATAATATTAGTTGGCAGCACTGCCGTGCATTTGTGTTTTTGTAATACTGTAATGTACTAACTGGTACTTCCTTTCTCAAGTAATTTACCCTGATTTCAACCGAATTTACAGTTTAGGAAAAGTGTTCAAATGGGATGAATATTGATTGAGATTTATTTCTGGGCCTTGAAAGTTGAAACAACTCTACTTAGCCCGTTTTTCATAGCGATAAGAAATGAATAAAAATGTTCACTCACCTCAACAGTGTCAGAGGCTAAAAATCCTCTGAGAGCGTCAGATCCGTAAGATATATTGAATTGTCGGTTATCTTCCTTGTAGGTTGAAGATTTTTTTGAATCGTACCTGTTATGGAATCCTGAAATAAAGTAGGCGATCTTAAAACATGTTTTGAAGTGGGATAATGACGGTTTTATCAAGTGTTGAACTTCTGTAAAGTTCATGTGTACCTTTGTTCACTTGAGAATCAAACATCTGAATAGTGACTGGAATGAAAAAAATAGCTAAATGGAATAGCTTCGAAGTTTTACAATAAAGAGAGAGTTACATAAGCAGAAGTTCATTTCTTGGTAGGTATGGAACCGAAAAAGCCCCGCACATTTCGGTCTTGGTAGCTTCAAGTTACACGCTAGGATCAAGTAAGAGTCTCTTGATTGGCGGGAGCAATTAAAACCTGAATCCATGCGAGGGCCTGGCTGGTAAGCACTTCAGGTAAGCACTTAGAGCGGTGATTGTGCGAAAGTAGCGATTCCCGTTAGATTTGAATCGCTGGAGAGAAGTTCGATGTATATTGAGCTGAACCTCAAAACGATGAACAGCCACAGTCCATCGCGTATTTCTGATACGTAAAGCTTTCGGTGAAATCTAATGTGTCAAGTCACTTAAACACCTCCCGTTGAAGAGAGAGGGAGACAAATCTTTTTTCCGATGTTCCAGCTTCTTTGAGTAGTTGGTTTTATTTGATCGGATTTGAGTATATATGAACCACAATGAACCTTCGTGGGTTGCAGTGGAGTGTCGAATAAACTCATTTCCTCTGAACCTACCCACCTACTGTAGGCTTGTTATGTTCCCCTCAATCAAAAAGTTATTAGATTATATTCAGGATCACGATTGAAAATTCTGAAAAAGTTGTTTGAAAAACTAGAATTCTAAAGAGTTATTTTGCAGGTTTTCAACTTTTCAAAAATACTATCAATCATAGTTCGTTGTTACTCCATAAGAACCAGAATACATTAATGGGTAGGAAATTGATGAATATAATAATAATAATAATAAAGTATAACTCACTACAAGCAAACTCGAATAGACCGCACTTTTCAGAAGGGACCCATAAATTTGAGGACCCAGTATCAAAAATAACATTGAACTTCTGTCCAGGTGTTCCAATGGTTATTGGTCCATAATATTGAGCCTAAAAATAGTTGTGAAATGAATTACTCGTTGTTTGTTTCTAGTTCTGCAGATGATAGTTTTGTTTGTTTGAAATTGAACAGTTTTTATGGAGGTGGAAGATTTAATCTGTTGCACAGAAAGTTCATGAGAGATATTGGTATAATTGAAAACATTGTTTGAAATTGAAAGTCCTATCAAATATGTAATGTTTCAGTAAGTTAATTCATTCTGGTGCTCTGTTGATTCTATCCGATATAATTGTACGATTACAATCGGACATTTGAGACAAAATATAAGGGAAGCTGGGGCAAGACGGAGTGGACCTTTTTCTTACCAGTCAGGTGCTGTACTCTGTTGACAACCTTCGTAACTATCTTGAAGGAGAAGGGCAAGACAAGACTACAAACAAACCGGCAGCCATCTTGAGTCACGTCTTTGTTGCCAGTGGATTAAAACGTATTTCTGTAGGTAGATTTTGTTATAATATTTGGTGTTTTTAAAGTTGGGACTTGTAAGTTGTGTTAAAATAATTTAATACGTAATTAGTATATTCAAATAGTATGTATCCTTGCCTTAAATAGTATCACTACTTCTATTATAAAACATTGAAGCTTAATTAACCTGAAAACTGTGCGGTGGGACAGGGCAGGGATACCGGCCTGAGAGCAAGTTTTCTATAGTAGACAGTGCAAGGCTGGAGGAAATATATTTTTTTTAAGTTTATTCCAATACAATTTTGACGTATAGGTTATTATTATTGAATTATTATTAGGATATTGTTTTTTGTTGCAGAAAATAGTACATAACGACCAGAGAAAAACGCTCATGTGATGGTGACGAAGATGACGACGAGGTTCATCATATTTGCGAATTTTGTAAATACAATTTTTCAACCAATATCAAATTATATGTTTTTATTTGTGTAACATTACATAAGTTGATTTCGAAAAACAATTACTTAGGATAAACAAGTTCTACATTTGTATAGGGTTATTTTTAGTCAACGTAGATCAGTCACTGTCAACTTTGGTATAAAATTTGATTTTCTAGGCTTTCTAAAAAAGCTAAAAAAAACTCCTTGAGGGCCCCATCTTACCCCACCTTTCCCTTTATTTAGAGTTTCTATCTTTGAAATTGTAATGGAATTCCATTTCCTTCTGAAGTGCTTCATTTTATCTTATTGTTGTTAACAGTTGCAAAACAATCCTGACAATTTTGTATTTAAAGTCACGTTTTGTTTGAAGGATTATTGAATCGCACAGTTTTGTAAATTGTTCTCTACTTTCTACAGCATGACTATTCTGCTACAATTACTGGAACATTTTCTTGAAACAATAGGTACTGTTTTATCAAAAAATGAAACCCACATTCCAATATGAATACTTACATCCATATAATTTTTCAACACTTCTTCACCAGAGTTAACAGAGGCATCATATTTACTGATTAGATCCTCCTTTACAGCATTATATCCATTTTCTCTAAGAATTGTCCTGGCTGGTTTGATTTTTGTCAGAGGAATTCTTGAAATATATGAAAATATATGTAAAATATAGGAATTTCGGCGACGATGATTGTAATAAAATCGATTTTGAGTCAGAAATTCATCTAGTGGGCTATGCTCAACTTACGATAGAAATAATTTTAAACTAATTCAAACTATTTGTCCCTTTTAGAATTAGGCTAAAAACAACTCCAGTTTACATCCTCCCAATTGAAAAAACCAATCACAATTTCTTTTCTCAAAAAAGGGTAACTTATTCCGATTTTCCATGCTAGCCCTCCATATCTTGATCACACAGTATATGTGCTACTAGACTTATGTAACATGCCCTAAATAAATTATCATCACTGTTCATGATAATAATTAGGTATACAATTTTCGGAATAAAATATATTTGAAAGTCAGTTAACTGACGAAGCAGCTGTGTGGAGAAACGCATTAAAATTTGTGAAAAATCTATAATTATTATCAAGGATAGTGTTATTAATTTTCATCAAATAACGGGTCAGAGTATTCATAATATTATTATTATCTACAGTATACATGAGTATAAATAAATTATAAACGTTCTCAATGTGTGCAGAACTTTTTAATGATATTAAAACAGAAATAATAATTAATGGTAATAAATTATTACCCCAGTGAAAGCTTTAAATATCGAGCGAATTCATTATACCTGATTAAATCAGCATTGATGACGGCTATCAAACAGAAGGCACTTATTAGGACACGCATTCTAACAAGACCACAGTAACCACCCGTAGAATATGAGAACATTTTGTTTTTGCATCTTTTTTATACGTTCAAGAGTTGAAGCACTTAAAAAACACTTTGATTATTTCATTGTTCATTGATAGAATTTAAAAATTCAATCAGGCACATGTTGATTGAAATCTTTCTAATCAGTTCTTTTTTTAGATGAGTGGTTTTTGATAATGACGACTATGATTGCAAAAACTGCCACATAGTTTCACATAAATTCGCAGCACATATCTTAAACTACGAAATCCTTAAGAACACATCAGGAAGGCAAAAAAAAGTCACAAGGATCAAGGTATTTTTTTCCATCAAGAATTAAATTTTCCTCGCACCTGAACCAATTATAGATACCTAACGGAAAAACAACAACTAACCAGCTAATGTCAAGCAGAGAGTTGAGGTAAAACCATCAGACACCTGTGCAACGTCTCCGACTTGGAAGATTCGTCGCAAGTTATTTCCCACTATGGAAAGCAGTAATTAGTTTCATTTGGTCGATACGACCAACCAATAGACCGGTTTCGGGGTACTTGCCCCATTATCAGTACCGGGCATGG
Source organism: Leptinotarsa decemlineata (assembly GCF_025532065.1). NCBI lineage: Eukaryota > Metazoa > Arthropoda > Insecta > Coleoptera > Chrysomelidae > Leptinotarsa > Leptinotarsa decemlineata. The sequence goes on along the minus strand of NW_027412704.1, from coordinate 1,908,172 downwards.
TCTCTTCCGAACGGTGTGAACCGTCGTATCACGACCAAACACTAACTAACCAAGCGTCTTCAGTTCAGTCAGGTTGGAGCATAGCTCCCTTACCCTTGTAGAGTATTAACCGAGCAAGAGGATATCCGAACGTGGATAATCGAACCCAAAAACCTAGTCAATTGTCATAAGAGACATTTGACATATAGGTATAAATTGTATATTAGGGTAGCAAGAAAGTAGTTGGTAGTTGTAGAGAGTAAAATGTAAAGAATATCTTGTGGAATCGTAAAATAAAGGATTTCCAGGAAGAAGTCTGGTCTTTGAATACATAACAACCCTTATAGCTGATTTTTGATAAAAAGACAAATGAGTTCATGACTAAAGGGATGGTGGCGGTGTGAAAGTCCTCAGACATCAGTACCGCCCTTCACGGGGTATCCCTACCTGGCTGGGGTGGGATGGATGGAAAAATTGAGGGCTTCTTTCGACAGAGTGTCGGGGCCTTCTATATCGGGAGGGGTCGTCTACAGCATAATCCATAGCTTCCCTAACTAACGGATTTTCGTGAGTTTCCGCGCCCTCAAAAACTCGCCGATTCCTCGACTGAATGGACTGCTGAATGGAAGGCAGCTGCAAATCTCTGCTTTTTACAGTTGTCATAAGCAATACCAGCTGTGAGAGAAGTTTTTTGAAATTGAAATTAATTAAATATCATGACTAACAAATTTGGCTATCTTGTCTATTGAACAAAAGGTGTATGATGCTATAGACATTGATGGTGCAATAAAAGAATTTGCTTTTGAAAATAGTAGACATATACATTTTTAATTGAAGCCGGAGGTTTTGTTTTTAACTGTAACAACAAAAATTTTCGTAATACCTGATCAAATCAGCATTGATGACGGCTATCAAACAGAAGGCACTTATTAAGAGACGCATTCTAGCCAGATCACAGTAACCACCGGTAGAAAATGAGAACATTTGGATTTTGCACCTTTTTTATACGTTCAAAAGTTGAAGTACCTACTTGAAACGCACTTTGATCTTTGCATTGTTCATTGTCAGAATTTGAGAACTCAATCAGGCAAATGTTGATTGATATATATCTAAAAAGTTCTTTTTTCAGATGAGTGGTTTTTGATAATGATTTATATCGAAACGTATGCAATCACAAATGAAATTGCCTCATATTTTTACATGAATTCGCAGCAGAAATCTTAAACTACAAAATCCTTAAGAGCACATCAGAAAGGTGGAAAAAAGTCATAAGGGTCAAGGCATTGTTTTCCATCTAGAATAAAATTTTCCTCGCACCTGAACCAAATACAGATACCTAACGGAAAAACAACAACTAACTCAGCTAATGCCGAGCAGAGAGTTGAAGTAAAACCATCAGACACCTGTGCAACGTCTTCGATTTGGAAGATTCGTCGCAAGTTACTTCCCACTATGAAAAGCGGTAATTAATTTCATTTGGTCGATACGATAGACCGGTTTCGGGGTACTTGCCCCATTATCAGTACCGGGCATGGTCTCTTCAGAACGGTGTGAACCATCTGAGTATCACGACCAAACACTAACTAACCAAGCGTCTTCAGTTCAATCAGGTTGAAGCATAGTTCAGTTACCCTTGTAGAGTATTAACCGAGCAAGAGGATATCCGAACGTGGATATTCGAACACAAAAACCCAGTCAATTGTCATAAGGGACATAGGTATAAATTGTATATTAGGGTAGCAAGAGAGTAGTTGGTAGTTGTCGAGAGTAAAATGTAAAGAATATCTTGTGGAATCATAAAATAAAGGATTATCAGGAAGAAGTCTGGTCTTTGAATACATAACATCCCTTATAGCTGATTTTTCACAGAAAGACAAATGAGTTCATGACTAAAGGGATGGTGGCGATGTGAAAGTCCTCAGACATCAGTACCGCCCTTAACGGGGTATCCCTCCCTGGCTGTGGGGGATAGATGGAAAAATTGTTCATCCGTTAACGGGTGACATGAGGGCCTCTTTCGACAGAGTGTCGAGGCCTTCTATATCGGGAGGGGTCGTCTACAGCATAATCTATAGCTTCCCTAACTAACGGATTTTCGTGAGTTTCCGCGCCCTCAAAAACTCGCCGATTCCTCGACTGAATGGACTGCTGAATGGAAGTCAGCTGCAAATCTCTGCGGATGGCTTCATTCCGCACGAACCACGGAGCATTCACAATCATCCGTATCAACTTATTTTGTAATATCTCCAGAATGGAGATATTGTACTTAGCCGCTTGTCCCCAGACGCCTGAAGCATACATGATGACAGGCTTGAACATCGTATTGTAGATGGTGATTTTGTTTTTTAAACTAATTTTTGATTTTCTATTGATCAGAGGGTACAGACTAGTTATCCGACCCTCGATCTTTGATTTAACGCTCATAATGTGCGGGTTCCAAGTGAGCCTACGGTCTATTAGAAGGCCGAGGTACTTTACCCGCGTTTGCCAGTCAATCTCCCTTCCAGAGATTCTCACTTTTCTGGCCGGAGAAGATAGCAATCTTCCCATGGTTACCGCCTGAGTCTTGTTCGGGTTCACTCGGATCTTCCAATTGAGGTACCAGCGCTCGAGGTCGTCCAATGCACGTTGCATGTAGACGCCACCGAGCTCCAGACCCATGGAAGACGAGAGGAGACCCGTGTCATCGGCATACAGGGATATCTTCACACGCTCAGGCCTCGGAAGGTCGTAAAGGTGTAAAGTGAGTACAGCGTCGGAGAGAGCACTGCTCCCTGTGGCACTCCAGCAAGGTTCTCTCTGTTGTCAGACAGAGAGCCTTCTACTCTAACCTGAAATGTTCTGCCTTCCAGGAAAGACCCAATCCACCGGATCAGGCTCCGACGCAGGTCGAATGCGATTAGTTTATGCAGATGACGTTCGTGCCACACACGATCGAAGGCCTTTGAGATGTCTAGCAAAACAATGTGCACTTTTTTGTTGGTGTTCAGTTCGTGGATGGTGTTTTTCGACCAGCCTTAGAGCCTGTAGCTCAGTGGAGTGTTCTCTCCTGAAGGCAAATTGTTCATCAGGCAGAACAGTTCGGTCCTCAACTTCTTCGTAGACACGACCAAACGAATATAATTCTAGCTAGTCATGAACTCTTTCTGCAGTTGATTCAGTGGACTTATACATGTATAAGTTTGAAAGTGTCCTTATAGGACGAAACCGTAACAACGTTAGTTACAAATAAAGTGGTAAAAAACAAGTTTCTCTTTTCTTCTTTAGAACTTTTCATGAATTGATGTAACAATTTCGCGTTTCGGCTCTCGTGTTTTTAACCTATTGATTGTGAAAATTTGATATGATATCATTTTAACTTCAGTAAGATAAAATGATCATATATTCCATTCGTCACAACTCATCATGAATGTTTTTGAAATCTCAGAATAATAAACACAATTTTCGCATTACACTTGACTGATACAGGTGTACAAAGGTGATGAACTTATTTTTCAGTTTTGCGATGCGGATAACGATCAGTGTGTTAGTGTCAAGAGTCCTTGACTTGATTAAAGATTATTTTAAAAAAACCCGTGATCAAAGATTCTTTGTTTGAAAGAAAGTAGAATCAGTGAAACTAGTTAATATCCGAGAATAATCCTGCATGAAACTATTTTCTATAACTCATTTCTAGTTCAATTTTTCAAATATTAGGTTGTTTCAAAAGTTTCTTTCTTAATTTTAATTTTTGCCACTTTTCAGCTCATTACTATTTACTATACAGTGTGTAAGAGCCAAATGGAATAAATTCATTATTTCGATTAATGTACATATTTAAAAAAAACCGAAACACGTCAAATGTAAATTATAATTTGACATTCTTCAACGTAAAAACGCCACCCCTATCTTCAACCCCCTTCGAATGACAGGTACAACCCTCAATTTTTTTAATGGGAAGTATAGGTTTGTGATATATCGTTTGAAAGCAATCTTCGTTTTCTATTCAAAAATGTTATCGCTTTCAAGTTCATTGCAACAATTAAAATAAAATAAATTAAAATACTGTGGTTACCGAAATTCGCTAAAATACAGTCAAAAACTAAAATGTAATGCAAAACGTAAAAAAATGTAGAATACTAGAAAGAACTATGGATGTTAACGAAGTAAATGTTCAAAATGTTCACCGCGAACGTCTTGGCTATATCGTAATCTCAAATAAAACTGTCTTCTAACATTATTTACCATACCAGGCGTGACCGACCTAATCGCAAGGGTTATTCGTTGTTTTAAGTCATTCCAATCTGAAGGTTTAGTTTTGTACACATTGCTCTTTACATATCTCCATAAAAATAAATCTAACGATGAAAGATCAGGTGATCGCGCTGGCCTTTAAATCGATCCTTGTCTCCCCATCTGGGAACTGTTGTATCGAGGTATTGCCGGACATTAACTTGGTAATGTGATGGTGCTCCATCCTGCTGAAATCATATCGTATTCACTGGAACTTGAGGGTTTCCTTGATCAGGATATAAACTTGCCAAACTTGGAATGACATCATTTTGGCTCACAGGGAAATTTTAAAAGCCCAGGATTGGTTTTCTAGCAATAAATTAATCTGCAATGATAAAAAATCATCCTTCCTAAGATTTAGTTATGCCCCAAATGGTCATGATCACAGTTTACTGTTTTAATCACAGCACGGTTTAATGAAACAGGTGAATTCAATAAAATTTCTAGGACTTACTCTCACTGAAGATTGTAAATGGAATCAACATATTAATGAAATATGTAAAAAAATAACGCATATGTGTTACTGTATCTATCAACTCAGTAAAATTATAGATAAGTCGGTGGTACTCATGTACTATCATGCCCAATTACACTCAACAATCTCATATAGTATAGTAGCTTGGGGCCTATCACGTGAGGCACAAAGGGTATTTATTTCACAGAAGAGAGCTGTCAGAAACATTCAGAGTGTAAATAGACGTACTAGCTGCAGAGATCTATTCAAAGTTTTAAGAATATTAACTCTCCCATGCATTTATATGTACCAGCTGTTGATTTGTGTAAAATCGGATCAGCGACCTTTTACCTTCTTAAACAAAAATAATTACGGCACAAGAAATTCAACATTGTTAGAAATACCAAATCATAGACTGGCTAGATCAGAATCAAGTCCAATTTTCATGGGTATCAGGCTATTTAACAAATTGGCTAATGATGTTAGAAAAATGTCACTAAGAAAATTTAAACCGTTCCTAAAAAACTTTCTGATTGATAAAGCCTACTACTCCATTGAAGAGTTTATAAATGACTTATCAATATAACTGAAGAATTGAGATTGTCATCTGGGGATGTTTAATATATTATAATTTTACCTAATTATAAGTTTTAATATATAATTTTACATAACTGTTCGGCAATTTTGCCGATTAGCATAACCTTCAAGAGACAAAGTACACTCATCAGAAAACATAACGTCTTCCAATTGGGTGATATTGTTATCCAACATGTCTATCATTTGCTCACAAAAATAAGTTCTTCTATCAAAATCGTCTTCTATGCGCTTCTCAGTATGTATCACTTTATAGGGATGCATTTTATTTTCTTTAATATGTTTACTATCGATCTATGGCTAACATTGAATGTAGTGGATGCCTGTCTACTCGATGTATGTGGGTTTTCCTCAAACTCAAGCATCACATCTAATTTGGGTTCATCACTCATTGCATTGGCAGCTGCTTTTTTTTATCTGCCCCACATGGCCAAGATCGCGAAGCTGCTTCTCTATTTTGCTTATTGTTCCTTGAGATATGAGCAGTAAATTAGGAAATTTCTCATGAAATAGGTGTGTTCGGGTTTTATCTCCGTAAAATCATTATTTGTAAAACTGTTTTATGCATTTCCGTTAATCTAACCATTTGTCAGACTTGAAGTTAACGAACTTTAAACTTAAATTAAAATACTGACAACTAATGTAACATACAAAACAAGTTGAAAAGGCGTTTTGAACTAACGTTGCCATGGAAATTATTTACAGTTCTCTAAAGGATACCACCTAAAAAGAACATTGCTATGGTTTTCCATACTTTCAACATTGGTTTGCGAAAATGAAGTACTCTCCTCCAGCGAATGGAGAACTTCCTTCAAATGAAATGCACGTTTCTCAAAGTAACAGTTTATTCACGCAAGATGAGAAATATATACTCAATCAGACTACAAGAAAATTATAAAACAGAGAGCATAATTACATCAATCTATATCACCAAACATTCACTATTAGTATTGATGGTCATAAATATATAACAACTCAAATTAAACTATTGGAGTATTACACCTCAATTCAATAATTTCTTTGGTACAGACAAGCAAACAACTAAACTTAAGCAGCTTCGGCAAAGCCAACACGGTTGTTGCCCAAGTCGAATTCGGTGTAGAATTTACCGATGAAAACGTCACCCAAAATCCACAACGGACCATTTGGTGGTGGAATATCAATACCCATGAATCCAGATAGGCAGATAGTTTTACCTGCTTGACGCCCTTTCCACCAACCAATTTGGCGTCATCAGAAGATGAAGAAATAATGGCCTATTTGGAATGAGTCCTTTGTCACTCTAGATGTAGATATTACCGTTTCCGAGATATCAACAGTGGAATCTTGGTCCTGGGCGGGATCATCTTGAAGATGATCACTTGTTGATCGAAACACGTGTCGAGGTATTGAAATAACGTTTTGGTGTTGGCATAAAACTCCAGTTGTAATGATTTTATGTACACATTCACTTCATAATAAACTTTCGGTATTATTTGAATTAGTTTCTACAGAATCATTCATATCTTCGGGAACGAAAATGTATAATCTTTAGTAAATATACGGTACATATTTGAGATTCTCTTCATACTATTGATTACAAATAAAACACTCATGAATTATATCTCCAATTTAATAAATATTATAAACAACAAATAGATTTTCAAACGGCAGTTGCTAAGCCTACTCTGTTATTTCCCAAATCGAATTCCGTGTAGTATTTACCGATGAAAACGTCTCCCAAAATCCACAGAGGACCAACTGGAGGGTCAATGTCCATTGCCATGAAACCAGAGATGCATTCCGTTAAAAATCCTGAAGAAACCTATAGCAAGTAGAGAGATATTTTGAACCATAAAATATAAAAAAAAAACTGGACCCATTAATAAACTTTGCAATTTTGTGACAGTTTTCAAAATGTCATAATGAATTGTCATTTCACCAAATCAACCCTGATGATATTTTCACCTCACTGAAATTTTTGTTGGTAATATCACAGAGTTTTTTCAATTTGAAAATAGCCGCATCAACCTTATGGTTATCAGCGACTGAAAATATATTCACAGGCAGTTACTAGATCAATTACAACATTACATTTTGTTGCACTTGAGTAATTCATAATCTTGCTGGCATTAAGATACCTCAAGGTTTTCCGCGTTTCCTTGAAAAAATGCAAATTTCATTGTGATATTTCGTAAATTCCACTCATCTTTGCCTTAGAAAAAATTTAAAAAAAAATTTAAAGTTCATTTTATTCCAGTGCCTACAATTACCAACCAATGTTAACATTATACTAGTTGTAGCATTGTTACACGTTTATTTCGTTGTTCCATTGCAAATAATCCTGTTACGCGTTACACTCGTTATCGTGTCTTAGTACTTTTAGTACTTAGTACAAAATCTAGTAAGATTGGAACTGTAAAATATTTTCAGTAGGCCTTTCGAAGTTTTAGCTATCTCAAATTGCCATCTTTTAATATGCGTGGCATATATGTTATTTTCGACATGCAATTATTCTCACATGGTCTCATTTTTAAAAAACAAAACTAATTGCTTTGACATTTTCGTGTCAATTGACACTTTGTCTCTGGTTTCTACCTCTTGTCACTCAATTATTTGTTGATATTATCAAATTGTGTCTTAAAATTAAATAAAACTGTAAGATCCGTAACAAAAAGATGAATATTAACTGAACATGTAAGTTATTACGGATTCGCTTTTTTCGTACTTTTTATTCGATCTAGTACTTTTTTGTTCACTTTCTAGTACTTATTCCCAAAGGATTGCGGCAACGCTGCTTTGTTATGTGTTATTCCCGTAAACTCTTCAGTTTAGATTTTATTGAAATTGTAGAAGGTATACATTTTGGTGTACTTCTAACGATGCTACTCGGTTAGCAACATTCGCGTCGAGAGGCAGTTTTTTTGTTCTGGTGTGTTTTCAATAGATTACGAGCGTTCAGAGTCGTGATCAGCGTGCAAAAATACATAGATAACAACAAAATTAGCCTTGTGGCAATGATCCACTTGAAACTAACCTTCAAAACATAGTCTGATCCTTTCAACGTGAAAGTTTTTCCTCCTAAGACTATATTTATATCAGGTAAAGATGATATCCTTCTGCAATCTATTGTGTATTCACCTCCAATAATTGGTTTTGCTCCAATAGCCTGAAAGTAAAAATGGATTAGATATGTTACTGATTAGGTTTAAGTGAATTTCTGAATTTATTTGTTTTGTGCACCAACTGAAATTTCACTAGTCATTTCAAATTGTCATCTGGAACGTGTCATCGTCTCCAATTTTGAATAATCAAAATAAAACTTGCAGTATTGAGCATGCGCACTATTTTTCCTTTAAGTTGGTACGAATTAACACCACCTGTTAAACCATGGCTTTATTGAGAATCTGACGACAGTTGCAATTGGGCTCCCGTATATACATCAATATATCAACACCTCATTTGTTATTATGATGTTTTTTCTCGGATATTGTAACAGTTAAACAAGAGCTTACAGAATCCAAGATGATTTTTTTATATCTCCGATATTTAGCTCGAAAATTTCTAATTTGAAATCGAAATACTGTCAGTTATGAATGTTAAGAGTTTATGTCAGAGTCTTACGAAAGCGTAGAGGGTTCGTACTGATTAGTATTTTGTTACTTCCGAGTATAATTTACGATGTTTCGAAAATCTCGACTCAAACACGGAATAATGTGAATTGCGAATAAGTTCAGATTATGTGAAGATGTTAGGTTGGTTCATGTAAATTCTGATATTGAAGTCTGAACTTCTGAATTGGCTTATAGAAAGTGAGGTTAAGATTATTTTTTCCCTTGAAATTATGGGAGCCAAGTAAGAACTGTCGCGAGACGTTTGTGATAGCATTTCGGTAAACAGTTAAATTCACGCTTCATACCGCTACATGGATGAGACGGCGTTCATTGAATGATTCAAGAGATATTTGGCCAATGATTTCAGTCAGTATTACCAGAATTACGGCCAATATTTGGTATGAGCCTAAGGCAAAATCACCCGATAAAAATAAAATTTCTGCTTGTTATTTTTTTTTAAAGTTATGAGTATTCTCCGAAGGACCGATTCGTATCTGTTAACCGACAGGCCTACCTTTTGGATTTTCTCAATTTCCGCTGATGGTCCGGTAATCAAACTGGTACCGGTATCGACAATGGCTTGACAACCATCATTACATAACCTCTCAGAAGCCACGTTCACTCCGTCCATTTTGATTTGCCAGTACCCTTGTCGCGTGACAGGTATGTACGTGAAGCTTCCTTTGTAGTATTTAGGATCTGAACCCCCAAGAATGAGCTCTCCGCCGACTTTGGCATTGGGATCTCTAAAATATACCACAAACATTCATTTTTGTTAATAATTTTCAGCTGATTGAATTTTTTAATTTTCATTACCAATTTCCTCAAACACCTATCTATAATTTTCATTACATCACAAGGTCTTTTTTCTGATTGATTCGGTCGTTACTTGTAGTAATTTGAAAAAACTACACCTCACGATTTGATCTTAAATCACAAGGAAAATAAATACTTTATCAACTCTCATGCTCATATAACTCCACAAAATGGATACGATTTCATAAATGTCTTCTTCAAAATATTTTCGCTAGCGCTCAAGACATTCCCTATTGTTTTCTCAAGTTTTCTTCAATTTCCTGAAGTATTTGTCGTCAGTGATATTAGAATGGGAAGTACTTCTTCTATAATGTGTTTCTGCAATGTCTTCTAGCTTATTCCCACTCTCATATATGCAGATGTTGATAAAACAAATCGTCCAGTAATATTCTTATTGGAGAAAAACTCTTAAAATTTTAGTCAAATCCACGTACTGAACAGTTTCTTTTGATTCTTTATTGGCAAAATGCATGTTAGTACATGTTAGTCCTAAGGTAGCTAAAAGTAGCCAATTCTGATAATAAAAAAGGACACACACTTCTGGATCTGGTCCGTTTTGGGTCGCTAAGATGGTGTTTTCTTCTTCTTTACAAGAAAAATAAGAATGATTGCATTTTAAAACAATTTATCATTTTAATCGAAAGTTTCGTAAAACAGCATTTTGAATAGAAAATCGCTGAATGTTTTTCAGAAGTTTAAACCTTTACTTCTTCTGATCTACCTCTTGATTATTGGTATTTTTCCTTAAATAACGGCATCTATACTCATAAATGCCAAAGTCACTCACTCATTCATCTCCGTTTCTCTGTACTCCGTACCCGTTTTTTAATGCAAGACAAACAACATCCTAGAAAGTGTTATTACTATAAAGTGACATATATGAATATATGAACCATCCAGGTTCAACTTGTTTGTTTTTGTATTGTTGAAATCTAAGGACAGAACCGACATAAAAGTGACAGGAAATTGAAGTTATTTTAAGATGATAACAGTGTTTGTTGACTGCGGTCTGCTGCAGGATTTTATGCAAAGTTTCGTCTACTTCTGCAGAAACTACAATTCTGGAAGTATCTCCAGTTTTATAATATCACAGATAACCTTTACTTCTATACGGTGCTGGATAGGGGACACCTTGGGATAACCTGCTGTCTCTCTCTTCAATTTCTATGGCTGTTGCTTCTTGCGCATTTGTCCAGGCTCCTCCTGTTCATAGTGAGCAGAAGATTCGTCCGAGGGCGAATCCGTCTTGCTCAAGGCAATGCTACCACCCTAAAATTTTTAATTCCCTTCTTTCAACAGAAACACATAATTTTTTCAATGCTCCTTCTGCCTTCTGATGATAATAACATAAATACACATGCCCATATATTTTATAGAACTGACGATCTCGTCGTCAAATGGAAAGTGATTTAAATTTAACAATAAATACATAGTTTTCTTACCTGTTCAAGTAGAATGAGAAGACAGGTTGTGCTACCAATTTTTGGTCCACAAGGTTGTAGAAGAAAGGGCGCACTTTCCTGACAGATATTGTATCGTATCCCATTCCCAAAATTCCATCGAATTTACCAGCTAAGAAGGCTGGACCAGGTTCGTTGGTGGCTTCAGCAAAAGTTTGACCTTCAACTGAGAGACCTGCAACCTATAAGTGAAAATTCTCAGCTTATTATCAATTGAGAAAATGTACACATTCTCTAATAACGCGCGTCGGGAATATTGGAAATACCGACATTTATTTTTATGAAATATCCATAATATTAGTTGGCAGCACTGCCGTGCATTTGTGTTTTTGTAGTAATGTACTAACTGGTACTTCCTTTCTCAAGTAATTTACCCTGATTTCAACCGAATTTACAGTTTAGGAAAAGTGTTCAAATGGGATGAATATTGATTGAGATTTATTTCTGGGCCTTGAAAGTTGAAACAACTCTACTAAGCCCGTTTTTCATAGCGATAAGAAATGAATAAAAATGTTCACTCACCTCAACAGTGTCAGAGGATAAAAATCCTTTGAGAGCGCCAGATCCGTAAGATATATTGAATTCTCGGTTATCTTCCTCGTAGGTTGAAGATTTTTTTGAATCGTACCTGTTATGGAATCCTGAAATGAAGTAGGCAATCTTAAAACATGTTTTGAAGTGGGATAATGACAGTTTTATCAAGTGTTCTCGGTTTACTACGCTATTACTTGTTGAACTTCTGTAAAGTTCATGTGTACCTTTGTTCACTTGAGAATCAAACATCTGAATAGTGACTGGAATGAAAAAAATAGCTAAATGGAATAGCTTCGAAGTTTTACAATAAAGAGAGAGTTACATAAGCAGAAGTTCATTTCTTGGTAGGTATGGAACCGAAAAAGCCCCGCACATTTCGGTCTTGGTAGCTTCAAGTTACACGCTAGGATCAAGTAAGAGTCTCTTGATTGGCGGGAGCAATTAAAACCTGAATCCATGCGAGGGCCTGGCTGGTAAGCACTTCAGGTAAGCACTTAGAGCGGTGATTGTGCGAAAGTAGCGATTCCCGTTAGATTTGAATCGCTGGAGAGAAGTTCGATGTATATTGAGCTGAACCTCAAAACGATGAACAGCCACAGTCCATCGCGTATTTCTGATACGTAAAGCTTTCGGTGAAATCTAATGTGTCAAGTCACTTAAACACCTCCCGTTGAAGAGAGAGGGAGACAAATCTTTTTTCCGATGTTCCAGCTTCTTTGAGTAGTTGGTTTTATTTGATCGGATTTGAGTATATATGAACCACAATGAACCTTCGTGGGTTGCAGTGGAGTGTCGAATAAACTCATTTCCTCTGAACCTACCCACCTACTGTAGGCTTGTTATGTTCCCCTCAATCAAAAAGTTATTAGATTATATTCAGGATCACGATTGAAAATTCTGAAAAAGTTGTTTGAAAAACTAGAATTCTAAAGAGTTATTTTGCAGGTTTTCAACTTTTCAAAAATACTGTCAATCATAGTTCATTGTTACTCCATAAGAACCAGAATACATTAATGGGTAGGAAATTGATGAATATAATAATAATAATAATAAAGTATAACTCACTACAAGCAAACTCGAATAGACCGCACTTTTCAGAAGGGACCCATAAATTTGAGGACCCAGTATCAAAAATAACATTGAACGTCTGTCCAGGTGTTCCAATGGTTATTGGTCCATAATATTGAGCCTAAAAATAGTTGTGAAATGAATTACTCGTTGTTTGTTTCTAGTTCTGCAGATGATAGTTTTGTTTGTTTGAAATTGAACAGAAAGTTCATGAGAGATATTGGTATAATTGAAAACATTGTTTGAAATTGAAAGTCCTATCAAATATGTAATGTTTCAGTAAGTTAATTCATTCTGGTGCTCTGTTGATTCTATCCGATATAATTGTACGATTACAATCGGACATTTGAGACAAAATATAAGGGAAGCTGGGGCAAGACGGAGTGGACCTTTTTCTTACCAGTCAGGTGCTGTACTCTGTTGACAACCTTCGTAACTATCTTGAAGGAGAAGGGCAAGACAAGACTACAAACAAACCGGCAGCCATCTTCAGTCACGTCTTTTTTGCCAGTGGATTAAACGTATTTCTGTAGGTAGATTTTGTTATAATATTTGGTGTTTTTAAAGTTGGGACTTGTAAGTTGTGTTAAAATAATTTAATACGTAATTAGTATATTCAAATAGTATGTATCCTTGCCTTAAATAGTACCACTACTTCTAATATAAAACATTAAAGCTTAACCTGAAAACTGTGCCGTGGGACAGGACAGGGATACCGGCCTGAGAGCAAGTTTTCTATAGTAGACAGTGCAAGGCTGGAGGAAATATATTTTTTTTTAAGTTTATTCCAATACAATTTTGACGTATAGGTTATTATTATTGAATTATTATTAGGATATTGTTTTTTGTTGCAGAAAATAGTACATAATGACCAGAGAAAAACGCTCATGTGATGGTGACGAAGATGACGACGAGGTTCATCATATTTGCGAATTTTGTAAATACAATTTTTCAACCAATATCAAATTATATGTTTTTATTTGTGTAACATTACATAAGTTGATTTCGAAAAACAATTACTTAGGATAAACAAGTTCTACATTTGTATAGGGTTATTTTTAGTCAACGTAGATCAGTCACTGTCAACTTTGGTATAAAATTTGATTTTCTAGGCTTTCTGAAAAAGCTAAAAAAAACTCCTTGAGGGCCCCATCTTACTCCACCTTTCCCTTTATTTAGAGTTTCTATCTTTGAAATTGTAATGGAATTCCATTTCCTTTTGAAGTGCTTCATTTTATCTTATTGTTGTTAACAGTTGCAAAACAATCCTGACAATTTTGTATTTAAAGTCACGTTTTGTTTGAAGGATTATTGAATCGCACAGTTTTGTAAATTGTTCTCTACTTTCTACAGCATGACTATTCTGCTACAATTACTGGAACATTTTCTTGAAACAATAGGTACTGTTTTATCAAAAAATGAAACCCACATTCCAATATGAATACTTACATCCATATAATTTTTCAACACTTCTTCACCAGAGTTAACAGAGGCATCATATTTACTGATTAGATCCTCCTTTACAGCATTATATCTATTTTCTCTAAGAATTGTCCTGGCTGGTTTGATTTTTGTCAGAGGAATTCTTGAAATATATGAAAATATATGTAAAATATAGGAATTTCGGCGACGATGATTGTAATAAAATCGATTTTGACTCAGAAATTCATCTATAGTGGGCTATGCTCAACTTACGATAGAAATAATTTTAAACTAATTCAAACTATTTGTCCCTTTTAGAATTAGGCTAAAAACAACTCCAGTTTACATCCTCCCAATTAAAAAAACCAATCACAATTTCTTTTCTCAAAAAAGGCTAACTTATTCCGATTTTCCATGCTAGCCCTTCATATCTTGATCACACAGTATATGTGCTACTAGACTTATGTAACATGCCCTAAATAAATTATCATCACTGTTCATGATAATAATTAGGTATACAATTTTCGGAATAAAATATATTTGAAAGTCAGTTAACTGACGAAGCAGCTGTGTGGAGAAACGCATTAAAATTTGTGAAAAATCTATAATTATTATCAAGGATAGTGTTATTAATTTTCATCAAATAACGGGTCAGAGTATTCATAATATTATTATTGTTATCTACAGTATACATGAGTCTAAATAAATTATAAACGTTCTCAATGTGTGCAGAACTTTTTAATGATATTAAAACAGAAATAATAATTAATGGTAATAAATTATTACCCCAGTGAAAGCTTTAAATATCGAGCGAATTCATTATACCTGATTAAATCAGCATTGATGACGGCTATCAAACAGAAGGCACTTATTAGGACACGCATTCTAACAAGACCACAGTAACCACCCGTAGAATATGAGAACATTTTGTTTTTGCATCTTTTTTATACGTTCAAGACTTGAAGCACTTAAAAAACACTTTGATTATTTCATTGTTCATTGATAGAATTTAAAAATTCAATCAGGCACATGTTGATTGAAATCTTTCTAATCAGTTCTTTTTTTAGATGAGTGGTTTTTGATAATGACGACTATGATTGCAAAAATTGCCACATAGTTTCACATAAATTCGCAGAACATATCTTAAACTACGAAATCCTTAAGAACACATCAGGAAGGCAAAAGAAAGTCACAAGGATCTAGGTATTTTTTTTCATCAAGAATTAAATTTTTCTCGCACCTTGTAACGGTCTAAATTTACTTGTAAATATTGTAGATATTGTTCGTCACCTCACAAACCACAAGAGGGGACTAAATCATCTGTCGGTAACAAATAAGACAGATGGGTATCCGCGGCTAAGCTAAACAGTGGAGACGGGAGTGGGTTAAACAACTTAGCAAATT
Source organism: Leptinotarsa decemlineata (assembly GCF_025532065.1). NCBI lineage: Eukaryota > Metazoa > Arthropoda > Insecta > Coleoptera > Chrysomelidae > Leptinotarsa > Leptinotarsa decemlineata. The sequence continues at coordinate 1,892,576 of NW_027412704.1, read as the reverse complement.
TCAAATAGATCTTAATGGGCGCCAGGTAAATTTAATCCTCCAGATACCCTAAGTAACTCACAATATCAATAACTTACCAATTAATATTGGAAATAAAAGATAAAAATCCCCAATATGATTTATTCAGTAATCCTAACTTACATGGATTAACCAACAACGCTTCTAAGACAACAATGCAATATTCACACTACTACGCGATGTTCAAATGTCCATACAAGAGCGCGGTGTATCTAACCACGAATTCAATCAGCCATAAATTACGGTAGTAACGACGCTCAAAAAAACTACAATACGTCGAGTAAAACTACCACGAAAATTGAGTAGGTGAAATCGTAAATACTAGTGTCGGATGGTAAGACAAACTCGTTTGCGTCGCGTGAGCTCAGGCGTAGGCGCATCGGTGTCAATCAGCACTAGTGTCGGATGGTAAGACAAACTCGTTTGCGTCGCGTGAGCTCAGGCGTAGGCGCATCGGTGTCAATCAGCAATAAACGATAAACAAACACTATATCAAACAGGTATCAATAAACAGAAGGGCAACAATTATTCAAATATCTCAGTATATCACAAATATTCAATTAAATCAATTATAACTTGCGTGCTCCTTTTGGGCCACCCGGTATATGGTGTTAGGCTACCCTGTAGTATGGCGGAGATGGATCACCCTGTAGCACCGGAGATGGATCACCCTGTAGCACCACCAAGATAGATCACCCTGTAGTACTGCTGAGATGGATCACCCTGTAGTACGACAAGCTGGACCAGTAATGGATCACCAAATAAGATCCAGAAAGAAAATAGGGGAAAAAAAAAGACAGGAAAAGTAAAAGGAAACAGGAACGAAGACAAAAAAAAACAGGAAAAGAAAAGCAGGAAGAAAAACCCTACGGAAGAAAATTCTCAATCAGAATCAGATGAAACAAGGTTGACATTTTCTTCCTGTTGTTCTTCCTGTTTTTCTTCCTGCTTTTTTTCTTCCTGCTTTTCTTTTCCTGTTTCCCTTTATTTTCTTTCTGGATCTTATTTGGTGATCCATTACTGGTCCAGCTTGTCGTGCCCTACAGGGTGATCTATCTTGGTGGTGCTACAGGGTGATCCATCTCCGCCGTACTACAGGGTGATCCATCTCCGGTGCTACAGGGTGATCCATCTCCGCCATACTACAGGGTAGCCTAACACCATATACCGGGTGGCCCAAAAGGAGCACGCAAGTTATAATTGATTTAATTGAATATTTGTGATATACTGAGATATTTGAATAATTGTTGCCCTTATGTTTATTGATACCTGTTGATATAGTGTTTGTTTATCGTTTATTGATTAAGAGTTTGTTATTGATACCTGATTGACATAGATATTTGTGAAACGGAAATTGAGGTATATTCTTCCTTTCACGATTGCTGATTGACACCGATGCGCCTACGCCTGAGCTCACGCGACGCAAACGAGTTTGTCTTACCATCCGATACTAGTATTTACGATTTCACCTACTCAATTTTCGTGGTAGTTTTACTCGACGTATTGTAGTTTTTTTTGAGCGTCGTTACTACCGTAATTTATGGCTGATTGAATTCGTGGTTAGATACACCGCGCTCTTGTATTGACATTTGAACATCGCGTAGTAGTGTGAATATTGCATTGTTGTCTTAGAAGCGTTGTTGGTTAATCCATGTAAGTTCGGATTACTGAATAAATCATATTGGGGACCTTTATCTTTTATTTCCAATATTAATTGGTAAGTTATTGATATTGTGAGTTACTTAGGGTATCTGGAGGATTAAATTTACCTGGCGCCCATTAACATCTATTTGAAATTTGCTAAGTTGTTTAACCCACTCCCGTCTCCACTGTTTAGCTTAGCCGCGGATACCCATCTGTCTTATTTGTTACCGACAGATGATTTAGTCTCCTCTTGTGGTTTGTGAGGTGACATTTTGACATACAGATACCTAACGGAAAAACAACGACTAACCAGCTAATGTCGAGCAGAGAGTTGAGGTAAAACCATCAGGAACCTGTGCAACGTCTTCGACTTGGAAGATTCGTCGCAAGTTATTTCCCACTATGGAAAGCAGTAATTAGTTTCATTTGGTCGATACGACCAACCAATAGACCGGTTTCGGGGTACTTGCCCCATTATCAGTACCGGGCATGGTCTCTTCCGAACGGTGTGAACCGTCGTATCACGACCAAACACTAACTAACCAAGCGTCTTCAGTTCAATCAGGTTGGAGCATAGCTCCCTTACCCTTGTAGAGTATTAACCGAGCAAGAGGATATCCGAACGTGGATAATCGAACCCAAAAACCCAGTCAATTGTCATAAGAGACATAGGTATAAATTGTATATTAGGGTAGCAAGAAAGTAGTTGGTAGTTGTAGAGAGTAAAATGTAAAGAATATCTTGTGGAATCATAAAATAAAGGATTTCCAGGAAGAAGTCTGGTCTTTGAATACATAACAACCCTTATAGCTGATTTTTGACAGAAAGACAAATGAGTTCATGACTAAAGGGATGGTGGCGGTGTGAAAGTCCTCAGACATCAGTACCGCCCTTAACGGGGTATCCCTACCTGGCTGCGGGGGATGGATGGAAAAATTGTTCATCCGCTAACGGGGGACATGAGGGCTTCTTTCGACAGAGTGTCGGGACCTTCTATATTGGGAAGGGGTCGTCTACAGCATAATCTATAGCTTCCCTAACTAACGGATTTTCGTAAGTTTCCGCGCCCTCAAAAACTCGCCGATTCCTCGACTGAATGGACTGCTGAATGGAAGGCAGCTGCAAATCTCTGCGGATGGCTTCATTCCGCACGAACCACGGAGCATTCACAATCATCCGTATCAACTTATTTTGTAATCTCTCCAGGATGGAGATATTAGACGGAGCCGCTTGTCGCCAGACGCCTGAAGCATACATGATGACAGGCTTGAACATCGTATTGTAGACTTTGTAGATGGTAATTTTGTTCTTTAGACTCATTATTGATTTTCTGTTGATCAGAGGGTACAGACTAGCTATCCGACCCTCGATCTTTGATTTAACGCACATAATGTGCGGGTTCCAAGTGAGCCTACGGTCTATTAGAAGACCGAGGTACTTTACCCGCGCTTGCCAGTCGATCTCCCTTCCAGATTTTTCTCTTTTTTGGCTGGAGAAGGTAGTAATTTCCCATGGTTATCGCCTGTCTTATTCGGGTTCACTCGGATCTTCCAATCGAGGTACCAGCGCTCGATGTCGTCTAATGCACGTTGCATGTAGACCACGCCGAGCTCTCGACCCATGGAAGATGAGAAGAGAGACATGTCATCGGCGTACAGGGATATCTTTACACGCTCAGGCCTCAGAAGGTCGCTGTTGTAGAGGGAGTACAGCGTGGGATACGACCAAGCTCGACCAAACGTCTTTATTTCATTCAGGTTGGAACCCAGCTCCCTTACCCTTTTAGCTAATTTTTGTCGAAGAAGGACAAATGGCTTCATCACTGAGGGGATATTGGCGGTATGAAGTCTTCATCAAATATCAGTACCCTCCTTCACGAGGTACCCGTACCTGGCTGGGGTGGAATATATGAAAAATCTATTCGTCCTTTACCGGGAGAAATGAGGGCCTCATTCAACAGTGTCGGGGCCTTATATATCGGGAGGGGTCGTCTACAGCATAATCTATAGCTTCCCTAACTAACACACGACCAAATAAATGTAATTCCAGCTAGTCACGATCTCTTTCTGCAGTTGATTCAGTAGTATGTCCAGTGCGCCACCTGCAGACAAAGCCAGGAAACAACTCCACAAACAAGTCTCTTATAAGGACGTTTTCAAACTTATACATATTTGAAAATGTCCTTATACATTTTCAAACTTACATACATATTTGAAAATGTCCTTATAGGGCGAACCTGCAGTAACGTTAGTTACAAATGAAAGTGGTAAAAAAACATAGAAGTTTCAAGTCTCCTTTCTTCTTCACCACTTTTCATCAATTTATGTAACAATTTTACGTTTCGGCTCTCGTATTTTTAACACATTGATTGTGTGAATTTAATATGATATCATTTTCATATCAGGCACGTTGGTAAGATAAAATGATCATTCGTCACAACTCATCATGAATGTTTTTGTAATAGAATTTTCACATTACACTTGAATGATAAAGGTGTACAAAGGAGACTTATTTTTCAGTTTTGTCATGCAGATAAAGACCAATTCGATAGTGAAAATATGAACTCAAGTGTCCTTGAATTAGATTAAAGATTATTTTAAAAAAACCCGTGATCAAAGATTCTTTGTTTGAAAGAAAGTAGAAACAATTCTAGTTTCCGATGAAACTAGTTAATATCCGAGAATAATCCTGCATAAAACTACTTTCTTTAACTCATTTCTAGTTCAATTTTTTTATCGATCCTCGCCTCCCTATCCATCAATTGAAAAATGTTGTATCGAGGTACTGCTGGACACAAACTTGGTAATGTGGTGGTGCTCCATTCTGCTGAAACCATATCGTATTCACTGGAACTTGAGGGTTTCCTTGATCAGGATATAAAATTGCTAAACTTGGAATGACATCATTTTAAAATACACCTCAATTCAGGAATTTCTTCGTTACAGATAAACAAACAACTAAACTTAAGCAGCTTCGGCAAAGCCAACACGGTTGTTGCCCAAGTCGAATTCGGTGTAGAATTTACCGATGAAAACGTCACCCAGATAGGCAGATAGTTTTACCTGCTTGACGCCCTTTCCACCAACCAATTTGGCGTCATCAGGAGATGAAGAAATAATGACTATTTGGAATGAGTCCTTTGTCACTCTAGATGTAGATCTTACCGTTTCCAAAATAGCAATAGTGGAGTCTTGGTCCTGGGCGGGATCATCTTGAAGATGATCACTTGTTGATCGAAACACGTGTCGAGGTATTGAAATAACGTTTTGGTGTTGGCATAAAACTCCAGTTGTAATGATTTTATGTACACATTCACTTCATAATAAACTTTCGGTATGATTTGAATTAGTTTCTACAGAATCATTCATATCTTCGGGAACGAAAATGTATAATCTTTAGTAAATATACGGTACATATTTGAGATTCTCTTCATACTATTGATTACAAATAAAACACCCATGAATTATATCTCCAATTTAATAAATATTATAAACAACAAATAGATTTTCAAACGGCAGTTGCTAAGCCTATTCTGTTATTTCCCAAATCGAATTCTGTGTAGTATTTTCTGATGAAAACGTCTCCCAAAATCCACAGAGGACCAACTGGAGGTTCAATGTCCATTCCCATGAAGGGAGAGAAGCATTGGGTTGTGTATCCTGAAATAACCTATAACAAGAGTGAGGTATTCAAACATGAAATATAAATGCAAGTTTCATTGTGATATTTCGTAAATTCCACTCATCGTTGCCTTAGAAAAAATTAAGAAAACTTTTTTAAAGCTCACGTGGTCATTTTTACAAAACAAAACTTATCACTTTGGCATTTTCGTGTCTATTGTCTCGGTTTTCCATCTGTCGTCATTCAATTATTGGTTAATATTGTCAAATTGTGTTTTGAAATCAAATAAAAACTGTAGGATCCTAGGAAAAGGATGAATATTTACTAAACATGTTATTTATTCGCTTTTTTAGTACTTTTTATTCGATCTAGTACTTTTTTTCGTTCCCTCTGTAGTATTTATTCTCAAAGGATTGCGCCAACTCTGGTTTGAAACATATTAAGCAGCGGCTCATATTAGTATATGTAGTGCTTATTTATTCCCGTGAATAGATACAACTCCACAGTTTAGACTAGTCTTTCTCAAAGTGGGCGATAACGCCCCCTTGTGGGCGCTGGAGGCCTATAGAGGGGCAGTAAAGGGCACAGCGGTTTAGGGGGGCGATGGCTAATTAAAAAATGTGTTTTTGCTTTTAACACAAACTTCACCGCTCCTTTACGCTTAACGCGCGTTTCCTTGTGTAACGCCATCTAGGGGACTAGACAGTTACTATTTCCTGTTCGATAGTTGTTAAACTGTACAATAGATGGCGGTAAGCTTCAATGCGAAGCGGGAAGTTTCTAGTCTCCATTCTCGAAAGTAATGTCATTCGACGAAAACAAGTGAATTTAGTTAGCGACTAGCTAACTGGTGAATACTGCGAGTGGTGTCATTAGCAAGTTTTCAATACTCGATTCTTTACTTCGGCATTTTTTAAGACAAAATTATGTCAGAAGCAAAAAAGAAGAAACGGCAGTATAGCGCGGAATATTTAAAATATGGATTTATTGAAAATCCCACACATCCATCTTCGCCTATGTGCCTGCTTTGTCAAAAAACATTTTCGAACGAAGCGATGAAACTCTCAAGGCTACAAGATCATTTGAATAAAACGCATTCAGATGAAAAAGACAAAAGTGTGACTTATTTTCAAGAACTGGAAAAGTAAAACTCAGCTCAGCCAACTGTGTCAAAACTTTTATCAGCGGCTTCTAAGCAAGACGACGACGGACTCCGAGCTCCCTACAATATCTCCTTGCTAATTGCTCAATCAGGTAAACCTCACGCTATTGGAGAGGATTTAATTTTACCAGCAATAAAAGAAGTAATAACTATTGTGTTCCATGAACTAGCGGCAGATATCCGAAAAATTCTTTTGAGCAATAGTTCCGTACAAAGACGAATTGATGAGATGGCTGAAAACATTGAAGAGTCATTGTGCAATCATCTGAAGACTTTCAAAGTCTCAATTGAGTTAGATAAGTCCACTTACGTACGTGAGGTTTATTAAAAATGAACAAATATATCAAGAACTACTATTTGCCAGAAATTTAGAGACGGATACAAAAGGAGAAACCATATACAAGAATAATATCGGCAGACGTGAGTTTCGTAATTTCCCTAATTTGTCAACAGTTTCAACATTGTTCAACAATGACAACTTGCTTGTTTACTGCCGACATTTGGAGAACCTCCACATCAGTGATTTCGCAGATCGATTCCAGGACATTTTAAAATTGGAAATAGCAGACTGGGTATTGGATCCTTTTTCAAATGTCAACACAGCAGGATCACCCCAGCTGGAAGAAGAACTCATAGAACTGATAACGAACGAGGAAATAAAAATAAAAATTCAAAAATGGATACCAAGAATTTTGGCTACAAAAGCCAATCCCGCATATTGTACCCTGGATTGTGGTCCATCGTTCAATGATTTTTGATAGCATTCCCATCATCGTATTTGTGTGAACGTGGATTTAGTGCTGTGGCAACGATGCTAACTAAAAAGAGAAATCGGTTGCAGATTACCGAACACGATGCCTTACGGCTGTTTTTGAGTAAATTCGAGCCTGATATTAACAAACTTGTTAAAAATCATCAAATTCATCCTTCACGTTAGATCAGTTTTAAAATTCGAATCGAAATGTTTGCTTTAATAACATTAATAAAAGTTTATAAAAAGTTTATAAAATAGTGTTTTTTATTACCCTTATCAGAAAGTCTTATTTTCACATGACACACATTATTCAATTATCAAAATAATGACTGTGATTGTGATTCTTGAAATGTAGTAATGTAAAAAAAATTGGGGGGTGCTTGAAAATAATTGATTCTCGAAGTGGGTGGTAGACAAAATGAGTTTGTGAACGTCTGGAACGTAAATTGCAATATTTCTTCTTGATGTACTTTTAATGATGCAACTTGGTTAGCAACATTCGCGTCGAGAGACAGTATTTTTGTTCTGGTGTGTTTTTAATAGATTACGAGCTTTCAGATTCATGATCAGCGGACCAAAATACATAGATAACAATAAAATTTTCAGAAATAAGTGTGGCCGAGTAATCGAAAAACAACCTCCTTTCTGTAGGTACTAGGAAATGATTAACACATTTCTCATATGGCTTTGATGCTAGCTCTACCTTGTGGAGATGATCCACTTGATACTAACTTTCAAAATATATTCTGATGGTTCCAACGTGAAAGTTTTTCCTCCTATGACGAATTTTACATGAGGTAACGTTGATATATATCTGCAATTCACTACGTATTGGCCTCCAGTAGTTGGTTTTGCTACCATCATCTGAAAGTAAAAATAGATTAGATTTAGGTAAATTTCTGAAATCATTTGTTTTGCGCTCCAACTGAAATATCACTTGTCATTTTAGATTGTCATCTGGAATGTTTTTTATTCCAACGATTATGGACATACAGGATTGCTTCCTTACATTTATCGCCACGTTGAACAAGCGTCAAGCGGATATGACGTAACACTGGTGACACTTCTAGTAGCTGCCATAAGACTGTGTGTTGTTTTAACATTTTCTGAGGATTATTTTCAGACAGTATTACATTGTTTTTGTTTATTTTGATTGAGTTTCTATTCAACTATACCAATTAAGTTTCTGAAACATTGAGTTTCTTATTGTGGAAGTCGTATTTTTTTGTGATTTTGGACATTTCTTAAACTGGTGTCACGAGTAGACGCCATCTAAGACTCTGTTATAAACTAGCAGCATTGAGCACGGGCACTATTTTTCCTCTAACTTGGTACGAATTAACTCCACCAGTTGAACCAGGGCTTCATTGAGCGTCCGGCGACAGTTGCAACTGGGCTCCCGTGTATTGGAAGGAGTTGTGCTGTTATACATTAATCTACTTACACCTTATTTGCTAGAATGATGTTCTTCCAATCAGTTTTTTAATATTTCTCAGTATAATTTTCCATGTTTCGAAAATTCCGACTAAAACAAGGAATAATGTGAATTGCGAATAAGATCAGATTATGTTACGAGGTTAGGTTGGTTTGAAATGAAAAAAGTTTAAATTTTGATATTGAAGTCTGAACTTTTAAATTACGTTATAGAAAGTGAGGTTAGGATTATTTCCTTCCTTGAAATCATGGTAGCTAAGTTAGAACTGTCGCGAGATGTTTGTGAAAGCAATTCGGTAAACAGTTTAATTCATGCTTTATACCGGGTGAGAGTAAAGTCTTAATTATACATGGATGAGACGACTTCCATTGAATAATTTAAGAGATATTTGGTCAATGACTTCAATCAGTATCACTAGAATTACGGCCAATATTTGGTATGAGCGTAAAGCAAAATTACCCTGTAGAAATAAAATTTCAACTTTTTTTGTGAATAGTTATAGGTATTCTCCGAACGACCGATTTCGTTTCAGTAAACTGACAGGCCTACCTGATGGATATCCTGAATATCTTTTTTTGGTCCGATAATCAAACTGGTACCGGTATCGACTATGGCTTGACAATTGCTATGACAAAACAGTAAACCATATAAGCTCAAATAATCCATTTTGATTTGCCAGTACCCTTGTCGTGTGACAGGTACGTAAGTGAAGTTTCCTTTGTATAATTCAGGATCTGAACCACCAAGAATAAGCTCTCCACCGAATATGGCCATAGGACCCCTAAAATACCACAAAAGTTCAATATCAACTTCCATAAGTCACTATATTTTTCTCTCAAATACACAGTTGATGACAAAATTAATTAGAAGAATATCACAAATGCTGAACATTTTTGAATTTTACATTTGAGAGTTCTTTCATTTGAATAGAAAGATAGTTGTATATTCCAATTTATGTGTAAAAGGGTTCACAGTTTGTCAAGAATAGGAAAAAGTTTCAAAATCTTAATTTGAGACCGCCTTAGCTGTGCGCAGAAGACAGGAGTGGAAACGCCCACAGCCCAGTTATAGTCGAATTTGTCTGTTGTGAAGTGAACATCGCGGGTTAATCGCGAGTGTACATACAGTCCGAGCAGAAATGAAGCGTAAAGGGTACAATTTGAGTATTGTAACTTAACCAAGATGGAGTTTAAATTAAACCTAAACCGTAAAGTGCTGAAAAGTCATGGTCCGCTTAGAGGACACCTGAATAAAATGGGGCTGTACAACGGAGACCTCAGCTGCAGATTATGCAACGAAGGGATATAAACAGCTCTTCATACCTTATGTATGTATGTATGTATGTGTCCCGTTATCGGGACAATCGTCCTCTGTCGCGATCGGAGAGGAGGATAATCTGTCCTTGTTTGTGTACAATTGAAGACAGGTATTTATCGTCTCTTCCTTCCCATTGGAATTATCCCTGTGCTTCTGAATTTCTATTACCTCTATATATATATTCTTGGATGGTGATTCGGAGCTTTATCGATTATTTTTGTAACTTCCATTGAGATAATGTGAGTGTCCTTAAGTTCATAAAGACGGGTACAAGGAATTCGGTATACCCCCGGGCGTTGCTGAAGGCTCCCTGGAGTCTTTAGCTGACCTAAGACATTCCCTGGTAGTTTTCGTTTCAAGATGTAAAAGGAGAGTAGGTCGAAGCTCAGTACCTAGTATGACCCCAGGACCTAACTTCATATTTATAATCTTCTCTTGAATAAATGACTATGTTTTCCCTATGAGCGACTACAGGGTTGTCAAGTATTTGGCCGAAAATGGAAAGTGACAAAAATTTAACAATAAATAAATAAATTCTCACCTGTTCAAGTAGAATGAGAAGACGGGTTGTGCTACCAATTTTTTATCCACAAGGTTGTAGAAGAAAGGGCGTACTTTCCTGACGGATATTGTATCGTATGCCATTCCCAAAATTCCATCGAATTTACCAGCCAAGAAGGTCAGACCAGGTTCATTGGTGACTTCAGCAAAAGTTTGACCTTCAACTGAGAGACCTGCAACCTATAAGTGAAGATTCTTAGTTTATTATCAATTGAGAAAATGTACACATCCTTTAATAACGCGTGTCGGGAATGTTGGAAACACCAAAAGTTCTCTTTCGATATTCATGGCGACATCTATGTTTATGCAATATTCATAATATCAGTTATGTATAATCAGTTACAGTTAATATCAGAAAAAGAAGAGGCAGTGGACAGGGTCGAAGCTGACAACTGACAATTAAATGCACAGTAAATACGTTATAGTCTTAGTTGCTGAGGCTATTACATGATGAAAGTGAATAAGAAAATATTTGAATAATTTTTCCAATTTTATTGATTTTGTGGTAATGCTCTTCTATAAAAAATCCTATTTCGAAGTCATTATTTCAAGATAAGAAATATTTGTTCAAGACGACAGCTTTCAAAAATTATAAATTTAGAAAATTAGGTACCATCTACTGAGTTGCGCGGGTGGAAGTGAGCATGATCCTGATTCCTGACAGTTTCATTATTATGTATCTGAACGATACAAAAACTGTAAGTTCTGTGGTATTCAATTTGAATAGGGTGCATGCGCGAACTGATTTGCGACAGATATACAAGCGTAACGGAGTATGAAACAGTATAGCTGAATTTTGGTTCATGTGTAGCGACTTAACAAGTTCATTCAGTTGGCAACACTGTTTTGTTTTACCAATAGTGGAATAAAAGCTTTAATAGCGAAAACCGCGTTTTTTACCTTTATCATTTGTAATTTTGTAACAGTCTGCTATTCAAAATAACGAGGAAGAGTATCGCTATCCTGGTGTTTGAGAACATTTCTTGTCATGGATTCATTCTACACGAGAAGTTTCGATACATCCTATCATTTTCTTCCTTTCTCAAGAATTTTTCCCTAGTTTAAACCGCATTTACTGTTTGTGAAAACTGTGCAAATGTGATGAATATTTATTGAAATTTATTTCTGGGTCTTGAAAGTTGAAACAACTCTCATGAGCGCGTTTTCCATACCGATAAGAAACGAATACAAATTTTCACTCACCTCAACAGTGTCAGTAGATAAAAATCCTTTGAGAGCGCCAGATCCGTAAGAAATATTGAATTCTCGATTATCTTCTTCGTAGGTTGAAGAATTTTTTGAATCGTACCTGTTATGGAATCCTGAAAATAAAGTAGGAGATCTAAAAACGTGTTTTGAAGGGGAATAATGACAGTTTTATCAAGTGTTCTCGTGTTTCTTCGCTATTACTTGTTGAACTTCTGTAAAGTTCATGTGTATTTTTGTTTCCTTGAGAATCAAACATCTGAATAGTGACTGAAATGAAAAAACAGCTGAATTGGATAGGTTCGAAGTTTTAAAATGAGGGGTGTGTTACATAAGCAGAAGTTCATTTCTTGGTAGGTATGGAACCGAAAAAGCCCCGCACATTTCGGTTTTGGTTGCTTCAGGTTACTCGAGAGGATCAAATAAGCGTCCCTTGACTGATGGGAGCAATTAAAACCTGATGCAATGCAAGGACGTCTCGCAGACTGGCTGGCAATCACTTCAGGAAAATCCTAAGGCGTTCTAAGAGCGGTGCTTTTGTGTTCCAAGTTTTTGAGAAGCAGCCTTTGCAATTCCAGCGACATGACTGTGCCAAGACATATTGGTGTCCATTTTAACCACCAACAAACTTATCCACAACCTCCTGCTGCCGGTACAACCACTACCGCTACCCATCAAATCCTCACAAGGATAGGAAAAATGTACAATGGTCTATCAATTTCGGAGTTGATTATTCTTTACAAAGAAATTCAGGCCATGGTAACAAACTTCAGTACTTGCTTTGCCTTGAACTGGGTCAGGTTTTCAGCTTGTAGATGGTTTTATTTGATCGGGTTTGAATAATATGTGAGCCACAATAAACCTTCGTGGGTTGTAGTGGATAGTCGCATCTCCTCTGAACCTTCCTACCTACTGTAGGCTTGTTATGTTCCCCTCAAGCAAAATGTTATTAGATTGTGTTCAAAAGCACGGCTGAAAACAATCCAATTGAAATTCAAAAGTCGTCGATAGTTGATTGAAATACTTGAATTCTAAAGAGTAATTCTGTTGTAAGTTTTCGTCTTTTCAAAAAGACGATCAATCACAGTGTTTTTTTGTTATTCCATGAGAACAAGGATATATTAATGGGTAAGAAATTGATGAATATAATAATAATAAACTATTACTCACTACAAGCAAACTCGAATAGACCGCACTTTTCAGAAGGGACCCATAAATTTGAGGACCCAGTATCAAAAATAACATTGAACGTCTGTCCAGGTGTTCCAATGGTTATTGGTCCATAATATTGAGCCTAGAAATAGTTTTGAAATGAATTATCCGTTCTTTGAAATGGAACATGTTTTCATGGAGGTGGAAGATTTCATCTGTTGTACAGGAACTCCATGAAAAATATTGTTATAGTTCAAAAAATTGTTTGAAATTGAAATTCCTATCAAATATGTAATATTTCAGGCAGTTAATTCATTCTGGTGCTCTGATGATTACAATCGGACATTTGAGACAAAATATAAGGGAAGCTGGGGCAAGACGGCGAGGACCTTTTTCTTCTCAGTCAGGTGCTGTACTCTATTGGCAACAATCGTAACTATCTTGAAGAAGGGCAAGACGGCAAGACTGCAAACATAGCGGCAGCCATCTTCAGTCACGCGTTTATTGCTAGTCAATTAAAACGTATTTCTGCAGACCCTTGTAATATTGGTGTTTTTAAAGTTGTGACAGGTAAGTTGTTTTAGAATAATTTAATACGTTATTAGTATAAAAACATTAATGCTCAACCTGAAAACTGTGCCGTGGGGCAAGACGGGAATACCGGCTTGAGGACAAGTTCTCTATAGTAGACAGTGCAAGGCTGGAGGAAATGTAATTTTATTGAGTTTATTCCAATACCAATTTGACGTATAGGTTATTATTATTGAGTTATTATTAAGAAATTGTATTTTGTTGCAGAAAATGGTACGTAATTACCAGATAAAAACGCTCATGTGCTGGTGACGAAAATGATGAAGACGAGGGACATGATATTTGCGCATTTTGTAAATAAAATTTTTGAACCAATATCAAATTATATGTGTAAAATTACAAAATTAGATTTTGAAAAACTTTTGCATGTCTTTTTTTCAACTTTTCTTTCAAATTATTTCCAACCCATCTTGCCCCACAGTATACTTTTTGAAAATACCTCTACGTATGTAAAGAAATTAGATTTCTTTAATTTTGAATTTGGCGCGCTTCGCGTGCTGGCATATCAATGTCAAACTTTTTGATCTGTAGTTTTTTGTTGAGGTTAGATTCATTAGAATGTGGCGTTAAGAAAAAGGCCTTGAAATAGTTTCATATTGAGATTTATTTTGTGACTATACAAATTGGAAAGGAGGAATAGCCTTTGTATGTTGTTTCTTTCATTTCAGGTGAGGTTTTTACAAAAGTGAAAATAAATAAAATGTTTTCTTTGATAAGTAACTAACAAAATAAAACTTTCATTTCAGAAACACATTGGTTTATTTCAATCCTAACCCATAAGATATAGTCTTATAAGTATAATAAAAAAGTTCAACATTTGTATAGGGTTATTTTTAATCAAAGTTGGTTATTCACTGTTAACTCTAGTATAAAATTTGATTTTCTAGGCTTTCTGAAAAAGCTGAAAAAATTCAAATTCCTTAAAGGCGCCATCTTACCCCACCTTTCCCTTTATTGAGAGGAGTTTCAATTCATCTTTGAAATTGTAAAAAAATCAATTTCTTTTTGAGGTGCCTTATCCTATCTTATTTTTCTTAGCAGTTGCAAAAAAATTCTGACAATTTTGTATTTAAAGTCACGTTTTTTCTGAAGGATTATTGAATTGCAGTATTTTGCTAAATTGACTGAAACATTTTCTTGAAACAGTAACTGTTTTATAAAAAAATTTAACCCACATTCCAATGTGAATACTTACATCCATATAATCTGTCAGCACTTCTTTACCAGGGTTAACAGAGGCACCATATTTACTGATTAGATTGTTCTTTACAGCATCATATTCATTTTCTTTGAGAATCTTCCTGGCTGGTTGGATTTTTGTCAGAGGAATTCTTGAAATATATGAAAAATAATTGTCATACGTGTCAATGATTGTGATAAAATCGATTTTAGAGTTGGGCCAAGAGTAACTCCAGTTTATATCCTCCCAATTAAAAAAAACAATCACAAGGGATAGACATTCTGAGCTATAAATAGTAATTAGAAAAAAATAAAGACCTACCCAAACAACTACTTTCATTTGAACATTGAATTTTGCGAAAATCACTTTTTCCTCTATTCGATTTGTACACCAAACATTTGTTATGGAGTCGAATTATCATTATATTCATAATATGAAAGAGCTGAATTTCACTAACATGGAACATTATCATCCTCAACTAGATTGCTTTCTTCCGAAGCTTTCCACATTTTTTAATAAATATGTAGAAGTAGAAAGACAAAAACCTCACTTTCCCAAAAATTTATCTTTCAAAATATAAGACTAGTGTCTTATTCCGAAACTTTGAATGATATTTTGTAGCGAATGGTAACACCGTCTATACTGACTTGCGGGAATTTCCCGTATTTTATTTTGTGTTTGGATTGTTTTTGACTTATAATCAGCGAGAATGACTTCTATTACATATATATTAAGTTCAATATTGTTTTATACGTCGCTTTGAGAAAGTACGTGATCTAGGCGAGGCATCTGTTGAAATTGACGAGCAGGATTTCAATGGAACAACTTCGACTGCGGACTTTCGTTGCTGCTACAGGCAACGAAAATAAATAAATAATGCAGTCCCACTTGAATCATTGAAGTTTATTGTAAAATATAAGCTGAAAGACACTCTGCCCAATATTTTAATCATGCTGCGAATACTTTTTACAGTTGTCATAAGCAATACCAGCTGTGAGAGAAGTTTTTTGAAATTGAAATTAATTAAATATCATGACTAACAAATTTGGCTATCTTGTCTATTGAACAAAAGGTGTATGATGCTATAGACATTGATGGTGCAATAAAAGAATTTGCTTTTGAAAATAGTATACATATACATTTTTAATTGAAGCCGGAGGTTTTGTTTTTAACTGTAACAAAAAAAAAATCGTAATACCTGATTAAATCAGCATTGATGATGGCTATCAAACAGAAGGCACTTATTAAGAGACGCATTCTAGCCAGATCACAGTAACCACCGGTAGAAAATGAGAACATTTGGATTTTGCACCTTTTTTATACGTTCAAAAGTTGAAGTACCTACTTGAAACGCACTTTGATCTTTGCATTGTTCATTGTCAGAATTTGAGAACTCAATCAGGCAAATGTTGATTGATATATATCTAAAAAGTTCTTTTTTCAGATGAGTGGTTTTTGATAATGATTTATATCGAAACGTATGCAATCACAAATGAAATTGCCTCAGATTTTTACATGAATTCGCAGCAGAAATCTTAAACTACAAAATCCTTAAGAGCACATCAGAAAGGTGGAAAAAAGTCATAAGGGTCAAGGCATTGTTTTCCATCTAGAATCAAATTTTCCTCGCACCTGAACCAAATACAGATACCTAATGGAAAAACAACAACTAACTCAGCTAATGCCGAGCAGAGAGTTGAAGTAAAACCATCAGACACCTGTGCAACGTCTTCGATTTGGAAGATTCGTCGCAAGTTACTTCCCACTATGAAAAGCAATAATTAATTTCATTTGGTCGATACGATAGACCGGTTTCGGGGTACTTGCCCCATTATCAGTACCGGGCATGGTCTCTTCAGAACGGTGTGAACCATCTGAGTATCACGACCAAACACTAACTAACCAAGCGTCTTCAGTTCAATCAGGTTGAAGCATAGTTCAGTTACCCTTGTAGAGTATTAACCGAGCAAGAGGATATCCGAACGTGGATATTCGAACACAAAAACCCAGTCAATTGTCATAAGGGACATAGGTATAAATTGTATATTAGGGTAGCAAGAGAGTAGTTGGTAGTTGTCGAGAGTAAAATGTAAAGAATATCTTGTGGAATCATAAAATAAAGGATTATCAGGAAGGAGTCTGGTCTTTGAATACATAACAACCCTTATAGCTGATTTTTCACAGAAAGACAAATGAGTTCATGACTAAAGGGATGGTGGCGGTGTGAAAGTCCTCAGACATCAGTACCGCCCTTAACGGGGTATCCCTACCTGGCTGCGGGGGATAGATGGAAAAATTGTTCATCCGTTAACGGGGGACATGAGGGCCTCTTTCGACAGAGTGTCGGGGCCTTCTATATCGGGAGGGGTCGTCTACAGCATAATCTATAGCTTCCCTAACTGACGGATTTTCGTGAGTTTCCGCGCTATCAAAAACTCGCTGATTCCTCGACTGAATGGACTGCTGAATGGAAGGCAGCTGCAAATCTCTGCGGATGGCTTCATTCCGCACGAACTAAGGAGCATTCACACTCATCCCCATTAACTTGTTTTGTAATCTCTACAGAATGGAGATGTTAGAATGTTAGAGGAGAATGTTAGACGGAGCCGCTTGTCCCCAGACGCCTGAAGCATACATGATGACAGGCTTGAACAGTGTATTGTAGATGGTGATTTTGTTCTTTAAACTAATTTTTGATTTTCTATTGATCAGAGGGCACAGACTAGCTATCCGACCCTCGATCTTTGATTTAAGGCGCATAATGTGCGGGTTCCAAGTGAGCCTACGGTCTATTAGAAGGCCGAGGTACTTTACCCGCGCTTGCCAGTCAATCTTCCTTCCAGAGATTCTTACTTTTCTGGCCGGAGAAGATAGCAATCTTCCCATGGTTACCGCCTGAGTCTTGTTCGGGTTCACTCGGATCTTCCAATCGAGGTACCAGCTCTCGAGGTCGTCCAATGCACGTTGCATGTAGACGCCACCGAGCTCCCGACCCATGGAAGACGAGAGGAGAGCCGTGTCATCGGCATATAGGGATATCTTCACACGCTCAAACCTCGGAAGGTCGTAAAGGTGTAAAGTGAGTACAGCGTCGGAGAGAGCACTGCTCCCTGTGGCACTCCAGCAAGGTTCTCTCTGTTGTCAGACAGAGAGCCTTCTACTCTAACCTGAAATGTTCTGCCTTCCAGGAAAGACCCAATCCACCGGATCAGGCTCCGACGCAGGTCGAATGCGATTAGTTTATGCAGATGACGTTCGTGCCACACACGGTCGAAGGCCTTTGAGATGTCTAGCAAAACAATGTGCACTTTTTTGTTGGTGTTCAGTTCGTGGATGGTGTTTTTCGACCAGCCTTAGAGCCTGTAACTCAGTGGAGTGTTCTCTCCTGAAGGCAAATTGTTCATCAGGCAGAACAGTTCGGTCCTCAACTTCTTCGTAGACACGACCAAACGAATATAATTCCAGCTAGTCATGAACTCTCTCTGCAGTTGATTCAGTGGACTTATACATGTATAAGTTTGAAAGTGTCCTTATAGGACGAAACTGCAACAACGTTAGTTACAAATAAAAGTGGTAAAAAACAAGTTTCTCTTTTCTTCTTTACCACTTTTCATGAATTGATGTAACAATTTCGCGTTTCGGCTCTCGTGTTTTTAACCCATTGATTGTGAAAATTTGATATGATATCATTTTAACTTCAGTAAGATAAAATGATCATATCTTCCATTCGTCCCAACTCATCATGAACGTTATTGAAATCTCAGAATAATAAACACAATTTTCGCATTACACTTGAATGATACAGGTGTAAAAAGGAGATAACTTATATTTCAGTTTTGCGATGCGGATAACGATCAGTGTGTTAGTGTCAAGAGTCCTTGACTTGATTAAAGATTATTTTAAAAAAACCCGTGATCAAAGATTCTTTGTTTGAAACTATTTTCTGTAACTCATTTCTAGTTCAATTTTTCAAATATTAGATTGTTTCAAAAGTTTCTTTCTTAATTTTAATTTTTGCCACTTTTCAGCTCATTACTATACAGTGTGTAAGAGCCAAATGGAATAAATTCATTATTTCGATTAATGTACATATT
This sequence comes from Leptinotarsa decemlineata, assembly GCF_025532065.1. Taxonomy (NCBI): domain Eukaryota; kingdom Metazoa; phylum Arthropoda; class Insecta; order Coleoptera; family Chrysomelidae; genus Leptinotarsa; species Leptinotarsa decemlineata. The sequence continues at coordinate 1,873,841 of NW_027412704.1, read as the reverse complement.
AAAAAAAAACCGAAACACGTCAAATGTAAATTATAATTTGCATTCTTCAACGTAAAAACGCCACCCCTATCTTCAACCCCCTTCGAATGACAGGTACAACCCTCAATTTTTTTAATGGGAAGTATAGGTTTGTGATATATCGTTTGAAAGCAATCTTCGTTTTCAATTCAAAAATGTTATCGCTTTCAAGTTCATTGCAACAATTAAAATAAAATAAATTAAAATCCTATGGTTACCGAAATTCGATAAAATACAGTCAAAAACTAAAATGTAATGCAAAACGTAATAAAATGTAGAATACTAAAAAGAACTATGGATGTTAACGAAGTAAATGTTCAAAATGTTCACCGCGAACGTCTTGGCTATATCCTAATCTCAAATAAAACTGTCTTCTAACATTATTTACCATATCAGGCGTGACCGACCTAATCGCAAAGGTTATTCGTTGTTTTAAGTCATTTAAATCTGAAGGTTTAGTTTTGTACACATTGCTCTTTACATATCTCCATAAAAATAAATCTAACGATGAAAGATCAGGTGATTGCGCTGGCCATTCAATCGATCCTCGTCTGGGAAATGTTGTATCGAGGTATTCCCGGACATTAACTTGGTAATGTGGTAGTGCTCCATCCAGCTGAAATCATATCGTATTCACTGGAACTTGAGGGTTCCCTTGATCAGGATATAAACTTGCCAAACTTGGAATGACATCATTTTGGCTCACAGGGAAATTTTAAAAGCCCAGGATTGGTTTTCTAGCAATAAATTAATCTGCAATGATAAAAAATCATCCTTCCTAAGATTTAGTTACGCCCCAAATGGTCATGATCACAGTTTACTGTTAAAATCACAGCACTGTTTAATAAAACAGGTGAATTCAATAAAATTTCTAGGACTTACTCTCACTGAAGATTGTAAATGGAATCAACATATTAATGAAATATGTAAAAAAATAACGCATATGTGTTACTGTATCTATCAACTCAGTAAAATTATAGATAAGTCGGTGGTACTCATGTACTATCATGCCCAATTACACTCAACAATCTCATATAGTATAGTAGCTTGGGGCCTATCACGTGAGGCACAAAGGGTATTTATTTCACAGAAGAGAGCTGTCAGAAACATTCAGAGTGTAAATAGACGTACTAGCTGCAGAGATCTATTCAAAGTTTTAAGAATATTAACTCTCCCATGCATTTATATGTACCAGCTGTTGATTTTTGTAAAATCGGATCTGCGACCTTTTACCTTCTTAAACAAAAATAATTACGGCACAAGAAATTTAACATTGTTAGAAATACCAAATCATAGACTGGCTAGATCAGAATCAAGTCCAATTTTCATAGGTATCAGGCTATGGCTAATGATGTTAGAAAAATGTCACTAAGAAAATTTAAACCGTTCCTAAAAAACTTTCTGATTGATAAAGCCTACTACTCCATTGAAGAGTTTATAAATGACTTATCAATATAACTGAAGAATTGAGATTGTCATCTGGGGATGTTAATATATTATAATTTTACCAGTTATAAGTTTTAATATATAATTTTACATAACTGTTCCGCAATTTTGCCGATTAGCATAACCTTCAAGAGACAAAGTACACTCATCAGAAAACGTAACGTCTTCTAATTGGATGATATTGTTATACAACATGTCTATCATTTGCTCACAAAAATAAGTTCTTCTATCAAAATCGTCTTCTATGCGCTTCTCAGTATGTATCACTTTATAGGGATACATTTTATTTTTTTTAATATGTTTACTATCGATCTATGGCTAACATTGAATGTAGTGGATGCCTGTCTACTCGATGTATGTGGGTTTTCCTCAAACTCAAGCAACACATCTAATTTGAGTTCATCACTTGCATTGGCAGCTGCTTTTTTTATCTGCCCCACATGACCAAGATCGCGAAACTGCTTCTCTCTTTTGCTTATTGTTCCTTGAGATATGAGCAGTAAATTAGGAAATTTCTCATGAAATAGGTGTGTTCGGGTTTTATCTCCGTAAAATCATTATTTGTAAAACTGTTTTATGCATTTCCGTTAATCTAACCATTTGTCAGACTTGAAGTTAACGAACTTTAAACTTAAATTAAAATACTGACAACTAATGTAACATACAAAACAAGTTGAAAAGGCGTTTTAAACTAACGTTGCCATGGAAATTATTCACAGTTCTCTAAAGGATACCACCTAAAAAGAACATTGCTATGGTTTTCCATACTTTCAACATTGGTTTGCGAAAATGAAGTACTCTCCTCCAGCGAATGGAGAACTTCCTTCAAATGAAATGCACGTTTCTCAAAGTAACAGTTTATTCACGCAAGATGAGAAATATATACTCAATCAGACTACAAGAAAATTATAAAACAGAGAGCATAATTACATCAATCTATATCACCAAACATTCACTATTAGTATTGATGTTCATAAATATATAACAACTCAAATTAAACTATTGGAGTATTACACCTCAATTCAATAATTTCTTTGGTACAGACAAGCAAACAAGTAAAATTAGGCAGCTTCGGCAAAGCCAACACGGTTGTTGCCCAAGTCGAATTCGGTGTAGAATTTACCGATGAAAACGTCACCCAAAATCCACAACGGACCATTTGGTGGTGGAATATCAATACCCATGAATCCAGATAGGCAGATAGTTTTACCTGCTTGAGACACCTGGAAAAAAAATTAATGATATCAATATAACATCAAAAAAATCTCGAAGAAACAAAATATTTAAACAAAGCACTTTTTCCAAAGAACAGAACTGCAACACTCTTCTCGACGCGCTTACTATCAACCAATTTGGCGTCATCAGGAGATGAAGAAACAATGGGCAATTTGGAATGGGTCCTTTGTAACTCTATTTGCCACACTTTGCCATTTCAAGCCTAATGATAACTTTTTTTAATAAATGGGGTCTATTTAATGTGAACCAGTTTGGTTTTCGCAAGGGATTGTCCACAAGTCAAGCGATTACACAGTTCCCCAACGTGTACAGGGAGTTGGATGAAGGTAAAAAGACGCTAGGGATTTTTATAGACTAAAGTAAGGCATTTGATCTGGTGATCACAAAATTCTCCTAACAAAGCTTGAAATGTATGATATCAGGGAAATAACCCACAAATGGTTTGTAAGTTACTTAGAGGGTAGATACTACCATGTAGAGGTTAGCAGAAATAAATCAGAATCTGAAAATTGTTCCCTTGGGGTTCCTCATGGTTCTATATTAGGTCCACTCTTATATAATATATATGTAAATGATTTTTATAGTGATCAGTTTGTTATGTAAGCTGATGACACATCTTTATTGATAACTCAGGAAAATATTGAAGCCACAGTTAATAACGCATCTGCTGAAACAAAAAGAATCCAAAAGTGGTTCTCAGACAATGGTCTCTTGTTAAATGAAGGAAAAACTGTGCTTTTATGTTTCAATCATTCAAGAACCACTCCACTTATTTATGCAAATTGTATATTGTGCCTCTAAATGCACGGAGTTTGTATTTTTAATTTAGTATTTGTACACGTTTTGACATACTCAATGTCATCTATAGATGATCCAACTGAATATTACTATTATTATTATCTCCAGACTTTCGAAAGACAGATTCAAAGTTTATTGTTCTTCTGTATGAACCAAGATACAGTAATGGGTCAAAAAGTTGAATGTGAAAGCAGCCTTTGAAACTTCTATATGGAACAAGCAGTGAGGACTGTGTTGAAAAATATATCGGTCAGACTAAACGAGCCATTAAAACTTGTTTCAAAAACCACGCAGCACATATCCCGCTTCGAAGACCAGACTAATCTAGTGATCGAGTTTAACAAATTTCAATGTTCTTACCCTCAACACGTAATCTTTTCCTTCCAAAGTGAAATTTTTTCCTCCCAATATGAAATCAATTTTTGGCAACTTCGGAATAAGCTGACAGTCTACCATGTATTCACCTCCCATGATGGGTGTGGCACCAATGGCCTGAAAAAAATTGTTTCCATAATAACTACACACATAAGCACACAGTAGCAGGTTTGAAACAAAACTTTCACCGAAGAAATAAGTTAAAACGAACTGACGAGATGATATATTAGGTTGTTTCGAAAGGTTTGTCGTTTTTAATGTCATGTGTTTCTTGTAGCTCCATATCTCAATTCTACTGTGTCTTGATTTACGTAGACTGTTGAAAAATTGGGGCGCTGTTCAGATTTCGCGGCCAAAAATAACACCGTATTCATGCCTCGGCCACAGTATTCCCCAGATTCGGTTCCCTGCAATTTTTTTCTGTTCCCAAGATTGAAGATACCTATTAAGGGACGACGTTTTGTGGCGAAGTATTAAAAATCGAATCGCTAAGAGAGCTCAAGGATATACCAAAAAGTGGTCGTTTTTATAAACAAAAAATAACTTAACAGATCTTATCGGGGTGTTGGACTTGTCATATGGCAGATAAAAAGGAATATTAATAATAATAATAATTCAATCTATCAAATCTCTTATTTTATTGAAACACTTGATACCAATATGCTTTGGTGAATTTTCACAGACTGATAACCTTGAATAGGGTTGTCGAAGTTTTTCTTTATTCCTAGTATTATACATATGAGTGTCTTCATTCCTCATTAGTTATTTTTGGTAACGTTTTATGTACATAATCAGTTCAAGAATATATAAACATGGAAGGGTTAGTATTTATAGGTGACTTCAATGTCACTCAGAAAAGCTACAAACAATAGTGGTCCCAGGATTGAACCCTGTGGAACCCCTGAATTTATTACTCTTGAATCTGACTTCACACCATTCACAACTGTCGTCTGGGTTCTGTTTGTTAAGTATGATGTTACTCATTGAAGCGGAACACCCCTGACTCCTAACCCTTCCAATTTCATGATTAACAAATGATGATCAATGGTATCGAAAGCCCGACTGAAGTCATAGAACAGCCCTAGAACATTATTTCTATCATTCGTTGCACTGTAGATGAACTCTAGGCAATCAGAAATTGCCGAGCTGGTTGATTTGTGCTTACGGAAACCATTCTAATTTGCTGTGATGAGCTCAAAATATTCCAAGTACTTGGTCAATCTATCACAATAGGATGCTTCAAATAGTTTAGCGATTTGACTTTGTATGCATATAGCCCTATAGTTATGTATGTCACAAGCAGAGCCCTTATTTTTAAATACAGGTATACATTTTGATTCCTTAACATCTGGAAATGTTCCAGATGTGAAAGATTCATTTATTAAATATGATATGATATCTGCTACAAGAGTACACACAGATTTGAGAATTGTCCCATTTATGTCATCTATGCCAGCAGACTGTTTAGCTGTTGTCTTATTTATAATGGATGTTACTTCTATGGGTGTCACTGGTGTTGGAAAAAAACTTTTGTGGAATCTGTTGATTTTTTTATCACCATTATTGGGTTTGTTGAAATTGTGAGTAGAGTCTATGAAAATATCGATATTAATACTAGATGATATTTTTATACACACAGGATGAATTATAGCATTGAACGATCAAAATTGAATTTCTCACTTCAGATTCTACAAAGGGTTTTGAAAAAAAGTAACAAATCATTTCTAAAAACACCTCATTTTTTGAACAGGATAGTAAATCTCATAGCCCGTGTCTCAGTAAACCAATGAAAAACAAAAACAGTAAAAACAATTTTTACTGTTGCAAACTCCAATCCCTACCTGATTGATGGACGTAGTTTCTTTCAGAGGACCCGCTATCAAGCTGGTACCGGTATCAGCAATAGCTTCGCAACCACCATTACAAAAAGACTTCGAACCAATCAGTATTTTGTCCATTCGGAACTGCCAATACGCTTGCCGGTCGACCGGGAGGTACGTGAACTCACCTTTGTAATGTTCTGGATCTGAACCCCCCAATATAAGCTCCCCTCCTTCATTGGCATCAGCATCCCTGAGAAAATTAACGACTGTCACAGAATCGAAATAAAAATGAAACATGAATACAAACCTGTTCAAGTAGAACGAGAAAATGGGTTGAGGAACAAGCCCCTGATCAACCATTTGGTAAAACACTGGTTTCACTCCATCAACAGATATCCTGCTATAGGCCATGCCAAGGATACCGTCAAACTTGGCAGCTACGAAAGCCAGACCAGGTTCGCTCAACGCTTCAGCAAACGTTTGCTTTTTCACCTGGAGACCCCCTATCTGGGAAAGCAAATGCAGCAATAGAAATACTTTAAAATCACATACAATATTCAGATACTGTAACTCACCGTAACAACGTCAGTTGATAAAAATCCGCTGAGACTCCCCGACCCGTACTGGATAGCAAACTTTGTACCATTCTTCTGGTAAGAAGAAGATTTTGAGGAGTCATATTTGTTGTGCAACACTACAACAGATTATCAAATATTTTTCTTCAGACTAGGAGGTAAACAGGTTCGTTTGAAAATGAAATAAATCTACACTCATTTAAAGTATTTAGGATTAATCTCAATCATTAGGTTTAATCTTAGTCTTTAGGTTCAATTTTAATCTCAATCATAAGAATTTATGTACACCATCATAAAAACGTGTTACTATTTTAGGTGCTGCCAGTTAAATAGATGAATGAATAAATCTATCCACATTCGTTTGGAGTCTTCATGGTTTATCTTAGTTTCGAAATTCAATTCCAATGTTAATCATAAGTATTTATGTACCGCCTGTGTACAAACATATTCCTTGGTGCTACCCATTAAATAGATAAATGAATAAATCCATCTATCTACACTCATTTAAAGTCTCTAGGTTTGATTTTAATCTTAATCATAAGAATTTATATACACCATTGTAAAAATATGTTTATATTTTAGGTCTACCCATTAGATAGATTATTGAATAAACTTACCTATTCACATTCTCCTTGGAGTCTTTGGGTTTTATCTTAGTTTCAAAGTTTAATTTCAATCTTAATCATAAGTATTTATGTACAACCTTTGTAAAAATATATTTGTAGGGTGCTGCCCATTAAATAGATAAACGAACAAATCTATCTACACTGGTTTGAAGTCTTTAGGTTCAATCTTAATTTCAAGGTTTAATTTCAATCTTAATCATAAGTATTTATGTACACCTTTGTAAAAACATGTTTGTATTTTGGGTGCTGCCCGTTATATAAATAAATGAAAAAAATGCATCTACCTACACTCATTTAAAGTATTTAGGTTTTATGTTAGTTTCAAAGTTTCCTTCCAATCCTAATCATAAGTATTTATGTACACCTTTGGGTGATGCCCGTTAGGTAGATAAATAATTGAAATAAAAGTATTTGTCTACGCTCATTTAAAGTCTTTAGGTTCAATCTCAGTCTTTAGGTTCAATTTTAATCTCAATCATAAGAATTTATGTACACCATTGTAAAAACATGTTTATATTTTGCTGCCTGTTAGAAAGATACATGAATAAATCTATCTATCCACATTCGTTTGTAGTCTTTAGGTTTAATCTTAGTATTTCAATTTTGTGTAGCATTGTTAGTGACTAAATAGACAGTAGTTTATACAAGAAAATAATATCAGTGTACTCCCTGCAAGTTGAAACTGAGTAGAATCAGTATAATATGTATCTGTTGCCTTGTGATATAAAATTATAAAAAATTGATTTGATATCAAGATGACCTTATTATAACAGACAGAGTAGATGCCAATGTATGGAAATCGGCATAAGCAAATAGGAACATCTATTTTAAGAAAGGAAATAATTCAACCCTTTCTTCAAAGGGATTCAAGGTGGAACTTCCAGTATAATCAAAATAGGAATACAAATATTTTCCCCTGATAAATTGAAGGTGGATTATTTATTAATGAACACACAGTATCTATATTTACAAGGCATTTTATATGTTATATATGGAGAAACTAATATGATATGTATTGATAACACAAGCTAGAAGTGGCTACATGTAACAGAAAAATCATACTTTCTCAGAATATTATTTCAAACCAATCAGTTTTTCAAGATATCTGAAAACTTTTATGAATCATTCATCATTACAAAATGTGGTCAGCGGTACAGATTGATAACCATTTATAAATAAACATTCTTCCTGACCTTTGTGAAGGTTTATCACATTATCACAATATTGGGACGTTCATCCAAAGATACTTACAGCAAGCAATGTTGGTAAAGTGACACTGCGAAGATGGAACCCACAAATTTGAAGATCCTGTATCAAAAACTACTTTGAATTTTTGAGGCGGGTTTCCAATGCTTATAGGTCCATAATACTGAGCCTGAGAAGTACGTAAATTAAATATGAATTCGAATTGAGCATTCTTAATTACTCAAAAAAAAGGGAAATGCTTACATCTAAGTAATTTGACAATGGCTCAGGAGTTGGTCCACTAACTCCTTTATAACTGTAACGCAATGTAACTCTATTTACATCAGTTCCTACATCATGAAGCGTTCTTCTCACAGATGTGAATCTTTCTAGAGGAACTCTGAAAGGTCGAATTTAAATAAAAATCCTAAAAATGTGTACTGTACTGCTCTATTTTTGAATGGTTCTATTTCAATACTTTCATCGCACAAATTTTTGGCACAACAAATCACAGAAATAACAATGACTGTTCAAATTACATCCAATTTTAAATTATTTTATTTGCTCATAAAAAATATTCTAATACCTTATAAAATCGCCATCGACACTAAACACAATGCACACTGCTAACAAAAATTGTCGTAACATGTTCAGTGGCTTCAAGAATACAAATAATCAGTATTTTAACTAAGATATCAATCTTATTTATTTCAAACAGTAAACAATGAAACCAAACAAGACGTCCAACTACGACTCAGGACGAATGAAAATCCACGGAATCACCGATTTGCTAAACACATGATCTGTCAGCTGGTGTTGGCATATGACAAATCGGGGGCCAGTGACCTTATAATATAGACTGGTCAGTGAAGAGAGAACATTGACTTCAATTAAAAAAAAATATATTAACGTTTTGGCATTTACGTCACTCATACACTTAACATCAAAAACGTCACGATTCTTTACGTGTTTGGGATTTGATTTGTCACATGGTGCTGTGACGCAATAATCAAGACGTTGTGTCATCCGCAGATTGAATAATATGTAGAAGTGAAGTCACGGCCAGTCCATATTATTATCATATCTATGCAGACTTTTATGAACCTTTTGGAATCCGTACCCCGTTATGTAAATTGCTGAACGGAAGTTGTTCCTCTAAAAAAAAAGAGATCCAATTGATATGGCTGATCAAAAACCGATATCATTACTCCCTATATTCCAAAAACAAGCACTTTTCCAAACATAAAAAAGTTGATAGCGCCCTCTTGGCGACAAGTGATGCAATACATTTGTGTATTGCACAAAACACCAAACAATTGTTTACTAATCTGTGATTATGTCTGCACTGTTTGTTTTATAAGGGTGCTTTCATTTTAAATGGTGACATTGTATATACAGAAATTGGATGTTTCCTCACAAGTGTATTAAAAAACACATCTAATGATGACACTGACATGAAATGATACTTGCCTTTTTACAAATGAGTGAAAAAACTAGGGGGTGGCAGCATTGATTTCGGCAAGACTGCTGCGCCCCCCACGAAAACTCTTGTCAATACGCCGGAAAAGAGGAAAGTAACGGCCATGCAAAAGTGGAAAGAAAACTTATTTATTATTATGTATTCACCCGTTTCTAGGTTGGGGGGTGCAAAACCTTACTGAGGTTTCTCTGAAGTAAACTGTATTCCTCGTTTTATTAGTACACTTGAAAAGGAGGGTTACAAACAAACATACATACATACATACAGGTGAAGCTAATGAAAGCGTATAATAATAACAATAAAAAGAATTTTTTCAAATGAAGGAATACATGTAAAGTGAGTTCGAATTATATCAAGAAAGTTACATACAGCCAGTGGCGGATTTAGGCTTGATGTCGCCTTAGGCCCGATACTTGCACGTAAATAGGTTTTTACTTTTTTCAAAAAAGATCTTTCTCCTGAACAATTTGTAGCCGGAATACTCAAAAAATATGTACAGCAATGTTCACATTTGGGTATACATCTCGAAAACTCCGTGAATGTAACACACTGCATATATTTTGAGTTGTAAATGTAAATGACTATTTCAGATAAATTATCGAAGAAATTGAAATTTTCATAAAGCTTCTCATATGCATTGAATAATTATATGATATTCTATAGAATTTTTTTTATAAAAATTAATTTGAACTCATTTTCAAAGAAGACTATCTTTACTTTTTTTCATCTCTAAAATTTTACCGCCCTAGGCGTAAATCCGTTGTTGCGTACAGCGCCATCTGCCCTCGAATAGATCAAGCAATAAAGTTGATATGTCAAAGCGGTTACATACACCGCCATCTGCCCGTGAATAGATCAAGCAATGTCGATAATTCTGGAGTTATAAACAAACATTCTTACATACATACAGGTAAAGCATATAACGGGAAGGGAGCTCGTCATATAGCGCCTACAAAAAAGCGGATGTTAATAAACTAAGGAAGATGAGTTGGTAATTTCAATACTACTGTCTTGCTCTAAATCAAGAAGAGTAAGAAAACGGTACAGTTCAAAAACTGGAAAAATCCAACACAAGTATTGCTTTGAAACACCTCTTTTCGAATCACGTGTCACCAAATAGTTGGTGAGACACGTGTCCAGATAAGTGCTGCAGTTCTAACGTTGGAGAGCAGCGCTCGTTTTGGATACAACAATAAATGTTAGAAATTAAACTCGGAGAATGAAACACAGAACCTGGAATAACTCTTTATTGCCATACCACTAATGAAAAACTGTTTTGTACCATCGGCATTGAATGCTCCATCGGGACGATAATCATACCAATACTATCCTAAATGCTGTGTAACCAAAACCAAATGTAGATGGCAGCAGTAGTCGCCGACTTAGAACCTGTATGGGAAAGTTAATTCCCAACACAGCGCCCCTGCTATCAGGTAAACTTGATCCGGTTCTCAAACACGAAATACTGTTAGTCGGCGTATCAACATCTCTGTATTTGGTATAAAACAAGCAGTACAAAATTAGTAGATTTGATATGAACACATTTAGAAACCACTGTTAGCGAGAGGTAATGGCAGAGCCGCTCCTAGAGATTCACCACATTTTACAATAATAACAGAACTCTTACAACATTCTAGGGACACGTCTTCTGCGCCGTTAATTCGATATATTACACTGACTTGACAACACGGGAACATTATTTTACTATTGGGGAGAAACTAACGTAGTCAAAATTGTAGTAAAAACCTTAAGTACACAAACGCACCTATAAAAAAATCTTGGCACGCTCCGACAACTCTTAGGAAATATCAACACCTTCACTTGGAAGCTGTGCCAAAACAACTAAAAATAAATGCAATTCCCTAAAAATAGTTTTGTGTCATGTAAAAATATGTGCAACGTTAGGGCCACCAACGGACACTCTCACGCTCAACCCTATCATTATACATAAATTATAAAAGGAAAAGTACAATTCGAAACTTAAAATGAAATCATACGAAGATTAAGCTTTCGCCTCAGCTTCGGTTTTCGACTCTGCTTCTACCTTCTCGTCGAGTTTGGCCTTCTTTTCGGGGGTGCCTTTCGGGGTGGTGCTGTCAGTGGCATCTCCGCCCCCCGTCGACTTCCTCTTGGCAGATGGTTTCTCTGCTGAATGATGAAAAAAAAAAGAAGTGAGAATACGATAAATAATGGGAATCGCTAATTCAAATGTCGCTTATTTCGATCAAATCGAATAAGCATTCACTGAGATGTTACAGTTTACTTTTTTCATTCAATGTGAAATGACCAAGTTTTGAAATGACCAAATTCTGACCCCATACGAACGACAAGCCTCAGAAGTTGAGAAACTTGTGCGTGCTAAGGAATAACGAGGTCTCACCTTTTAACGTGTGATTCCTAATACGGTTGCAGAAGCATCCCAGCTTCAACCAGATAAATTCTCTCGAGGAAAATATCTGGTCGTGGCGGGAATCGAACCCACGATCTTCCGATCGTGAGTCGGGCGCACTACCACCGCGGCCAATTCCATGTGTTGTTGCTTGAAGATATTATAAACTACAGTGCATTTCTTTAATGTCCCCCCCTTTTATTTTTTGAACGGGTCAACTCGAAAAATTTAAATTTGGGATAATGAAATTAATGCATGAATATTTTATTTTGAAGTGAAATTGACAGATGAAGCTTTCAAGATGGCGACTGGACGCCATCTGGGGAAAAAAAATTATCCTGACGAATACTTCACAACCCTAGAATATGAAGTCAAAATCTTCACCTACTACAAAATAGCGGAACATTTAATTATTTCCTGAAGACGAACACATTATTATCGATATTTCTAGAAATATTCCTTTCAAACTGCCATATGGTAATGCCAACAACCCGAGATAAGGTTTGTCAAGTTATTTTGTTTATAGATAGATAGATAGATAGATTATCTTTATTAGTTCTTTGGTAAAAAGACCCTTGCGGGTGTAGAACATGTCAATGTATAAAGGAGTATGATAAAAATTACAAAAAAATAAAAATAAACATAAAAATCAAAAAAATATATAAAATGAAAATATATATATATATATATATATATATATATATATATATATATCTATATATATCTATATATATATATATTTAATATTTTAATATAATCATATTATACAAAAGCACTGTAACAATAGGATTCTCAAAATCAATATACAATTTTTATACAATTTATAAATTGAAAATGATAACAATACAATAAATATGATATGATATATACACACACACACACATTGGTCAAAACACCAACACTGACATAAAAACTTGGCAAGTTGACTTGGGTGTCACACCAATAGGTGGTTCCACTTATGTTTCGCTTGCGTTTACGCAGCTATTTTTATCAAGTACTTTCTTGGTTTTTTCTCATTTTGTCTTCAATCGAGGACCGCCTGCCCGGTACTGACGATGCCCAATAGGCTGAAACAGCTGTATACCGGTGGCTCTTAAATTGAAATCAATATGGGAATGATCAAAGAGTACTTATCTATTTATTTTTTGATTTTCATGGAATTATTTTCCAGCAGCTTGACTGCATTAACCTTTCTAGATTTCATATCATTTCTAGAAACATGTGGATTCGTTTTCCGATGGCATTTCAGGTTAGCTTCCCAAATTTCTGCTACCGCAGTTGTCGGTTGATTGGTCAAAACACCAACACTGACATAAAAACTTGGCAAGTTGACTTGGGTGTCACACCAATAGGTGGTTCCACTTATGTTTCGCTTGCGTTTACGCAGCTATTTTTATCAAGTACTTTCTTGGTTTTTTCTCATTTTGTCTTCAATCGAGGACCGCCTGCCCGGTACTGACGATGCCCAATAGGCTGAAACAGCTGTATACCGGTGGCTCTTAAATTGAAATCAATATGGGAATGATCAAAGAGTACTTATCTATTTATTTTTTGATTTTCATGGAATTATTTTCCAGCAGCTTGACTGCATTAACCTTTCTAGATTTCATATCATTTCTAGAAACATGTGGATTCGTTTTCCGATGGCATTTCAGGTTAGCTTCCCAAATTTCTGCTACCGCAGTTGTCGGTTGATTGGTCAAAACACCAACACTGACATAAAAACTTGGCAAGTTGACTTGGGTGTCACACCAATAGGTGTTTCCACTTATGTTTCGCTTGCGTTTACGCAGCTATTTTTATCAAGTACTTTCTTGGTTTTTTCTCATTTTGTCTTCAATCGAGGACCGCCTGCCCGGTACTGACGATGCCCAATAGGCTGAAACAGCTGTATACCGGTGGCTCTTAAATTGAAATCAATATGGGAATGATCAAAGAGTACTTATCTATTTATTTTTTGATTTTCATGGAATTATTTTCCAGCAGCTTGACTGCATTAACCTTTCTAGATTTCATATCATTTCTAGAAACATGTGGATTCGTTTTCCGATGGCATTTCAGGTTAGCTTCCCAAATTTCTGCTACCGCAGTTGTCGGTTGATTGGTCAAAACACCAACACTGACATAAAAACTTGGCAAGTTGACTTGGGTGTCACACCAATAGGTGGTTCCACTTATGTTTCGCTTGCGTTTACGCAGCTATTTTTATCAAGTACTTTCTTGGTTTTTTCTCATTTTGTCTTCAATCGAGGACCGCCTGCCCGGTACTGACGATGCCCAATAGGCTGAAACAGCTGTATACCGGTGGCTCTTAAATTGAAATCAATATGGGAATGATCAAAGAGTACTTATCTATTTATTTTTTGATTTTCATGGAATTATTTTCCAGCAGCTTGACTGCATTAACCTTTCTAGATTTCATATCATTTCTAGAAACATGTGGATTCGTTTTCCGATGGCATTTCAGGTTAGCTTCCCAAATTTCTGCTACCGCAGTTGTCGGTTGATTGGTCAAAACACCAACACTGACATAAAAACTTGGCAAGTTGACTTGGGTGTCACACCAATAGGTGGTTCCACTTATGTTTCGCTTGCGTTTACGCAGCTATTTTTATCAAGTACTTTCTTGGTTTTTTCTCATTTTGTCTTCAATCGAGGACCGCCTGCCCGGTACTGACGATGCCCAATAGGCTGAAACAGCTGTATACCGGTGGCTCTTAAATTGAAATCAATATGGGAATGATCAAAGAGTACTTATCTATTTATTTTTTGATTTTCATGGAATTATTTTCCAGCAGCTTGACTGCATTAACCTTTCTAGATTTCATATCATTTCTAGAAACATGTGGATTCGTTTTCCGATGGCATTTCAGGTTAGCTTCCCAAATTTCTGCTACCGCAGTTGTCGGTTGATTGGTCAAAACACCAACACTGACATAAAAACTTGGCAAGTTGACTTGGGTGTCACACCAATAGGTGGTTCCACTTATGTTTCGCTTGCGTTTACGCAGCTATTTTTATCAAGTACTTTCTTGGTTTTTTCTCATTTTGTCTTCAATCGAGGACCGCCTGCCCGGTACTGACGATGCCCAATAGGCTGAAACAGCTGTATACCGGTGGCTCTTAAATTGAAATCAATATGGGAATGATCAAAGAGTACTTATCTATTTATTTTTATATATATATATATATATATATATATATATATATATATATATATATATATATATATATATGAAATCTGAAGTTTTCACGGATAGGAATATGCTGAACTGGTTTTTCCGGGTATTTGATCCGTGTATGTGATATTATCTCTAATTTCACCGACGTTTCGACAAAATCTCATTTGTCATTATCAAGGTGTGCTGTTACGTGTTCAGAAGTTTGTTGACCTTGCTCAACTCACTTCTTACTATAATGGTAAAATGGTATTCGTTACGTGTTCAGAGATATCTCTGAAGTTGCTCATCTCAGAGCACTTTGGTCAAAATGTATTACTTCCCTGTACCTATTCGAAGAATACTGTTAGTCAGTATCCCTTCGATACATCCCCATTCACAAAGACAGAAATTCTAGGTACTCTGGAAACAATGGCAAATAAAAACTTCGCAGGTACTGATGGTATCTCAATAGTTACTGTGAAAAAAATTGTAGACCTTATAATCGAGCCACTATTGTTTTTGATGAATCAGTCATTTTTTGTAGGTTGTTTTCCAAATGTATTTAAAACGGCTCTCATATTTCCTTTATATAAAAAAGGCGACAAAACTGAGGTAGACAACTACAGACAGATATCTTTACTTTGTTCCCTCTCTAAACTGTTTGAGAAAGTTGTTAGTAACAGATTTCTGAATTACATGGATCAAAATAATCTTTTTAGTAATAACCAATATGGCTTCAGGAAGAACAAATCAATTGAATCAGCTTCATACCATTTATTAAATTTCATTTATACACAGGTTGACTCGAATAAACTAGTTGTAACACTTTTTTTTGATTTGTCAAAAGCATTTGATACCATTTCTTCCGAATTTCTTATAATTAAACTTGCAGGCCTAGGTTTCCCAAATAGTCTATTGAACTGGGTGAAATCATATATGGAAAACCGTAGTCTAATAGTTAGCTGCAATGGCATTTCATCAAGTCCCAAAGATGTAAAACTAGGAGTGCCTCAAGGTTCTGTCCTGGGACCATTGTTGTTCCTCAATTTCATAAATGACCTGTCTGAATTCTTTTCTGAGTGTCACATAACCATGTTTGCGGATGACACTGCAATTACTGTGGCCGACAAAAACGAAGTTGAGTTGTCAGACAAAATAAATAAAATAATAGATAAATTCAGTGCTTGGTGTCAACGTAACAAACTTATTCTGAATAAATCTAAATATGTTTCAATGAAATCATTTATTAGGAAAAATTTCAGCAGTGACTCTTCCACAATAAATGGTATTCGATCTTCCAGCGAAGTCTTGTTTTTAGGAACGTCTTTAGACGAAAATTTGAGCTGGAGCGGTCATATTCAGAAGGTCTGCAACAAACTCAATTCCGCATATTACTCAATCAAACAATTGAAAAACACTCTAGATAATTTTGGATTGATGAACGTCTATTTTTCTATGGCTTATTCTCACATCAGCTTTAATATCATTTCTTGGGGATGTGCAAGGGAATTTCCACGAGTTTTTGTTGCTCAGAAAAGATTGCTGAGACTAATTTTTAATATAGATTTTCAAGATAGTTGTAGACCAATTTTCTTAAGAGAGGGCCTATTGACGGCACCTTCTTTATTTATCTTGAAGTGTGTCACTTTTGCTCGTAACAATATAACTGAATTTGTCACAAATGCGGATATACATGGTAGAGACACCCGTCATGGGAAACTGTTAAGAACCCCCTCACACAAAACGGCTCACTTTAGATGCTCCCCACAGAAGTGTTACTACAGTCTTGAGGAATTCTTGCACGACACTTTTTCATGACATTTTGAGAGTATTTGCTAGAGCTTCTCCGATTTTTTATATAATACTTCTATGTTGTGAAAGTTTGTGGACGTGAATCATATTTATTGTTTTTGTATTGTTCAACTTCTGTAGTTTTATTTTTGTTTTTTAATTATGACTTAGCACATGTACTCAATGTACCAAAGTGTCAAATAAATAAATAAATAAATAAAATCAGTGCAGGTGGAAAATAGTGGCCAAAACTGAACCTTGAGGGACACCTGAAGCTGCAATCACTTCTACAATCATAATTCATACTTTTTTGGAAGAGACGGGTTTTGACTTTTTACTATTCCATCTTCAAACAAAAGCCAGAACCTTTCTTTACAAAAAAAAAGTATCTCTCCCAAAAAATATACCCCTTTCAATTCAATTACGACTACATTTTGAAAACATTTTTCAAATATCTGCAAGAGTAACTCTTTACTGAGTTTCTAGTAGATTTCATAGCGCAGGCAAATTAAATCTTTTTTTGGCTGTAAAATTCATCAATTTACAGTATATCTTAACAACACTTTGAATCCAATATATTTTTAAGAAAAATTAATTCTCGTTCGTAAAAAATATTGTTTAGACGACGTAACCCCTCAGCTCTCATAATCTAACGCACACAAGGCCTCAACTTCGCAAAAAAACAGCAAAGAATTATTCTAAGCCCAGTAATCCACTGTTTTTGCAAAGTCCCCCTTAGCGGGATGTTTCACATCATCGGGGTTGAATTGTTTTACGGTCTGAGTTCATTTAGAAAATATCACAAAAAAAAGCAATTGAATCAATACTCAGTGCAAAGAAAACAAGAAAAGTTATTCAGTATAGTGAATGTGTTTTATTGATTTTAATTTTCGTGATTGAAGTATGAATTATAAATGGTCGATGCTTTCCTGTCCTGTATATATTGATTTCCAAGTGAATGAACTTTTATAGTCATGGGAAATTACCATACACATTAAGGAATAATTGTGTTTGCTCATACTTTGAATTGCAGATTTTTAAAATATTTAATAAGAGTGAAAAACTTACTCTGCAGGAATATTCAACTAACCTCGCTTATTATTATTATTATGATTACCAAAAAAAAGCAATTTCACTTTTTTAAACATCACACATATCTTTAGTTCTTGAGATTGCAAATAATCTCAGAAAATGCAAATGAAAAGTACGATTCCTCTACAAAAAAAAGACTCGTGATATATCTAGAAACCGTGTTAGGAATGGCACACTTAAAGATAAGACCTCCTTAATCTTCAGCACGCACAAGTTTAGAATTACAAGGGGGGGGACTGTTGTTTAAGGGAGAAACAGATTTTGAACAGACCTGCTTCTCTAGTGACACAAAAATGTCAAAGTTACGAAAAGACTGCCTATCTGGGAAGAGCGAGTCATAAACTTGTTGATGCCTAATTGTACACAAAGAGGCATTCGTTTTATTCAACAATAATAATAGTAATAATACTGTACTGCATTGAGAACCATATAAGCACGTCAAAATCACCAAGTGATGTAATTTTCAAAAAAACCTGGCATGGATACAACTGTCCAAATTATGATTTGTAGTAGGTTAGCTGCAAGGTGAGCCTCCACCGCAACCCGCAAGGGTTTATTGTGGCTATGATTTGAAGTAAGAATAACCAATCAATAGGCAGTGTAAAAAAAAGAAACTGAAAGGACAATGCGAGAATTACGGTCTACAATTATTCTTTGACTTAAATTTGGGACAAAACTGTGGATCATACTCGTAGCCACAAAACACTATTCAACCAACTGGTATGGTTGTTAAAATAGCTCGTGGTGTTCGATATGTCAATAAACACCCATCGCTGTCCAGCCATTTGAAATTTGAATATTGAAACTAGTTCTAAAAAAAGAATTCTGCCGAATGCAAACAATCAAATCGCTGCATTCATGAATATAATTAAGGTTATTGTCATATCGCCCCTCGTAAAGCGTCTGATTTCTGGCAAGCAGTCAAAAGTATTGATGTTTGCTCCAACAGAAAATAAATGTTTTCCAACGGGCTTTTCCTCTACACATTCTTAAATGAATTTTCCTTTTTATTTTCAAAGAAACAAGCAACTAACCTTCAGGCTCAGCGTCTTTGGCTTCCTCACCATCCTTTTCGTCATCTTCAGCTTCTTTGGGGTCTTTCTTCTCGTCCCCGTTTTCAGCTTTGTCTCCATTTTGCACAGATTCTACTGGCTTTTCTTCAGCTTTCGCCTTGTCAGGTACTTCGACAGCGTCAACTTCTCTGCAAATGGAGGATTTTATTAACGGTTTTTGCTAAAATTCATTTGAAGAAGGGATTCAATAATGTCATGGTTTAAATAAACCCCTCAGCTCTCATAATCTTGCGCACACAGGGCCACAACTTCGCGAAAAAACAACACAGGAATAATTCTATGTCCAGTAACCAACTGTTTTCGCAAAGCCCTCCCTAGCGTTATATTTCACATCATTGGGGCCTAAAATAATTATGCTCAGCTCGTAAACTCTTCTAGATAGTAAGAATATTCGTTTAATCGCTTGTATGAACAAAAATATTAAAGAGATTCAAAAAATGTACAAAAAGTTTCAATCTCCAAAAACTTCAGAATATCCATAAATTTAAAAAAAAGTTTACTTCAAAGTCAAACATTTGAAGCAGTCTGTAGATGTGCCACAAGGTTCCTCTCTGGGACCACTGCTTTTTATGATATATGTCAATGATCAGAGAAAATTTTGTAATAAATATTACATCGAAATTAAAGTTAGCTTGTAGTTAAATATTCAAAGGCCGGGCTTGGTCTTATAATAATACATTAGTTGACAACGAGAAAAATAATCTTTCTCAGGATTTACTTGTGCCTCAAATAATTATGATCAAAGATTACTTTTAAAATAATGAAACGGCTATATGAAGAAGTTTAATGTACTTTACATTCACTCGTATATTCCAACTTAATCTAGACCTATCAATCGGACGTCATCGTGTATGACCAATTTTTATTGTTCCATTGATGACCTATTTATTTTGTAGAATATAGGACGAAGAAAATTGATTTCGTCTGATTTCTACGACGATTTTTATTCGTTACGACCAGTTTCGGGTTATTATAACATCATTTACAAGTAAGAATATATCAGGGAACAACGCAAAACCCATAAGGGATAAGTGGAAAATCTGGCATATATAGGCCAGACAGGCTGAAACTTCAACAAAAGATACCGTGAGCATGTATTATCAGATTCTACAACAAACAAAACACACAATAAATAAAGAAAACATGAAAATTATCCATACGTGAAATGGTGGAAGGGAGATGAATTTATTGGAAGCATCGGAAATAAATAAATTGTATAATAACTCCCATTTCAAAACCAACTGAAACTTTGCAGTTCTCCCCTTTTGAATTTATGAATTTTTGACAACTAGATTAGGAGCCATTGGTAGTTGTACCAACCCACAAGTATAATTTTGTAATTATTGTAGATTCCAAAGAGAATCTAACAAAATGAAACCTTGTAATCATCAGAGGTCGTGAGCACCTGAACAGAGTGTTCTCTCACTGACAAAAATGTATATATTTCCACGCGGTTGGATGAGAACGAAGTTGGACATGGGCAAGGACATTGGGCAAGGGCGATGACCTCTTGAAATTAACGAACCATCGCGTAACATCTTATCAAATTATCTTTCTAATTTCCCAAGACATTTATGGAGCCAGTCGCCTAGCAAATTAAGTAATTCTTTGAAGATAATAAGCATAACGTTTCATTTCAGAACTATATTTATATATTGGTCGCTCATAAGTCCATAAGTTTTTCCCATCCCTGTACATATCCTCGGAGGGGAACTCCAATCAGCAACTAAAGAAATGATATTGAGCTCGTATTATTTATTATCTGAGGCCTAGAAACCCTTGACCTGATTCACCGGCAATTTAGACTTACTTAAACTTGGTGCAACGACTAAAACACATACATAGCTTAATAGTATTAGTCCAATAACAGTTATAATTTCCATAATCAGAGAATGCGGGGATGGTTACCGCCGTCTTGTTCAGTTCAGGAACTGATCGCGATTTGAGTGTTGAAATTAGATATTGGTGCAGTTATAATTACTTAAAATTTTTGTTATCTGTTTTAAATGTGGCGTCCTTAGATAAGTACTAATAATAATAACGAGTATGATAACAACGCAGTCTTTTTCCTGTGTAGTGATTCCAATAGCGATGGTGAACAATGCGAAAAAGAGATACCAGTGAATAAGATTCGGATGCATTTGAATATTGAAACGCAGAGAGTATGTTTCAATGTGTATAAGAATCTACATCTCATATTTGGGATCGAGGGAAACAAACTATTACAAGCAACATCAGATTTGATGGAATTTCCTTCATCAACTGTACGTAAAATAGTCAAAAACGACCCTTATGAACGCAATACGCGATCTGACGAAATGGTAGACTGATGGTTCGCGAATGTGTACGCCTAACATGCCTGCAGACAAAGGATCACGACTAATCATTGTGCATTACGGAGGAAATAAAGGATGGGTTCCGAATTCTTTGAGGACTACAATGTTGAATGAGAACATGGAAGCTAATATTTTCGAGGAATGGTTTGAAAACACATTGATCCCAAATTTGGATGAGAATAATGTAATAGTTCTTGACAACGCTTCATATCATTCGCGACAGCTCATGAAAGTACCGAATAAAAATTTGAGGAAAGATGAAATACAAAGTTTTTCAATGGATAACAATTTGTGTTTTGAGGATTACTATACCAAAAAAACCAACTATTTTAAGTTTTACAGACTAAACATTTGAAAAAGTGTATTTATCGAAACCAAACACCAAAAAATTTCTATTCGAAATGTTCGATGTACGTTTCTAAGGAACAGAATTTCCCTATTCGCCTTAACTGGAGTCCGACCCTGGTGGCCTAGATGGGTTTTTAATTAAATTATTCTGCTCCGGCAATTTTTCCACCTGTTAATTAACGCCTTATAACAGGGACAGATGACTCGAAACGGGTGATGTAAGAATTTCGTTATTTCTATTAATAGTTCCTCATGAAAGTGGTAGATCCAAAGCGAAGCGCTGGAAAGTCGTGCATCCGAGTTTACGAGAATTCGTACAGGAAATGAAATTCCTCAAACGAAACTGTGCGAAACCTCGCGACCAATGTCGAGCCTAGGGAGGTTTTTGTACTCAATTTCCTGTACTAAATCCACTGCTAGTGGCAATAAATTAACAGCAAAAACGTTTACATTACGATGCAAGTTGTTTGAACAGGATGATCTCAACGATTTACTGCATGGTTTCATATTTAAATACGGCGGCTTCATAATTTCCCAGAACGGATTGAAATGCGATGACACAGAAAAAAACTTGTTCTGAATTCGGAAATATAAGCAGTTTCGACGACTTCCTTCAAATGAACTGTAAAGAATTTGAACAATCCGCATCGAAATGAATATCCACACACAGGATTCCTACATTAATTCATTTATTATATTGTGTAGGAATCCTGTGATTGATGTCTGATTCGATTCCATACGAATGTTTGGAATACAAAAAGAATATAGAAAAGTGTTTATCGTATAATTCACTGTTCATATAAAAGTTTTTGTTTCAAAAATATTTTTCTATCGTGTAATTCAATGATTATATGAAAATAGCTGTGTAGGACTTTTTCTACTGTCTTTCCCAAATATACACACCTGGTGAAACGAGACTACGACTATGAAGATAGAAAAACATTCAAATTGGTAAAGGTGAGGAATTTCCCATCGTGACGAAATTCACAGGGAAGCCTCAAAAACGTCATGATTGTGGAAAAGACAAGTTTTGTGAATATTTGTCACATTTATAAATCAAGCAATACCCAAAATCCAAAACCTATAGATTCAAACATCTGTGCGTCTCACAAGCAAAAATAAAGAATGATTGCAAAAACATATTATTGTCAAAAAAGTTCTAAGAACCAGTTTTTCATTAAAAATCTATTGTGTATGCAAACCATGTCATATTCTTTACATCTTTAGTTCAAAAGTGGTACAAACATACTTTTTGATAATGCTGTGACCTTTTTATTTATTAGAAAATGTGGTCTTGTGACCCCTCTTTTGATAGGTACTTGAGTTCTCTGTCCGACACTGTTTTACTTTCGAAAATCGGACCAGCCGTTTTTGAGTAATTATCAGTTTTATAAAGAGTCTACAAAAAATCGCAATGTCAGGTATCTGGGTTGTTATCAGTTAGTTTAACGTGTAAATATATGAAGATATTAAGTAAATGGCATTTGCAATGCAGCTGTGAAAATACATAGATAACAACTTGTATAAACGGAAACGTACCCATGTCTGAAAATTTAACTGACATAAACTAAACCTTAGTACTTTCTTAGATTACTTTGTAATTATCATCGTGCTTCTGAAAATCTTCCGTATACTGGTTAAAATAATTATGAAATACTTTATTATTTTACAGTTACTATTGGTAGTATTTCCAAGATTTGACAGTTGTCATCCTAACCTATACATATATTGGAATGGCAAACACTGAAAGGGGCGCATTAAAACAAGGCATCAAAACCTGAACATCAATTGAATACCTAATATCAGAGACCGACCCTGTGTTTCCCAAGCCCGCATTGTTACAGTATTACACACAGGTGTGAAAAGGTTTCAGAAATACTCGTATTACATCATGCCATTAAAATTATGAAGGATAAATAAAGCAGGAGACAACAAGCAAATTTCAAAACTTCATTAATATTACTGCAAAAAACTCAATAGTGAACTACTAGTTGCAATTACCGGCTTGTTCAATTTGTTTTCATTGGAAACATTTTCCAATGTAGTACTTAATTCTCACTCATTCAGTATATAACAAATACATAAAAGTGTATTTCCAGCAAATGGTAAAATTGCACCTAAGACAGGTACACAGCAGCGCTTGGTGAAACCTCAATTTCCCCCTTATCTAACGATTTTAACGGTCAACGTAGATAAATCTACCGCCACCGAAACGATACAATCGAGTCACCCTGTATATAGCTTCAATTTCAAATGAGCATGCTGCCCCCTTTCAAAAATCACAAAAGTGTGACACTGGAAAGAACAAAATCCGAAAATAGAAAAAAAAAGCGAACGCTTTGAGCACGAACACTGTCAAATTAACCGGGCATTTTAACACCGCCATATCTGCAGAGATGCCGCCAAAACAAAGAAAGCCTAGCAACACGCTCCAAAGAGGCGAATTCGTGTAAACAATAATGAAAGTTACTTACTTTTGTTGTTCTACTTTGTCTGCCATATTTTCCGTTGATTTTTTACTAATAATTCACTAAAAAAATCAGCAAAACTGAGGAGCGTGCACGTTTGTCTAAGAAGCAAGCGAAACGGTAAAAGAGTAAAGAGAGAGGTAACGCGAAACAGAAACGCGAGCTAGGAAGCTTACGGATGCGTTACTCTGATTGGTCGAATAGTTTCAAGGTAATCAACGATCGAATTATCGTCCGTTTCCGGTTGGATTCGACGCGGAAAAATGTTCTTTATGGTTAGTTTGATTTCAGATTATTATTTCGTAAACTTAAATTTATTCTTATTATTTCGTAAGGGGTTTTCTATAGGAAGAATTTAAAACCGCTGTTTATTCCTTATGTAAACTGATGATAGGTTTGAAATGCCGTAATGGAATATTTTCTTTTCATTCAATTGTTTTAGGAGCTTGTCAAGACACGTGCAATGATGAAAACCAATCTTTGAGAACGTACAAGATTCTTTCAAAATTTAGAATCAATCTGTTATTTAAAAAAAAACTTCTGCAATTGGGTTTTTTCTGGAAACAATTTTTACAAACTTTATAACGTAGGCGGGAATGCATAGAACCGACCACCAGCGGGAAATGGTCTTGGCACACATATTGTTTCAGTGGCGGGTTTGTTAATTTTTACAGGAAAAGAAATATGTTGTGTCAAGAAAAATTAGATCAAATGTGCACCTTATCTTGGAAGTTTATGCAATGAAACTAGTAAAAGACTTTTCGGACTTTATATAGTCCCAAAAAGGTAGAAACATATACCTCTATACATTTTTTGAACATTTGCAAGTAGAGTTGAACGACAATGCATTCCAAGAATTTTGTATAAATATCGAAAAACTGTTCAAAAGCCAATTTTTATGGAACACAAATGTTTGTTTTTGATACTTTCTGGCAACTAAAAGTAGCGGAGAAAAAATGTATGAGGACTGACACGAATTGATTTGTTTAACGTGAGCTATGAATTAACAGAATATGTATAATTGTCAAATTTACTGTCAAGTACTCAAATTATCATTCGATTAGTGTGAATTTGTTAGTGGAAAACCATGAATTTTTCTAGTGACGAGAAAGTTTATATTATTCTTCGTATACGCGAGATGTTTGAGAAATGCTCTGGGCCCCTAGCTTTGTATGGGGAATTCTACCCTGAGAGACATCAGCCTTCGAAGAGATATTTTCAACGCATTGAGAGGAGTTCGCGGAATCATGGTTCATTTGAAAAACCCTCGAGCAATAGTTGTAAAATTGTACTCTGACTAAAAGACGGGACGATACTGAAATTGGCGTTTTCGGTAAGTTCAGAGGACATTCTCAGTAATAATACAGTGATATTTATTTCATTCAGGATTCGTGGAATACCGAAAAATTGAGAAGTAAGACCACGTCAGTTCGACAAATCCACCATTCACGTTTAACTGACTATGGTAGAAGAAAAATAATAACTTGTAGAAGGCTACTCAAACAATATCGTCAGGATAATGAAATCTGTAATAAAATTTCATGGTTTGAGAGAGTGGATTCGCATATAACGAAGAAATTTGGATTTAATGTTTGGCTCAGAGTGATAGACACCAAGATTATAGGTCGCTACTTCTTTGAGGCATCTTTGACGGAGGAATAATATCTGGAATTATTGTCGGAGACTAGTTGAGTTGTTGAAAGATTTGCCTCTAAAAATTCTGAGAGAATATTAGTATTTCCAGCATGATGTAGCTCCGCCACTCCGACCTTGTAGGTCTTACCGTTTCCGATATAGTAATACTGGGATTAGCTAAAAAACAGCCTTCTCGACACGCGTTTCACCAAGTTGGCGTCATTAGGGGATGAATGATGATGTCGGGATTCCATGTAGGTAAGTGAAATTTCAAATCGTAACTCATTCATACTCTATATTGTGTAGCTTTTCTTATTCAATTCCATAACGAATGTTTGGAATCCAAACTGAATAGGAAAAAGTGATTTTTGCATTGTTCAATGTTCACACGAGGAGAAGTTGTTTCGAGGGGGCTTTTTCTATCCGTTTTGTGTCTGAAAGTTACTTCTTTGCATGATCTACACATCTTTGTAAAGAGTTTATTTTGAAATTAATTTCTCCCTTCCTTTGAAAGTTCTTCACAATTTTTTGTATAAAGATGAAGAAGTAAAAAGCCAAAACGTTTCTTCCCCAGGATCTTCTCTAGATGTGACTTTTAAAACAAATATTGTTCAGTGGATACCTATTCGTTTTAGATCGTTAAAGTAAACAGCATATACATTTGTTTCCGAACAGTGTTCTTCCTGGACGGCACTGCTAGGTCACATATAAAATGTAATTGACCTCATTACACAATAGCACCGTGCAGAGTTATTTCTGAATTGTCAGGGTTACAGGTTACAGTTGAAGTTAAACCTAGGCTGCCATTTCCTCCTCTGTAAAGTGTGAAGGTGACGTCACAGTCATTTTTTAAACAGAGCACATGTCCACGACAGGAAATCAATTCACAATATCATTTCCTATTCAAGTTGGCGGTAAATTCAAAAGATAGCGTTGAGATTAAGCTAAGAAAAAAATGCGGCATAACATAAAGGGGTTTCTGTCCGGTGACGTATTATTATTAATATAATATAGCACAAGTTCTAGGTTGTGGATATTGATTGTCATTACTGGTATCTATTTCTACCTAATAATGTAGTTAAAGCAGAAACAAGCACTTTTCCAAGGGAATATTAGGAAATACTCTTGAAATATGAATATGTGTACATTGGAATTAACGATGTTTTATATAAAATATTTACCTAGGTACTTCTAAAAATTAATTCTTGCACCCAGTAATTTACGGTACTTCAAATTTCCCTCCTATCTAATCACGTTTTTGTCATGCGAGTGTTCCATTGGTAGCACGAGTGTCATATGTCGTTCATGTTCCTGAGAAAAGACGTCAAAAAACTGTTGATGCTATCCTTCTTATGAATGAACCGACCTGCTATTTGATGGAAATTAATAACATTATCCATGATAATGATTGAACAATTTCAACAGAAGCGACACTCATATTTGGCGGTACTTTGAGGTGTCAAATTTCTGTGACTGATAGAGTTTTCTATTAGTGAATCCGGGGCACACTTAGTGTATGTATGTCCTTTATTTCTCAATATATTGATGCAGGATGGAAATAAACTGAATATGCAACAGTTTCAGCGACGTAAAACTACCAATCTGCATTGTTGTTGGAGGCGTTCATTCATTTTTAGCGGTAAATTCAATCAAAATTTCGATAGATTGAACAGGTGCAGTGTATCTGTTAGCCGAGAAGGTCAAAAGAAACATCAAAAAGTCCTGTTAGCTGCCCAGGAAGTTTGTTGTGTTACCTTTAGCAAAAGTGATCTACTTAATTTCCAGTTTTTCGTGTCTATAACGATCGAACCAAATTTATGACTCTTATCAATTAATAATTGAACAAATCAAAACACAGAACACTCCAAATCAATGAAAAGACCTATGTTTCTATTCAATTGTTCCGGTCAACTGTTTGTTTGATGATTAGCGCCTTCATCGGTAGAAATTCCCAATAATCCGTAGAAATTACAAAGAAAACTATTCTGTTCCGTAATGCAAGCTATACTAACATCACCTATGAGCGAATTCTGGAAGGAACTAGTCTAAGGGGATTTTAGCTTTGTTACTACTTGACCAATGATATTCGATTCAACCCGAAAAAAAAAATTCAATTTTTCTGAAAATGCACTCTCCGTTGCTTCAACACACTTTTCTATAATATAGTGTTCTATATAGGGCGGTCGGACAAAATTTTTGTATTATTGAAGAGTGAGAAAATAGTTGTGTCCCTCGCCGCAGAGACGGCGCCACCAATTTTTTTTATCTAATGGAATGGAAAGAGGAGTCTGTGATGTTTAACTAACTAAGTATTTCAATTCTCTATCCAACACTTTTTCATTGCTGGAAATACGATCAACGTTTCCTTAGTAATTTGGCAGTTTCATATTTGTTTCAAGAATCTGCAAAAAAATATCATAATCACTTCTTTTTCTATCCAAGAGTTCTGGAATTAACTGTGGTTATATATTATACAGTTTAGATGTCGCGTATCCCGTCATAAACATGTAGGGGCGTCTTATCAAGTGATATAGTGGACTTTTTTCTAAGGGACTTCGGATGTCTTTCTACCGTCTTTGATAACGAAGGACCTGTTTTCCAAACTTGAACTATTGAACACAAGATGGCAGCAAAATGAAAAGCAGTGCCACCTACTAAAATTGTGGAAACTGTCTTGCGTCATCGGTTGCGTCAAGAGCTCGCGACTCGATCCAATCCAAACCCTAATGAAGTGAAAATTCGAGTCAAAGTTAGCAGCCATTTTATGCAGTTGTTGTGTTTTTACGAGCCGAAATCGCGAAGTGGTTTCCCGTCGTCTCATAATTCGTTAATAGTAGGCCGTGGGGAAGGAGTGTTTGTGAGATAGGACAGAGAAAGGAACGTTGAAATGAATTCGAAAAAAGTGTGTTGACATAGGACGATTATCCAGACATTCGTGTCCTCCGCTGTTGCAACCGAGAATCAACTTGGTGCTTAAGGCGGAGCGTTAACACTAAATTCGGAGCCCTGGAAGGTTTAAAAGTCCAAACCATGGGCAACAATGCCGCTACGGCGAACAAAAAGGTCGATTCCGCGGAGAGTGTCAAAGAATTCCTCGACCAGGCCAAGGAGGACTTCGAGGAAAAGTGGAAGAGAAACCCGACGAACACGGCCAGCTTGGACGATTTCGAGCGGATCAAGACCCTAGGAACGGGCTCTTTCGGCCGGGTCATGATAGTGCAACACAAACCCACCAAGGAGTACTACGCCATGAAAATCCTCGACAAACAGAAAGTCGTCAAACTGAAGCAGGTGGAGCACACCCTGAATGAGAAACGCATCCTACAAGCCATAAGTTTCCCCTTCCTCGTCAGTTTGAAGTTCCATTTCAAAGACAATTCGAATCTGTATATGGTGTTGGAGTACGTGCCGGGCGGAGAGATGTTTTCGCACCTTCGAAAGGTGGGAAGGTTCTCCGAACCGCACTCTCGATTCTACGCAGCTCAAATCGTCCTGGCGTTTGAATACCTACACTACCTAGATCTGATCTATCGGGATCTGAAACCGGAGAATCTGCTAATTGATTCCCAGGGCTACCTCAAAGTAACCGACTTTGGCTTCGCCAAGCGGGTCAAGGGGCGCACTTGGACTCTCTGCGGCACTCCCGAGTACCTAGCCCCTGAAATCATCCTCAGCAAGGGCTACAACAAGGCTGTGGACTGGTGGGCGCTGGGAGTCCTGGTTTATGAGATGGCAGCTGGTTATCCACCATTCTTTGCAGACCAGCCCATTCAGATCTATGAGAAAATTGTTTCGGGAAAGGTACGCTTCCCGTCCCACTTCGGTTCCGACCTGAAAGATCTGCTACGTAATCTGCTGCAAGTCGACCTGACCAAACGCTACGGCAATCTGAAGGCGGGTGTCAATGACATCAAAGGTCAGTAGCTCATCAAGAACCCAAACTCACTGAACGTTCTTTATTTATTCATTGATTTGACACTTTGGTACACTGGGACATTTGCTATGTCAATAAAATATAAACAAAAAAGAACACAACACTACAAAAAAGCAACACAAAATTATATCATCGATATAAATGTGCATGAAGCTAAGGCTCGAGAAGAAGCTCTATTACCAAATATTTTCAAAATGTCGCAAGAAAGTATCACACGAAAATCCCTCTTCTCTGTACTAACACTTCTGCAAGAGTTATTTTATCACCTCAGTTCTAAAAAGTTTTTCTGACTCTTGATAGATTGTGGCAAATTATTTCAACTGTTTATTGTATTGAATAATGTGGAGAATCTAAAATGAGTCGTTTTATGTAGGAGAATTTTTAGTAGGTTTTCCTAAAATTACAATTCTCTAAGTGTATACTAGGCTTTATGTAGCTGACAAAGTTAGGAGACTGATTATTGTATATGAATCATATAACAACCGAATTCAGACAAAATTACAATCAACTAGACATAACAATTTGCAAATGACTAAATAGAATAGAAGAAAAGTAATGTAGACTGTAACAAATATAACAGTTATGAAATTTTTCAAGTGTGAACTAGGCTTTATCTAGCTGACAAATTTAGGAGATTAATTATTATATGTGAGTCTACATATAACAACCAAATTTAGACAAAATTACAATCAAATAAACAACAATTTGCAAATGACTAAGTAGAATAGAAGAAAAGTAATGTAGACTGTAACAAATAAGTCACACTTAAAAAAAATATCTTCATGAAATTCCTCAAGTGTGTAATAGGCTTTATCTAGCTGAAAGTTAGGAGTTTAATTATTTATTATATGTGAATCTACATATAACAACCAAATTTAGAGAAATATAGAATCAACTAAACATAACAATTTGCAAATGACTTTATAGAATAGAAGAAAAGTAATGTAGACTGTAACAAATATAACGGTTATGAAATTCTTCAAGTGTGTACTAGGCTTTATCTAGCTGACAAAGTTAGGAGATTAATTATTATGTGTGAGTACATATAACAACCAAATTTAGACAAAATTACAATCAACTAAAAATAACAATTTGCAAATGACTAAATAGAAAAAAAGAAAAGTAATGTAGACTGTAACAAATATAACGGTTATGAAATTCTTCAAGTGTGTACTAGGCTTTATCTAGCTGACAAAGTTAGGAGATTACTTATTAGGTGTTAGTACATATAACAACCAAATTTAGACAAAATTACAATCAACTAACAATAACAATTTGGCAAATGACTAAATAGAATAGAAGAAAAGTAATGTAGACTGTAACAAATGTAACAGTCACCCTTACAAAAATATCTTCATGAAATTCCTCAAGTGTGTAATAGGCTTTACCTAGCTGAAAGTTAGGAGTCTAATTATTATATGTGAATCTACATATAACAAACAAATTTAGACAAAATTACAATCAACTAAAAATAACAATTTGCAAATGACCAAATGGAATAGAAGAAAAGTAATGTAGACTGTAACAAATATAACAGTCACCCTTCAATAAGTTTTGTACAAAATTGAAATGTCATTATTGAAAATTTGTTTCCCCCCATTGTTTTTTTCTGATTCATTAGAAAATTTGACTATCGGTTGAACTATTTCCTTAATATTAATGTGTATTACTTTTACATATGAACTAACCTTTCAAAAATATGTATTTCCTGAAGTCCCCATATATAGGGTCATAAACTTTTTCTTTGCCTATTTCAATTCTGTAAGAAGTAGCAGTTTTTTGTAGATTGAGCTGAGGCTTATTTTGTAACCGTGGTGCATTTTACAAAATGAAGGAAATCAATAATTGAATACATCTTGTGCAATTCAAATTTTGCACATCCTTAAATTGGTTGCCAGTAGGAAAACTGTTTAAAATAACTTTTTTCAATATTTTGAGAAATAACCCCTCGTTTGTAGAATTATAAAAAAAAATTGACAGAGAATGCGAAACTTGTGCAATTTTTTTGTTGGTTAGGTTTACATTTCAATCCGGGTAAGGATTTATATCAAAGTCAACTTTCGAATAAAGCTATTAATATAGATTTCTAAATTTTGGTATCATTGAATGAATGAATGATTTATTGGTAGGAAGATCCTAATACACAAACATAATATACATAATATTTCATGTTATATAGACACACATAGTAAGGATATAATACATATATACATATAGGTACACATAAATACATAATATATACCGAGTCACTTACTATCTATTCTATTGTGATACCTTTCATATAATCAGTCAAATCTTTTTTGAATTGAAACAGGTTTTTATTATTCTTCACATTTTGGGGAAGTTTGTTATATTCAATGAGGCCTTTATTTAATAAAATTTTCATGGAGTTTGATAAACTATATCGTGGCAGGTGAAAATTGTCATTTTGTCTAGTAGTGTAATTGTGAGTGGAATTTCTGTAAATGATAAATTCTTCGAAATAAGAAGGTAGCATGTGATTGGTTATCTTAAAAATAAATATCATTGCTGACCTGTAATATCTTTCACGAATAGACATCCACTGTAATGCACTGAGCATAAAGCATATACTTGCATAACGATTACATCCAAGAACCACCCTCATTCCTCTGTTCTGTAACTTTTGCAGAGACATAATTTTATTTTGGTCAAAACTGTATAACAGCGTACTGCAATAATCAAAATGGGGCTGTATTATTGTATTATATACGGTTATTTTCGCATTTGTAGAAAGGTGTTTCGAAATTCTAGTGAAGAAATATAGTTTTTTTGAAATCTTTTTAGTCATATAGTTATAGTGTGCACCAAAAGACATACTGTTGTCCAACATAAAACCTAAATATTTGAATTCTTTCACAAATTCAAGTTTCTGACCATCAGCATACAGGGAAAGAGTATTTATATTTATTTGTTTATATTTGTAAGAGGTTGTTAGAATCATAGCTTTCGTTTTTGAAGTATTTAATTTCATTTTATTTGCCGAAAAATAATTCTCAATTTGATTTAGAGATGAGTTCATCTTTTCTATAGCTACTTTCAGGTCTTTATGTGCTATAGATAGTAACGTGTCGTCAGTAAATAAGTTGATAAAGTCACTAGTGTGGTATGTGTTTATGTCGTTTATGTAAATCATTGTTGCTGACCTGTAAATTTGGTTGTTCAATTTTTATATTTGTGTTGATGTTTTAAGATGTCAACTTTTATTGTATTTTCATTGTATTTGTGTAAGTGTATTGTCATTCATTTTTTATATTGAAAGTAAGTAAGATGACTCAACTCAGTCAGCAAGAAATTACTGTTTGGACAAGTTTTTCTCACTTTACCGGCCACTGCGTATATATTTGACAATACGGTACACTCGATGTATGCCTATAATGACATTTTCAATTCAACTCATTCATTAATTCCTTCCAGGTCACAAGTGGTTCGCGTCCACCGACTGGATATCCATCTTCCAGAAGAAGGTGGAGGCTCCGTTCATCCCGCGTTGCAAGGGCCCCGGTGACACCAGCAACTTTGACGACTACGAGGAGGAGGCCCTACGCATATCGTCTACGGAAAAGTGCGCCAAGGAGTTCGCCGAATTCTGAATCGGTCTCGGGTCGCCTGTAAGTAGCCTTGCCACTTTAACGGGCCGATAGCGGCCCGCCGTCGATCGGGGCTCTTCCATTGTCGGTTGCGTGCTTGTCCGATCGGACCTCTGCACCGCCAACCGCAGTTCATCGCCGCTGAAGTGGCTTTTGTGTCGAATAGGTAGAATAGGTTTGATGTGTGATGGAGATTTCTAGCGTATGATTTATTGTATTTTTTATTTATTAGAAGTTATTGTATATATTGTATAATAGCCGGTGAAGAGTGCACTATTTACATTAAATAGTGCGCGCAAATCAGTTTTAATTCTCGCCCTGGTGCAGAGGTGGCCGATCACGTAAGTATAGGAGTTAAGCATTACCTAGTATGAAACAATCGTTGTAGTGATTAATATTAGGTATGAAGACGTTAGGCTATCATACAGCTGCCTCAGAGAGCTTCAACTTCCATAATGTTTTTTGTCCATATCAAATATTTTAAAAGTAATTCTCCTGTTATTGTTGAGCTGGCAAGTAATTCGCGTTTCGCTTCTTTGTACTAGTCAATTTTTTTTTGTATGGATCCAGCAGCAACGTGATATTTACCTGTTGTTTTCGCTCCTGTTTGTTGATGTTGTTACACACCTTGTTGAAAATTTCTTGGTGACGCCCCTGTATCTTTTCGAAACTTTCCAAATTGGATATTCATTGCCCATATATACGCCTGTTAATGTAGGACTTCTGACACTAATACAATTTCAGTTGGTTGAATTTTTTAGCAAACTTTCATCGTGGAAATTCTAGGGATCTAAATGGAGCTTTTTTTAAAAAGAAATTGAGGTTTTATAGCATTTTTCTCCGTATCTCCATGAATGGCAGGTGACCTTGACTTTCAAATGATTCGAAAGGTATAGTCAAGGTCAAATCCAAGGTTACCATTAGATAGTCAGGAAAAATCCTAAACCCTGTGAATTTTGGTAGAAGACCCAAATACCAGGGGTTCGGGATTTTTCCCTTGCTCAGGATTTGTAGGTCAAGGTCAGTTTTTCAAATGGCAACCTATATGCAATCAAGGTCATGCCTGGTTGTACTTTCCGCAACGAAAATATAGGTTTCCATTCAGAAAAATGAACTTGACTTTCAAATAATTTGAAAGATGATTGCCAAGGTTAAAACCAAGGTTACCAACGGTTAGCCAGGAAAAATCCTAAACCCTGCGAATTTTGGTAGTAGAAAACCCAAATACCAGGGGTTCGGGATTTTCCCTTGCTCATAATATGTAGGTCAAGGTCAGTTTTTCAAATGGCAACCCGTGTTAGGAATCACACGTTAAAAGATAAGACCTCGTTAGTCCTTAGCTCGCACAAGTTTCTCAACTTCTGAGAGTTGTCGTTCGTATGGGGGCGCAGCTGATTAACGGAAAAACAGATTTTAAACAGATTTTCAAACATACAATCAAGGTCATGCCTGGTTGTACTTTCCGCAACGAAAATATGGGTTTCCATTCAGAAAAGTGACCTTGACTTTCAAATAATTTGAAAGGTGATTGTCAAGGTCAAATCCAAGGTTACCAACGGTTAGCCAGGAAAAATCCTAAACCCTGTGAATTTTGTTAGTGGAAGACCCAAATACCAGGGGCTTCACGATTTTTCCCTTGCTTATGATTTGAAGGTCAAGGTCAGATGTTCAAATAGCAGCTCATCTCAGTCGAGGTCATACCCGGTCGTACTTTTGCCCGCTCATTTCATTTTTGCGATAAAATATAGGTTTTCATAAAAAAAAGTGACCTTGACTTTCAAGTTATTCAAAAGCTAATAGTCAAGGTCGAATCCAAGGTTACCATTGGATAGCCACGAAAAATCTTAAACTCTTGAATTCAGAAGGTAGTAGTCAAGGTCGTATCTAATATTTCCATCGGATAGTCAGGAAAAATCCCAAATCCTTGGAATTTTAGTAGAAGACCCAAACACCAGGGGTTCAGTTTTGCTCTTGCTCATGATTTGATGATCAAGGTCAGTTTTTCAAATGGCAACTCGTCCCAGTCAAGGTCATATCTTTGTACTCCCGCCCACTTTTTTCATTTCCGCGATAAAAGATGGGTTTCCATTCATAAACGTGACCTTGACTTTCAAATGATTTCGAAGGTAATGGTCAAGGTCAAACCCAAGTTTGCCTTCGATAAATCAAGAAAAATCTTGAACCTTTGGATTTTTGGTAAAAGAAAACCCAAATACCAAGGGTTCAGGACTTTTCCTCGCTATCCTTGGATTTGACATTGGTCATGATTTGAATGTCAAGGTTGGTTTTTCAAATGGCAACCATATACAATCAAGGTCATGCCTGGTTGTACTTTACGCGACAAAAATACAGATTTCCATTAAAAAAGTGTTTCATATAATTTGAAAGGTTACCATCGGACAGCCGAGAAAAATCCCAAACTACTGGAATTTCGGCAGAAGAAAACCCAAATACCAGGGATCCAGGTTTTTTCTTGCTACTCAACGACGTCCTTGGATTTGACCTTGAACTCGATTTGAAGGTCAAGGTCAGTTTTTCACACAGAAACCCATGAAAAGAATTGTTTAGATAATATCAGAATTGGTAGACCTGTAATATTGAAAAATGGTATTATTTATGGCATTCTGTACATGAAATGATCGAGTTTGGCAAGAAGTAGTTTTCTGAAGTGCCATTTAAAATTCAATTCCTCGTGAGCCAATCAGCTTTTCTTGAGGTACAGGGGCTGCACCGTGAAACTTTTCACACCGTGTACATCTTAAAATTTATTTGATGTTGAGTTGAAACGTTAGAATTTCGATGGTTAATGCCACAAGGCAAGGTGGGCCGTTAAAACTGTGTAGATCTGAAGATAATTTTTTACCATCCCTCATACATTGGGAGCCGATTTTATACGAAAGGTCATCACATTTCTTTTTTTTGTCTCCATATCAATATGTCGATACGTGCATGTTATGAAAGTAAGATGTCTGTTTAATTGAGTAAATATTCCTATACCGGTAATTTTATTTTATTCGATTCGCATAACAATGTAAAAAAATTTAATAAATAGCTGTCAAGTGAGATTGGGAGTTTCTTTACATATATACAGCGCATATATACACACATGCACTTATATATAAGCAGTGTATATAATTATATACACACATATACATATTTAAATCCTTCATTTAGTCGAAGACTGCAGTGCGTGGAAATTTTTACATGTTGATAATTGATAAAGTACTTGAAATACAACACATATATATTCTTTAATAGAGTCTAAAGTACTAAAATACATGAAAAAAATTAATAAATAGCTGTCAAGTGAGATTGAGGAGTTCCATTTGGATCAAATGCGTTTTTTCTGGATTGTTGGACAAGGCTCAAGAGAATCTCTGTTGAGATTAAGTCTCACTAGAAGGGAAGAAAGCTGACATGTAACACAGGTCTTACAACTAAAATGCACACATCGGAAAAGTCTAGGGATATTTTTAAAAATGGCAATAATTTTTTTTTAGATCGCTTTAGGGAAAAAAAAGTTGACGGGTGATTATTAAACAAATGTAACTTACAACGAAATTTATTAAATGGTCAAAAATACTGAGTGCGCATATAAGCAAAACTAAAAAAAAATATGGCTCTTCTTTGGCACCCCGAAAAAAAATCATAATACAAAAAAAATTGGAATCAGTACAAAGTATGGCCTCCACGCTGGTTTATTACGGCCCTACATCTATCGTGCATCGACAAAATGAGATTGTCAATGTCTTGTTGAGGTACATTTGCCCATTCAGCGATTAAAAGCTCTCTCAATTGAAACTTTGTGTGAATGTTCCCCATATGCGGAGTAATTCTTCGTTGTAGCATGTCCCACACATGCTCGATGCGATTCAGGTCCGGTGATTGTGCTGGCCATGGCAATACATCAACTCCTTTGTTGGTGAGCCAGTCAGTCACTAGACGCGCGACATGTGGACGAGCATTATCGTGCATTAGGTGGAAGTTTTCACCAACAGCACCAGCAAACGGACGGACGATAGGTAGAAGAATGGTGTCGAGGTACTGTCGAGCTGTGAGGGAGCGATTTGGAAAAACGAGATCGGTTCTGCCGCCGATCATGATTCCGCCCCATAGCATTACTGTACCACCTCTGTATGTGTGGACTTCCTGGACGTGTCTCAAACGTTCATTATTTCCAGGTCGTCTCCACAGTCTTACTCGACGAGAATCTGGATGAAATCCAAATCTGGATTCGTCTGTAAACAAAACTGTGGCCCAATCATTTGCATCCCAGTTTTGATGTTCTCGACACCACTCTTATCTTCTACCGCGATTGCCTCTCGACAAAGGTGGACATCTAAGTGGCCTTCTGTTGTGGAGATCTGCTTCATGCAGTCGATTTCTGACAGTATCACGACCAATGGTTACCTGGTGCGTCTGCTGCAACACGTTAACCAACTCAGGTGCTGTGATTGTCGGTTGTCTTCTTGCGGTTAAGACTAAAAATCGGTCTTGAACTGCAGTTGTAGCGCGTCCTCGCCCTGGATGTTGTTCGGCTGGACTGCCAGTTTCACGGAAACTCGACACTTTCAGATTATTCATTTTAGCCGAAAACCTACAGTTTGTAAAAAACTTGATAAAAGATTAGTTACCGTTTTTGCAGGCTTTGTTCAACCCATAGAAATCTACAGGGTGGTCGAGTATGTTATAAAAATATCCCTAGACTTTTCCGATGTGTGTATAATGATGAGACAACAAATTCAAAACAGTGTATATTCCAAAATATGCATATGTATAGATAATATGTATAAATACATATATACAGTATATGTATATATGAATGTATATGTATATATGAATGTATATGTATATATGAATGTATATGTATATATGAATGTATATGTATATATGAATGTATATGTATATATGAATGTATATGTATATATGAATGTATATGTATATATGAATGTATATGTATATATGAATGTATATGTATATATGAATGTATATGTATATATGAATGTATATGTATATATGAATGTATATGTATATATGAATGTATATGTATATATGAATGTATATGTATATATGAATGTATATGTATATATGAATGTATATGTATATATGAATGTATATGTATATATATATATATATATATATATATATATATATATATATATATATATATATATATATATATTGTTATTGGTTTCGGTTTGGTGGTAATGGGCAAAAGTGTAGGGCTGGCTTAGGTCCCATA
Source organism: Leptinotarsa decemlineata (assembly GCF_025532065.1). Classification (NCBI taxonomy): domain Eukaryota; kingdom Metazoa; phylum Arthropoda; class Insecta; order Coleoptera; family Chrysomelidae; genus Leptinotarsa; species Leptinotarsa decemlineata. The sequence goes on along the minus strand of NW_027412704.1, from coordinate 1,835,202 downwards.
ATTGAACATTTTTTGCGTACAAGGAGGGGATTGGCTGGATCTGCCTCTGATATATATATTTATACATATATGTTGTTGAGTTCGCAACTTGACCGCGGAAATCAGTTCCTTGTTATGTGGATGAAAAATACATGAGGTTGCCATCTGAAAACAAGTGGATTTCAAGATTCCGGCCTCTATATATAAATCAGGAAGAGTAAGGGACCGAGAATACTACCTTGCGGCATTCCAAATTCATTTCCTCCTTAAATAAATAATGTACCATGATTTGTTTTTCTTGAAAACAGATTCATATAACAATTGTTTTTCTTGAGTCTGCGACATGGATTTGAAGGATGATTCAGAAATACGAAAAATTCAATCTTCTCCTTTAATTTTCCTTGATCCACTGAGACAGGGACATTAGTCGCCCGTCATTGCTGTTTGGACTATTTTAATACCGGAGAAAATTGTGGGTAGATAAAACCCGACAACGTACCTAAAAATTAAAATCAAGTTTTGCTCCCGCATTTAACATCGCAAAACAGACGCCTATTACTAAATATTTCGGACTTGTAAACAGACAGAAACTTCTAGACTAATTATATAAGTGTAATAAAAGAAAACTAATTATATCTACATGCTTGGAATAAATAGTGTGAAATCTTTGTTTTAAAACTGTTATTCACTGTTTTTGAAGTAGTTTGAGGCAGTTACATCATCATTATTGCTGTGCCGAGGCGTTTTTTATACAGGGTGGTTCAAAAGTAATTGATACATTTTTTCCCGGGTTACTGTCTCGTTTACTGCCAACTTTCAAGAAAAATTCTATGATAAGACAGTAAAACTATTGAAATCACTCTCTGTTCATGTTCTCTCAACTCTTTTGAAATTTTTTTGCAAACCGACTTCGAACAGTGCGTTCATCAACACAATGAAAGTCGCTTAACGACGTCATATAGTAATGAGCTGAAAGGAGACAAAAAATTAGGATTTGGAAAAACAATTAACAGCATCAATGTAAAGAGTACAAAATTCTCTAGCTATATTTATTGAGATATAGAGCTTCAAGGACACAGTTACAGTTCCTGAATATGAAAATTATACTCTATTCGGTCGTCCCTGTAACAATTCAGAAGATACTTATGCAATTACATTAAAAAATTGGTCACTTAAAGTGTTAATATTTACAACGATAATAGAGATGCTGTTATTTACGGCATTTGGAAAATTCTACATCTTATTTACTAACAAAATAAAAAAATTCAAAACAGTATATTCTGTTAGAAGATATTCAATTGTTTTAACTTGTTATCTGAAAACGTGATAAGCTGTGACATACTTGAGATAAAGGACAATAATAAATATAGTTTAAAAAATCATAAAATACGCCGCGCTTCTAAAGAATATCGAACTGAAAAGTAAAAAATATTTTTTTACATAAGCCTTAAACAATAACGAACGAAAAATACTTGTATTATTGTAAAAAAAAGCGACGGGCGCTTGATATACAAACAATAATAGCAGTATTTTTCGTTTGTTATTGTCTTAAGCTCATTTAAAAAAAATATTTTCAACTTTTTAGTTCGATGTTCTTCAAAAGCGTGTTTTTTAGTTTTCAAACTATATTTATTTTTCATTTTTTAGTTTCGTATGCTATAATAGGGAAGCCCAAGCGGGGATTTCGGGATTTACTATAGCGCGGCAGATTAATATACAGGGGGATACCTTGCACCCGGTTAAGTACCTCCACCAAATATGAGCCCCATATATAAGGCCGCCTGTGAAGGATAAAGGATCAGATTAGTAAATAAAAATTGATCATCAAAAATTCTGGAGCGCGTCAGATTAAGGTAGGGTGAGTTAATTACCTGCTAAATAGTGTATATTCTAGTAATCTGACATTTTATCTAAACTTTGGGATCAAACAGCCGTAAAGTGAGTTCGAATAGATCAAGCAATAATGTCGATAATTTTGTCAAATAGAGATCCCGAGCTTGAGAGTTACAAACATACATACATATATACAGGTGAAGCTAATAAAAGCGTGTTAATTAATAAAAAGGTGGGGTTGTAGAGTAAACATAATTCTAGATACATATGTTGTTATATAGTCATAAAGACCTGGTTGAGAAAAGTAATATTTTTAAGGAATTCAGCAAATTTTCGTTCATTAATTTTAATTTAAATGGTACAAAAGTGGTGACATCATCTTTGAGGGTCAATAGCTTAAGATTAGTGACACTTTTTTGTTGTATATTCGCACCAGCCATGGCAACTGCAACTAAGCGGACAGAATAAACTGGTTTGCGGTGTTTCAAACCTGAAAAATTAATGCTGCAGCTTATGTGATTTATTTCATGTCATGATTAAAGCGATTGTAGAATGATATTCTTCTAAACAAAGATCTACCATGTCAATCAAATCTTATTTCGTATCATGCCAATTGAAAATATTCGATGTATTTTCAATCTATGACAATAGATACTTATGAAATTTTGAAAAAAATCATCATTCTCTTTTTACGTCATAAGTCAAGTGAGCCAAAAAGATTGAAAGGCAAATTTTTTCAAGCAGCATCTACTTAGCACCTGGATATAATACCAGCTGACATAAAAAAAGGTTAATGATGTAATAATAATGATATTGCGTTGAAGGTAAATGCCCTTTATTTCAGTATCTAGAGGTCCTTACGATTTACAACTTTTTAATTTTTTTTGAGGTTATATTATGAGTTTAAAACTCATTTCGATCGGTGAAAATTGATGTTCTCCAAGTTGAGTTGTAGTTTTACTTTGAAATTCTTCTCTTATAAGTTAAACCGTATTAGTAATTCCGCAAATTTGTGTTTCTTATTCCTTGAACCCTACAAAAGTAAACCACTGACGAAAATCTAGGGATATTTCGCTGATCTCAGCAAAATGGATCCTGTATTATTGCATATCTCGAATTTAAATAGCATTTTTATATTCATTCCTGTATATTTTCTCTAATTCAGGAAGTTTATTCCATATAAACGCAGTTCTACAAGTGGAAGCGTTCTTGAACAGTGAAGTTCGAAAATTATACAGTATTGTAACGAGAACTTGATATTTATAAATATCAAATCACAAAACATCACAATAAAATATGTATTTCGGAACAAACTCATTGATTTTCTGGAGATTTTCTTGTCCAGAATAATTCGCGAAAATAATCTTCAGAAAATCAATGAGTTTGTTCCAAAATACCTATTTTATTTTGATGTTTTGTGATTTGATATTATTGAATATTACGTTCTTGTTACGATACTGTATAATTTTAAGTAATTTTCGGTGTTACCACAAAATAACATAACTCTGCACCAAAAATTTTTAAAATTATTTTACTCTTAAAAAAAATTGACAGTGGTTAACACCATAGTTGTGTAATTTGTAATATTGCAGGTTTTTGAAATAAACCGTTGTATATAGGATGCTGTCTATTCATCGTTTCAGCAAATTTTTTATCGTAGTCCCCATTTTAAGAAAATGGGTAAAAAAATAAAACCTCATCTAGATAGCCATGACTTCAAATCTATGCTGAACAACTTTTCTGAATAACATTTCTCGAAATGTCTGAAAATCAAATATTTGAAGGTTCCTTGTATGTTACGTGTGTTTTACTGACAATGTGAATCCCTGGGGAACTAATTTTCATCGGTTGTTGATGTCCTGTGGCGTCTAGGGGGAGCGCCGTCATTTACATGTTCTGTGAAGCCCGCGAAATTTGAACTTTCACCTTTTTGAACCGCCATGCCCTGTTGAAGTAAGCAGAAGTTATTTTTGCTGTCGAATTTTTGAAAAAAACGATTTTTCATGAGCGTTTCTAATTGAACCCTTTTTACAATGTTTTATTATGTGTTACGTAGTTAATGTTTCGATTTGTATAATTCCTTACTCAACCATTACATGTTCATCTATTATTTCATTGCACCAAACCCAAGATATTTTTACTGTCGATGTTGTGAACTACTGAAATTGTTGGCAAAATATTTTGCAGAGGAATAATCTCGGGGAAAAATATGGTTGCGCAACTACAATTTTGACTAAAGTTCAAGATGTAATTGTGTCATCACCAACATGTAGGTTGTCTCAGTGTTTAGTTGAATAAAATGATATTTGTGCTGTTGGATATTTGGTGTTTTCGTGAGAAAATCAAATCTAAGAAATGAGAACAATGAATTATTTATAGATACTGTTAACGTAAATGCGAATCAGATTTAACGACTTGATTTGCTGTGCATTTTCAATAAATAGTTTGACGTTGTAATTAGAGTGTTAGTCTGAAAAATTTCGTCATAATTAGATTAATAAACGGTAGTTGAACATGTATGTAGAGAGAAATCGGCTTTAAATATGTAGCCTTATGTGATGCATTCAAATACATACCTAGCTTTAAAAGGAAATGTGTTTTGTTTGATGTAAGATTAGTAAATTATATAAATTGCTCGAGTTGAATTCTGCCTAGCATTTAACGAATACTTTTATCTTCAAACAAGGTGAATTTCAGGACCGGTTTCAGGATCATGTTCTCTTGGTAAAGTTTTTCTTTTGGTGAAACGGTTCACATCAGGTAGCCTGACATGTATTTTTTACTGCTTGTAAATCTTTATCTAAACAGTAGCAGTTTATTATTTATTGACATTATATTTAATTTTTTTTTTATCTTGAGAGCTTCATCTGTCAATTTCACTTCAAAATAAAGTATTCATGCATTAATTTCATTATCCCAAATTTCAATTTTTCGAGTTGACCCGTTCAAAAAATAAAAGGGGGGGACATGGAAGAAAAGCACTGTATAATGATATGAAATAGTATCTCGCAGAATTCAATTTTATTGTTCAACAGTTTGTGTAGTAATATTGTCAAATCTTTATGTAGGTAAACGAAGCATAGTTTGAGCCTCTTGGTAGGTATATATCGTCAATTAATGATTTTTCCCTTGTTGATTCGTTATGGCGTTCTGAGAGAATTTAGAATCGTAAACGAGAAGCCGGCAAGGTTTTTTCTTCTATTTTAATTAAAATATATGGATTATGTGGCCAACAACAGGTGTCTACGGCCCACAGTCACTGTGCACTCTGCCAACGACGAGAAGCGTCTATTTATAGCCAGTCCGTGTGCTATATCGTTAGGTATGATCCAATTCTGTTGATGTGTTCATTTAGCGACATCGACTTCACGTAAATTTCATTTCTGATCAAAGGTAACCATGGCTGAGCGGTCAGAACAGCGCGCTTCATGAAATGAGCTCGGCTCGAAACATTTTTATAGGATAAAGCCTCGATTTCGTCGATCTCGCACAAGGAAATCGATAAAAGTATGAAACAGGATTCGCGGATTCAAGTATTCTGTTACGAGATATAGTAACGATGATGATTGGATACATTGAAATAGTTTCTTGTTATACGATGCGGGCCTAAAAAGTCCCCCATCTTTTGGGAGGGGACTTGGCTGTTGAGGTCGGACAAGACATCAAACAGAGTACAAAATGAAATGGATCGTCTCCATTCGAAAATTGTTTTAGATTTGGGAGACCAGGAATCGTTAGCTGAAAAAGTGGAAAAGTAAATGCATGGGAGAACTATTGAAACAAGTGATGTCAATAGGAAAAAGCGGTAAAAATTATCCCGTGATAGTGCCAGTAGAAGAGGCAATCATTTCTTATCACAATAGAATATCAGTTTTTTGGTTTTCCACTTCTCCATATCTCTGAAAGACGTGGTTAACTTCGAAACAGTAATATCTGCTTTCCAATTTGAATGGAAGTCTTTTGGTTGCGATTAAATTAGTTAACTGCGTATGAATGAGCGTTTCGTCTTGTAATGTTACGCAAAACGGTGGTGATGAAGTGATAAAACAAATAACTTGTCCCAACACTTCTAAGTACACCATTGACGATGATAGTGTTACATCTGTAAGTGTTATTTCAAACTTGGAAACCCTTCATTTCCAAAAGAAAGGTTTAAAACTACCTTTTGGAAAATATGAAAATCAATAAATTAAAAAAATTCCTAATTTCTCAGGAACGTTTAAACTGATCCAACTAACTTGCCTTTAATGAATTCATTCCTATCGGGCAATTATACTCAATCCTTGAAAACTTCTCAAATAAACCTAAAATAGTTATGTTAGAGTCATAGAATCATTTTGTATTTTTCACTAGCCACCAATGAATTGATGGCTGCCACTCCGCTCTTTTCAGATTTAGCCTAACCTAACCTAGTAGTGGAGTAGAGGTTATGTTGGTGTGCGATTTGAGCGTTGAAATTCGATATTGGTGCAGTTATAATTAAAATTTTTGTTATCTGTTTAAAATGTGGCGTCCTTGGACAAGTACTAAAAGTAATAACGAGTGTGATAACAACTTTTTTCCTGTTTAGTGATTCCAATAGCGATGGTGAACAATGCGAAGAAGAGATATCAGTGAATAGGATTCGGATGCCTTTTGAATATTGAAACACAAAGAGTATGTTTCAACGTATCTCGAGTTTGATTTCGACATATTAGCAACATATCAGCGACATATCAGCATTGTTCGAAATTCCTTTCTCAACTGTACGTAATAACGTCAAAAACAAACCTTATGAACGCGAGACGCGATGTGATACGGGATTACCAAAACCTTTAGATGTTCATCTAAACAAATTATTGAAAAAAACAATATACGTCTGTTAAAAAAGCAATGAGATTCCTACAACTGAAATCATAAGGAAGAAATTGAATACTTCCGTCCATAACGTGAGCTGCTGTGACAAAACTCTTCAGAATTGGATGAAGAAACTACGATTTAGATTTAAAATAATAAACAAATGTCAAGCAGTTATGGAAAGCAGAAGAATAGTGGAATTGTGTAACAAATACTTAGAACAAATAACTAAATATAGACAAGAATAACGGCAAATTTTCTATTTGGACGAAACTTGGTATGACACTCACGACACAGCTACGAAAGGGTGGACTGATGGTTCGAGAATGTGTACGCCTAACATGTCTGCAAACAAAGGATTGCGCCTAATCATTGTGCATTGCCGAGGAAGTAAAGGATAGGTTCAGAATTCTTCGAAATTATGTGGAACAAAACTTGAAGACTGCAATGTTGACTATCATAAGAACATGGAAGCTAGTATTTTCGAGGAATGGTTTGAAAACACGTTGATCCCAAATTTGGTTGCCAATAGGGTAATAGTTCTTGACAACGCTTCCTCATTCGCGACAGCTCATCAAAGTACCGAATAAAAATTCGAGGAAAGATGGGATACAAAGTTTTTCAATGGATAACAATTTGTATTTTGAAAATAACTATACCAAAAACCAAGTACTTGAAGATTTACAGACTGAACGTTTTGGAAAGTGTATGCCCTTGAGAGTATTGCTGAAAAGTATGGACACACCATACTGAGACTTCCCCCTTATTTTTGTGTTTTCAATCCCATCGGGTTGATTTGGGGAAAATTGAAACAAAACAGACGTAAAAATAATTTTCCAAAATTTGATAAGAAGGTAATAGAGCTAATTAAAGAAGAAGTATTTGATATTACCGAAGAAGACTGACAGAAAAGGACTGAAAAAGTAATTTTTGTTGAAAAATACTACCTATATGGGGATTGGACACTTCCAAATTAATTGTGGAAATAACGAAATTGCTTAGCTCCCTAACTATATTATTAAAGGGAAGCTGTTGGGAGGAAGATTGCCCTTTACGTTTACTTGAACTATACAAGAAATTGATGAATAAATAAATATTTCTTGATAAAAATGAAAATTCACCTTATATTTTTGAACAGACAACGTATATTGATTTATCATTTTCTATATGCCCTTGATTTTTTAAACACCATTCAGGGAACAACCTGGAAAAGGAGAGAATTCTGATTGATTTTATAAACTCTTCTTCTACTACTTTTGCTGTGTACCTGTCTTACCTACGATAAGAATAATATCTACGTTTAGATTAAAATTGCAGACAATAAAAAAATATTTATGGTTTCGCTCGGCGTTTTCCGGATAATTTATTGGTCGCAAATCTATCCGTTTTTGTCGTTTCAATCAATAGGTAAAGTCGAACTCGAGAGAAAAAATAGAAACGTTTCAAATGCGTCTACGAAGTCGTTGGAATCAATTTAGTTAAATGAGGTCAACAAGGATGGTAGGGGACGTTGGAAAAGTACCTTTAACAAATAACTTTTGCATTATTTCAGTTTGTTCGGATTATGTAGGGGAAGAAAACGTGTTTTTACAGCAGATCAAAATGAATTCCTGACAATATTATTCAAACTAACAGTGATCATTCAGAATTAACTCTACAGAGAAGTAAACGAGTCATTATAATATTCATCATATCAAATTTAATGCATAATTCATATATTTACATTTTACGATGAACATATGACAGATACATTTATATGTACTTATATGAATATTTTCTAAAAGCCTAGGTATATATAGAAATAATAATTCGAACAACTCTGCACTCGTGAAATAAAGGAATCACTTCAGCTACACCTGCCAGACACCTTGAATGTACAAATACTTTAAGCAGATGCAAATCATAATCGGTGCAAATACAGCTACGAGTTGATATATTAACGCTGGCTTTGTAGTTCTGGTTGTGTAAGTAGCGGCGCTGATACCAACGTATATTTTCTCAATAGTGTCTAAGTACAGAATACAAATTATGTGTTGATTGATTATTTGCTATCTTTGTACTAATCATACATTATACGTTGTGTTGTTTATAGATTTCCTCGTCCCTCCCGGTTTCAAAATTGTTCAGTTTACACTTATATTTGATCCACTACACTACACCATTGAACGGTATTTTATTCCATCCTTCTACAGAGAAGGGAAAAAGTGATAAAACCTCTCTCTCATCCTCAATGGGTACTTGCTTATCAAGTCCATTCAACCTGCACACCTGATCAATTATAGATCCACTTGTATTTCAGTTTTGAATAAATTTGCTGCTAATTGATACCCTATAGACATCTGTTGGTGAATTTTCTAACTATCACTCAGGTAAGAATCTGTAAGTTTACAAATCGCAGTTAGCACCGCCTAAATCTGGGCGCCATCTATATTTTACAACTCAAACTTTAAACTCAAGGAAAACATGCATAATTGTCTCAAGAAGCCGTTGTCACAAATATTCAGTCAAGTCATTATAATATACATTCACTCAAATTTCAGGTCAGATCTTCATACTGTCTAGTGAGTCCCGTAGATATCGTTAAGTGACCCAACGTAAAATAACAACGTTTCAGAAAGCGTTTCTATGCATGTCTTTCCACGAAATCTGAAAACAGCAAAACTATGAACTGAGAAAACGAAACTTGGCGAAAGAAGTTACTTGTTTGTCAATATTTCTACAGAAATAACCATTAATAATCATGAGATACCATGTAGGTTTCTCAGTGTAATATTGAAATTTATTCATCCTTGAGTTATTCATGTAGAGCCATCTATCGGCATACAGGTACACCAAAATGTTTTCAAACAAGGATCAGGTCTTGTTTAAATAGAACTTTGTATATAGACTATACTACAAAGATAAAACCAATTTTGAAGTGATTTCACTTTTCTTCAAGGAACAGTCAGGATATTCCAATTATTATTTTACCACCTATGTTCATCTTTAGTTGAAGAGATGGCGCCACAAGTTCATTTTCCAATGAGAGAGAACTCGGTAGAATATTTAAACAATTCAAGTGTTTTGTTCGAAGTCTTCAACAAAGAGAGGGCGGTGAGCGTTTTGGCGTGAATTTCAAACTATACTCGTATGTTGAAATAGTAAATATGTTTGAAAACAGTAAATACCTCTGAACATAATATAAATCGGTCATTGTGTCTATTCCAGCAGACATTAATGACCAATTCACTTCTTGTCTTTATATTCCATATAACCCACTTGTATTGATTTTATGCTGCCTCCAAATAAGAACATCTTCGTTGGTTACTTTTATGAACTTTATTGAAATTAAATATATTCACTGTACATTTATTTATCCACTTAAATAACTGACATTAACGTAACAATCACAACTCAGTAGGGTGCATCAACTATCTTTTAAGGAAGTGTCTGTCAAATCCTAGGTTCAAAAAATCCTCTAGTATTCACAGAAATTCACAGTACATTGTAATTGGCGAAATATTGTAGATTCGTCAAATACTTTTGTATTCAGAATATTAATAGGTCGATACGTTATTTTTCTAATATATTTCTACATCAGATCTAATACACAAATTTCGAAAAAGAAAAATTTTAGGAACTTTAAAGCCGAGTCATCAGGAGCAATTATTATCTACATCTCTGGAAGTTGGAAAGTACACAAAAGTTTCCTGAAACATAAAAAATGAGGCTAAATTTTTGAGTATTATCAAGACAAATCAAATGACATTTCATGTCGGGAAGCTGTCATAAATTGACCTTATTAAGTGATGCGACCCCATGGTTGCCAAGTGCGTTAAAATAATAACATTTGATAATTTAACATTTGCTAATAAATAAATATCCTATCTTTCTGAGTTCTTTCTGCATTTTCATTTTTGGTAAATGAGAAACTGATTTCCAGAATATGTAAGACAAGAGATTTCCAGTTGTCCTATATGAAGTTGGGGCTCCAGAATGAAGAATCAGCTATGAAGAAATATAAGATGGTCTGTCCTAATTATGTCTCAAAAATTAAAATGCAGAAGGAACTCAGAAAGATAGGTTATTTATTCATTAGCAAATGTCAAATTGTCAAATGTCATTGTTTTACCGCAATTGGCAACCATGGGGTCGCATCACTTAATGAGATCAATTTAAAATTAACTAAGTAACCTTCAGCAAGAAATTTCCACACGAATATTACTGACATTATGTTTGCATATTTCATTTAAAACCAAATGAGTATTTAATTGTTTGTTTGGTCTGGATAATTACTCAATTAGAGTACATTGAAAATAATTTCAATGAAAACCATAAAATTTAATTGAAGCCCTCTTCGTGAAATATCGATTTACTGGTAAAATATAAATACGCATATATGTATATGAACATTTAAATAAAATTGACATATGTATCTTGAAGTAATACATGTCCTGGAAGGTTGCAATGGTTCTGCATATCTGAAATTGGTTCTATTGCTGAAATTGCCCAAAATATTACCTCAAGATATCTACCAGTCACACACTTTGAATTGTGAAGTTACCCAACCTAATAGTATGGAATTTTGAGAATTGTTCGAAGGTAGCAAACTTCTCGAATGAATACTATGCAGTGACGATATATATCAGAACAAAAATGGCAAAACAAATTGCATGCCTTGAACTAATCACAATTTTTCATCAAATACTTTCGTGGTTGGACGATCCCGGCTTGCAAATCTTTGGAATTTATTTCTTCAAAACTTTTCATCAGTTTTCTTGTTAGACTAACATTCACCTTCATGAAAGAATTATTTTATATTTGCCTCCAGTGTAGGCTAGGATAGATTACAGGTCAAATTTTGTTTTATCAACAATTACACTCTTAATGAATTTATAATAGATGTGAACCATCAAGTTAAAAGTGCACATCCGAGGAGTTTGCTGTCTACAGGCGCTGATCGTGATGAGGTCCAGATAAAGCGCGACTTTACAGTTGAAACCGAATGAAAGAATTCACAGTTTTGAGTATGATTCAACAGGAGCAAGTGTTTATTGTAGAAACATATTATTATCGATTTTGCGGTACTTCGTTGCTTGCCTTTCCAAACATATTATCTAGATAATTATAAAGTAATATCAAAAATAACGGAAGCTCTCAACCACGACAGCAGAAGTACACATGTTTCCCAACTGTTGTTCATCAATTACCCTAACAGTAAAAATATGACAGTTGATTGATGAAAGCAACGTCGAATGTTTCCAGAAATGGTGGATTTATGCTCGTGTAGACGCGGCTTAAGACAGCGTCGCCAGGAAGTTGTGTAATGAGGGTTTAGGTATTGGAACATCTTATGCTTCGTCATCGTCGCTCCTGCGTCTTCGTCCTGGACCTCCTGCGAAGTTTGCAGCTGCGAGTCCCATCAGGTGTTTGGCAGCTTGCGATCCTGAGAATCCGCGGCCGAGTCCCAAGTCCAGGCCTCGTTTAGAGCTGAAATAAATAATTTTCAATTACTGATTCATGATAAACAGAGACCTAGAGTTATGTACGACATCAAAATAATTGAACAGAATACATGGTTTCTATTCCTTTGGCGTGACCATGATGCCTGCATGCATTGTTGCACATTTCAGCTCGTTTAAAGTCAGCAAAGCACTTCTGAACGGTTGCAGAGACCGAATAATGTTTATCAAGCCAAGCCTTGACTTCAGTGGTATTTCTTTTTGCCAAAAAGCAGTGCTTCACTAACACACGAAATTCCTTCTTATCCATTTCATCCAGACTAACAAAAGTTGCTTCACTCAAAATATTCTATCCCACAAACTAAAAGTCCGACAGCTGTGAAATTTGTCACGTGTCTTTTGAAGGTTAGGGTTGACTAAGAATCATATGCATTCATTACTAGCAGCGCCATCTATGTATCAGCCTACGAACTTCTCTCCAGCCCTCCTAATACAAGGTTTCTTTTTGGAAATCAATATTTTTCGACTGAATCATGAATAAAATGTAGGACGATTCACAGTTCCGAAAAATTTTCAAAAGTAATTACAGTTAGAGAATGTTTTTAATCTTTCAGTTGAGATCCTCGGATCCTAAAGTTGAGATGATAGTTGAGATTGACGATGACAATGTTTTTCAAACTAATAAATGAATAAAATAAAATACATACAAATGTATGATTCACTTCCCTTTGAAATTTGAATATCTGGTTGGATATCAGGCTCTAATAATACTATTGGATTTTATTATTGTATATACATGATAAAAATGGAAATTTTGTTTTACGGAGAGCATATAGTGGCTGATGTCGAGCTACCATTATTCAGGTTGAGTGTTCATTGGCATTGAAAGGTGTTAATGGTCTAGTTTATAGGTGGATGAAGTGGATGAAAGGGGTTTCAAATTGATATTTCATACTTTTGCACCCCATCAAATAATCATTTGTCACTTTGGAAATTGGTTATTTTCGTAAAATGCTCACATATAATATGGATATATAATCGGTTTTGATGTTTTCCCGTTATCGCCATTGAAAATGATGATACACAATTTTTAATACAATTGCCTGAACAGTTCATGAACTTGGTTTAGTTTTTGACACGGCACGAGATGACTGAACGTCTTTTACTAGCTTCCCGTAAAATATCCACTCATTGATCACAAAAAATTATTAATTTTTATGCACATAGATAAACCAAGGCAAGTAGTTTTTATTCCAAGTGCACTGATATAGAGGTCCGAGATAATTTCTATGAGTACTGTCCTGAACATATCCATCATTCTCATGGTTAGTACTGATGAAACATCGATGTTTATTCATTCTTCGAGAGATAGTAAATCAGGTCCTTTTGGCTTTCCAAAAAGTTTTCGATAATACACGCGGGCCTACCCCCTGTCTTCCACACCGATAATAAATCCGCCCTCAAGATCATTACCAACCACTACCCGAACTTCCTAAGATGAAATCCTCCAGGGCACGGACTTGTTGACGCCCCTCTTCTCAATTTCTAGCCATGATACCCAAACTAACTACTAATAATTCGAATCTCAGTCTTTCGGTAGAGAATCTTCCGCTCTGAGACTAGGTGATCCCACTTAAGAATGACTTCCACAAGGATGCTTGATTGGGAAACCAACCTGGACAGACACCCTGGACAGAATTCAGAAAAGAGCTAATCTCCTGAGATTACCGAGAAGCAAGCTCAGAAGATTCGTCAGTAAGACTTTACTTCACACATATACAATGTTCATGAGACCGATCCTGGGCTATAAAGCTATGACCTATGTCTCGATCTCTCCGAGACAATCCCACGGTTTGCTAACAACCGAGAGAAGAATTCTTCGCAACTTCTATGACATACATTACCTATAGCCTTCTAACGAACGTCAATCGGCCATCAGCAGCATCAACATCGCATTAATCGATTCGCTAACTACCCCTTGGAAGACATACGCAGCCATCAGAAGGATCCCAAGAAAAAAGCACCCTTTTTTGGGGGGAAGCCACTTCCTAATTCAAGGACCAATTCGAAGTCCCAGACGAAGTCCTGTAAGAAACGGAATCACCGATGACATCCGACAAAACAACTTCCGACCCCATCACTATCACCAGTTCACAATTACTTCCAAGATCTCACGTTGGTGTCGAGGCTAACGACCAAGCATACCACGCCGATGACCAGAGTTTAATTGTAAGATAATTTTTTTATTTCAATTTCCCATGAAATTTTCAGCCGCTTGTGGCCACTTGGACCATGCTTAGATAGGTGGCCTGTCTCTTTGAAGTGAGAATGATTTGAATTTCCCGCTGTTGCGCGCAGTAGCTTCTGATTGGTCGACTGGGCGATGGCAAAAGTGGAGGAGTGGGAATAGTCTGGACGGGCGCAACCCCTACCTCAGCCAGACTTCTAGGAGCACTGGAAGATATCTCGGAGAAATTTCATCGGTGAATTTCTGCTGGCGATTGAGCAGCAACACAGCCTGGGGTCACACCAGAATTCAAACCCTACCCTAGGCCACATCAGATCCAAACCCCTTCGATAACCGACCCTAGCTATTGTACCTGGACTACCCGTCACAAAAAAGGAGAAGAATCCATACCAAAAAGGGCCTAGAATCGCAATGCCCAAGGATCAGGAAGAAGGTCACTAAGCTACTATTATATAATTAAGAGGATTGCCACCATTACAAACTTGTAAAAGATAACCACTAACAAATTGAGATGTACTAAGCTATGATGAGAATGAAATTGTCAAGTTGAAACTCAAAATGCCAGTATGAAACTAATCCGTCCCCGCCCAAGCCTTCAACAGGAACCCTCACAAACTACACCACTTACAAAACCACTAGATGTAATAAAATACGTCTTGTTATTAGGTGAATTTTGTATCAAAATTAAAGTTTTTCGAAACAAAAATCAACATATCGTTGTAAATTATCCCCTGAAAAAATAACACCGCCGTCGCTAGTCTTCTTCGATCAACTGCGACTTGGCCAAGGTCACTCTCAATTTCAATTGTCTATCTCTCTCGATCTTTCTGGAATGCCTGCTTCTGTTCGGGAATTGTTCCATCGGCTTCTAAAGACTTCCATCGATGTATATGAGTATTACCACGATTTGGGAGAGGCATTCTAGTTCGGAAAGTGCAGAGCGAAGTGAGCTAATGAGGCGATAGACATTTGAGCATTTATTTGAAGTTCAATTAGAGTTTTTGTGTTGTATTGAGAGTGTAGTAGTAAATTTGAGTTTTATTATACAGTGTGGTCAATATTCTTTGTAATATTGGCCGCGAATCCGTTTGTTATTTACAGGGGTGGCCAAGTTTTCATTGGAAAGGAAAGGTTCAGCCATACTTTCAATAGGCATCGAAATAAAATGGAAATATACTCAACAAAGTATAAGAATATTTTATTTCAATCAAATTTTCATCAAACTTAAATAGGGTGAATATCCATATGATTCCTTCCTAGCAGATTTCTAATTATATGACCTTTCGAAGGAAGTTCTTTTGCCGATGCGTCTCAACATATCAGCATTCGTTAGATACATGTTCTCCATTTTTCCCGAATATCCTCTGCTTTGCGTTCCCAAATCTATTACTCTCTTGTTTTGGTTTTCGTGGTGATCCTCTTCATTTTTCGAAATGGAAGACTTTTGGTAAGTAGATCTCTTGGACGATACGCTGTAAACATAGGAAGTTATGAATAATTCAGTTACAAAAAAAAACAGAAAAAATCATAAACACTTTCTTTATAATGCGTCAAATTGAAGAATTCAATTTTTTTCACTGTTGCAAATCTTTTGCATGCTATTAAAATTAACTCATTAAAACTATTTTCTTTCTTTCAATACTTACGGACGAGAACCAGATGGATATATGAGGAATATATATTTTTTGAGGTTATGTTAACCATACAACATACCAGGTGACGAATGAATCATTTTATAAGATGCCTTCGATGTATAATGATGGAATATTATTGGAAAAATTTCATTCCATATTACTTTTCATCTTTCATTCAAAATTTTTTAGCACTCTTAGGAAACACACTTTCACACGATTTTTCGTCAAACCATGCACGTCTATTTTGGAAACACCTAGTAATTCATTTAAGTCAATATTCCTAAAAAAAATTAAGTTGAACTTCGAATATGAAATTCTTCCGACTTAATAGAACTGGAGTCTCAAGTGAAACGTACACTTTCATGTATTATTTGAATTCAACAACGACTGGATTATAGCAACTTCATTAATTTTTCATTGTCACTTGGCATGTTGTGTTTAGAGAGAGTTATGTTTCGATTAGCACCACTAAATAATTACTGTATACTCTGCGACCGGTCCAAATGAGAAATAGGGTTAATGAAAGGTAAGATTAGATTCAAAAATTCTATTTGTATTTAGATGATGTGACAAAATGAAAACTTTCTTCTGTTTAAATACAATACATTCTAGAGACAACATCTACCGCAGATGAGAAGGCAAGCACAAGAACACATGAACAGGTGACCCACTGGTCAGATGACTCTTTGAGAATACTTATTCGGATAATTATTTTCTTGATTACTTTTTGAAACTTCACCCTCAGTTATTGTAATTTTTTCTGTGCTTAGAAGTCATGCAATCTTTCTGAGTTTCAGGAAAACTCTTTATCATACCCATTCCAACAATTTTGTTTCTTAAACAAGTTTTTACATGTTTTTGTTAGGTGTTCGTCATATTCTTCTGTACATAATTAGGGTTGTTTGTCTTCTTTATACAGGGCATCTTCCATGAGTCTCTCCCAGGACTTTATTCCGATTATTCAGAAATCTTGTCTGCTGTCCTAAACATGCATATATTGCATGTCATGTACGATAGGTTAGGTTACCTGCACATTTTTAGTTCCGGGAAGGAAGAAGATTGATGAAGAGATGGTGTTCAAGAACGATTATATATAGTAAGGTGCAAGTCATATAGCTGGTAAAATTTTCAGCAGTTCAATCTTGACAACAAAGCTACTTCTAGAGTTTATGATATGACTTTTCGAAATATTCTGAGCATTATAACGATAAGTTCTTTATTTTCATTGGGTTTTTCATTCCAACAAAACTATCGATATCAAAACCCAATAAAACACAACTTTATTTCAACCTAAATCCTAAATCACAATTCTAAACCACTATGCAACAAGATCATCCTCTCGAAGATTAATCTTCCTCTTGAAGATGATCACTTGGTGATCGAAACACGTCTCGGGGTGTTATAATAACGGTTTGGTGTTGGGATATAACTCCAGTAATATTCATAACTTGTGCTGTTCACAAAATAATTGTCGCCTGTGTTTCCAGGTCTTATATGACATGACAAGCTGTCTCCATAGCTTTGTGTAGTGTAATCCTACACTGATTGTGCTAATAACCTGAATGTTGTTGTATGATTGAAAAATAATATATAATTTCATTTCTATATCTGCCAGTTCTATTCAATGAATTCCTAAGAAACTACCAATAATTTGATGACAACTATTTCATTTGTTAGATTTGACAATAATTTCACCTGTTCATCTATGTTCATGTATGTGTATCTTCCTTA